>NC_137865.1:49777835-50023084 GCF_963924005.1 Protomyctophum bolini
GGAGAGAGAGAGGGAGGGAGGGAGGGAAGGAGAGAGGGAAGGAGGGAGAGAGAGAGAGAGGGAGGGAGGGAGGGCAGGAGGGAGAGAGGGAAGGAGGGAGAGAGGGAAGGAGGGAGAGAGAGAGAGAGGGAGGGAGGGAGGGCAGGAGGGAGAGAGGGAAGGAGGGAGGGAGAGAGAGAGAGGGAGGGAGGAGGGGAGAGAGGGAGGGAGGGAGAGAGGGAGGGAGGTATGGAGGGAGGGAGAGAGGTATAGGGAGGGAGGGAGGGAGGTGGTGGAGGAGGGAGGGAGGAGGGAGGGAGGGAGGGAGGAGGGAGGGAGAAATGACCATGGATGAGGAGGGGGGGGAGGGGCTGAAGGAGTTGGAAGAGCAAAGGGAGGAGGGGTGCGGGTCAACCTGTGCCCTTTGACCTGGTCAGCTGTCCGGGGCCATTGGCCTGAGAACAGAGGGGTGAGTGTGTGTCTGAGGGTCCGTGGTGTGTGTGTGTGTGTGTGTGTGTGTGTGTGTGTGTGTGTGTGTGTGTGTGTGTGTTTGAATGCATGTGGTGTTTATTTGCATGTTCAAGAATGTGTTTGTGAGCGGTGTCACAGTGATATTGTGGAAAGTGTGTGTGTGTGTGTGTGTGTGTGTTTCTAAACTTAAAAGGTACCCTGGCTAATATGACAAATATGCCTTAAAACATTATACTTGCCCTCTACAACTAAAATGACAAACACTTTAAATATTTTATTTCTTTCATAAATAGAGAATCTTTCACTCAATAGGAACTGCTCCTGTCGCAAGTTGATGATGTCATGTGTCTGTGTGGTCCAGCCCTTTATATGGGATGCACGTGCTAATAAAAAGTATTTAAAATATTGCTTTGATGCTCATATTATCCTTAGGAAGCATATCGTTGGTTTTTATTAGCATATGCGCTCCATACATTCCATAAGGCTAGACCACATGGACATATGATCATCAACAACTTGTGACAGAAGCAGCTCCTATTGAGTGAAAGATTCTCTATTTATGAAAAGAAATACAATATTTAAGGTGTTTTTATCTATTTTATTTTAGTTGTAGAGGACAAGTATAGTGTTTTAAGGCATATTTGTCTCATTAGCCAGGGATCCTTTTAAGAACTTGTCCTTAAAGGACCGTACTGAGAGTGTGCCATGACTGCTGCTTGAGCTGGGCAATATATCAATATCTGATTTTGGATACCGTAATATTGTGATATGATGAGCATATGACATAACGTAAGTTCTGTCTTTTCCTGGTGTTAATCACTTAACCCTAGAAGAACAGCAATTTCTGTCCCCTCGCACTGCATGTCGCTCCCTGCTGGGCTGTGGACCGTTCAGAAACATGTCCACCAGTTGCATCATCTGTGGGGATTCCAAGATGAGTGAAACTACAGCATTTATATTCCAGGAAAGCAGAAGCGAAAGCTGAAGCGATGGCTTCTGTTTGCATTGCAACGTTTCAGGAATAGAAAGACTGCAGTTTCTATTAGCTTGGATTCCCCATCCATGTTGTCACTGGTCTGGACTCTGGACACAGAGTAGAAAAAATAATCTATAATTTAATCATTATAATAGTGAGGACACAATTATATGAAGATAGGTTGAACAGTGGTGAAGTCATTTAAGCCCTATTCTATATTGAAAAAAATATATAATTTTTTCGCAATTTGCATTTTCTAAAACTGTCAGATTAAAAAAAGAAATCCAAAACCTTTACTTTTCAGGCAATGTAAAAAAGAACCATATGTTCCAATGGATTATGGATCCAATCGATGTAGTTATTATTTAGTCACAAGCTCTTATTGATGCTCACTTAACCCATTCTGACCGGGAACCCATTTTGGTGTTATAGCATCATGTTATGCTTTAGCTATTGAAAAATAGCAGATCTACAAGCTCATAGCGCGCCACCGAGTGGCGCGCTACGAGCTTGTAGGTCTGCTATTTTTGAAAAAATCGAAGAACGACTGACATTTTTAGAATCTGATCTCAGGTCAGAATGGGTTTAATCAGACCAGTGTGTGTCCAGTGGAAACCTCGTATGAATCTGATCTCAGGTCAGAATGGGTTAAGGTTATAAGATCTGAACGCATTATGGTTCCTCAGAATACACCACCATGTCGGAGTCCCTGGACCGGTGCTTCGGCCGCGCGCTGGCCAAACACTTCCCCTCGGAGGACGGGGACACGGACGAGGAGTTCCGCGGGGAGGACAACAAGGAGGCGCGCCACAAGGAGAAGAAGCCGCGGCAGCGCGACCGCAGCAAGCAGCACGCCGCCGGGCCCGACGGCCTCATCAGAGCCACGGAGCAGCAGACTGCAGCGCATCATCATCGCAAACGCAGCTCCCAGGGTGGAGGCAAGGGCAGCAACAACCCGCCCGAGGAGGAGGGGGGCAAGGCTGCCCTCCCGCCCCCGCCCCCCCACTGGGCCAACAACGGCCCCCCTCACCCCCACCATGGCATGCCCCCCAACCAGCAGCACCTCCCCCATGGGGCGGACATGAGGGGCATGTACCACCCCGGACAGCAGGTACTGCTCTTGCATAATTATTCATTCGTAGCCACTGTCTCTTACCAGCTCAGTGGCCTTGTGGTTAGAGTGTCCGCCCTGAGACTGGGAGGTCGGGGTTCGATCCCCGGCCGGGTCATACCAAAGACTGTAACAATGGGACCCAGTGCCTCCCTGCTTGACACTCAGCATCAAGGGTTGGATTGGGGGGTAAGTCCCTGCGACATACTAGCGTCATGTCCAGGGGGTGTACTTGTACATCAAGCTGCCTCACGCTACAGAAACAGGAGATAGGCTCCTGCCCCTATGGGCCTCATGGCTACAGAAACAGGAGATAGGCTCCTGCCCCTATGGGCCTCATGGCTACAGAAACAGGAGATAGGCTCCTGCCCCTATGGGCCTCATGGCTCGGCAAGGCTACTTACTTAGCCACTGTCTCTTACACGGTGGAAATTAAATACAAATTATGTATTTTCCTGTAATTGTTATGTTTTGCCTCTTGTGGAATAATGATGATCGCATTACTGTCCAAGTATAATTTATAATGCAAGGAATTCCCCCTGGCCAGCTGGGGCGCCTGGTGGGAGGGGAAAGGAACTGGTTGGAATAACGTGTTCCTTCCACGCGCTACGTCCAACCAGGGAAACTCCTCAGGTGTAAAGGAGCAACTTGGACACTCAGGCATGAAGGAAGCATGAGTTCAAGTCCGTTGCTCTCCCCTTGTCCCCCATATCTATATATATATATCTATATATATATATATATATATATATATATATATGGGGACTAGGTTGGCGGAGGGTGTGTAGAGCCCAGGATCACATTAGATGATTGACACAGGGGTGAAAAATGGGTTACAAAATCGTGGGATAAAAAAAATCAATCAGAGCGTTGCATCCCTCCAGGCTATGGGTGCTATACGTCCGTCTCATGCACAGTGGTTTGTTTACAAAGTGACAGAGAGATGGCAGAAAAGCCAGTGGATTATTTTTCTAATCTATATACATGTTTTAGCGTGATGATTAGGTTGAAAACGAGTAATACACTCTCTGGATGTCATCTTCAATTGGATTAAAAACGGAGGATTTCTGTATAATCAGTAGCACCTGTGTTCTGACGGACACGCACATATGGGGAATCAAACTGGTGAGCTTCATTTTTATTGGCTTTTATTGATGTGGGTGGGCCTCAACACGTCATCACGCAGCACCAGTGGCGTATCTACAATAAGGTCAGGACAGGCGTCCGTCCGCCTGTCCAAATCCATTTTCTGCCTGGCCAATATAGCCCTCCTTCTTTCCAATTTCTCTTCTGTGATCTGTAATACTGAGGGTCTTTCTATTTTTCTTCCCAGCTCCCTGGACATCCTGGTCCTCACGGCCCACCCATGTATGCCCAGAGGATGGCCATGGACCCCCGCTACGCCTACCCTGGTCACCCTGGTCACCCTGGTCAGCCTGGTCACCCTGGTCACCCTGGTCACCCTGGTCAACACCCTGGTCAGCGCTCTCACATCCCCAGACATGGAGACCCCAACATGCAGCACATGCCTCACAACTTCAACATGCAGGTACGAAAAACATCTCTGCAGATATTGTCTTAGATATTGACTCACGTTCTGTCAATTTTAGTGATGTAGTATTCAGCCGCAGAAAATATTCGGCAGAAAATGGCTAAAAGAAATTGGCCTATTCGGTTTCGGCCAAAATAGGCAGAAAATATATCACCGAATAGTGTATGCAATTAATGCATTCAAAAGAGCTGAATAATTTTTTTATGGACCCATAATAGTGATTATTATTTAAGTTTTGCCATAACCATTTATTTTGCCATAAATCAGGTAGCTTTAAGGTACGGCCATGACAGCAATGGTAGGAAAAAAAATATATAATATTAATCATATTCAGTATTCGGTTTTCGGCCAACTATTTCCTATTCGGTGCATCCCTAATTAATTGTGTGCAAATGTCCCATTTTGCTTCACGAGTCTTACACTAGTATATTTTACTAAGGAAGATGAGAATGGCCACGGTTGCTGATTTTTGGTCCTGATCAAAAGTTTTGAAGTTGTTGATTTTAAAGTTATTTGTCTTTTTGATACACTAAGGGCAGATTCACACTGAGTCTGTGTGAGTCAAACTGTACTCGAATGTGATTGCCCGGTCACCGCTGGCCATGATTCACAATTGGCCTTGATTCTCCCGCACGCGTGTACACTTCATTCTACTGTATTCAATGCTTTCACATTGCAGCGATCGATCCATATCCGAGACTACCTCCATGTGGTCTACTGATATTGATCCAAATGTTATTGTTTTTCTCCCAGCATCACATGGGTGACGGACACCACCTCGGCCCTCGCTACCCAATGGGACCGGACCCTCGTCTCCTCCACCCCCAACAGCGCCACCACCACCACCAGCACCCCTACATGGGCCCCACCCACGGCCCCTCGCTGGGGCCGCGTCCCGTGGCCCTCCAGCCCGGACCCCCTCCCGAGGCCAGCATGTACCCCGCCGGCCGACAGCGCTCCTCGGACGGCCACACCGTCGGCCACCCCATCATGGGCAACAACCGCTTCCCCCCGGGCCCAGACGGGGCGCCGCCCCAGCACAGCTACCCCGGCTTCGGACCTCCGGGGGGCCTGGGCGTGCCCCCCTCCATGTGGCCCGGCATGAGCCACCAGAGCCAGGACAGACTCCAGGACCCCAACATGGTGAACCAGCAGCAGCACCACTACAATCAATCGTCCCCAGTGGGTCATCACAAGCCCTGGCCCGAACCGGCCTGCACCGGGCCCTACCCCCACCCCCACCCTGCCCCCGGTACCGCCCAGTACCACCGGATGCCCACGGCGGCGCCGGGCCGGTCTCCTTCGTCGCGTCCTCCTCCTCCTCCCACGGAGACCGCCGGCCGGTCCCACCTGGCCTCCATGCTGGAGAGCCCCGAGATGCTGGCCCTGCAGCAGATGTCTGCGTCCTCAGGACCCCCCGCCAGCACCAGGACCCCTCCTCCTCCTCCTCCTCCTCCTCGTCAGCACATGGGCAACTATCATTCGCCAGCAGCAGCAGCAGCAGCTCCGGGGCCCGGCTCGGGGCCGGGCCAGGGGCCGGGGCCCCCGGCAGGAGGACTTGGCAGCGCCCCAGCAGCCCCCCCTCACCCCTCCTCTCTGCAACAACTCCCCCCTCCTCCTCCCCCCGATGTTCAGCTGCTGCGTCCCGCCAGAGACAATGGAGCAGACAGCCAGGCTAACAGCACACACACACAGGCCAAAGGTACACACACACACACACACACACACACAGTCACACACACACACAGGCCAAAGGTAGGAGGCTAGGAGACTAGGTGGCTAGGAGCACACCACATACACACAGGCGAAAGGTAGGAGGCTAGGAGACTAGGAGCCCTGCCCAGAGCTACTCTCCAACAGGCATTCTGTCTGTACAGCTTACCAAGCATCCAAAACACAATCGGATTACTTGTAGTAGTATTAGTATTACTTTCAAACAGTGTCCACATTTTGGGCATGTTATTGTAGGCTAATTTAATTTATTCATTTTTTCCTTAAAAAAAATTTACATTACACAAATATATCTTTTTAAAAACCAAGAAAATAGCAGACGCCTTGTTGTGAGCTTGTAGTTCGGCTTATAATTTCACTATAATTATTTTACAAATATAAAACGGGGGGCCTGGGCTGTGGCTCAGCGGTCCAGGCACCTTGGCTGGTAATCCAGTCTGGCATTGTGCCGCAGGTTCGACTCCCGATCCCGACGGCCTTTACTGCATGTCTTCCCCCATCATCTCTCTCCCCATTTCCTGTCAGCCTCCTGTCTGTCCCTTTTAAAAATATAAAATAAAGACGAACGCCACAAAAACAAAACTTATATATAAATAAAATGGGCGCATAAGTGGTTAATTAATCACATTGTTGTTTGCTTAATTCACCACCACATACAATTCCCTTGCACAGTGTGTTGTTTCGTTAATCGACGAATCCCCTCCTCGCTCTCTCCGTGCCCCTCCTCCTCCCTACCCTCTGCTTCACGCAATTTGACTTTAATTATTTCTCACAGTAAGTGGCAAATTGAATATTCATTAGTTTGAAGTGTCTCTTCGGGGATGGCCTGTCATCAGCGTAGCTGCTCTCCTTCAAGTCCTGCCTGTGATGTTACTCTGATCTCAGATCTGCCATAACGACTATCAGCTGGTCTGACGGTCATCCTGTTGTTGGGGAGTTATTTTAGAGCTCATTCATTCTGACCTCGGTGTAGGAAAGGAAAGGTACTATGTTTACCCAGGGTAACTGGACTAAGGAAAGGAAAGGTACTATGTTTACCCAGGGTAACTGGACTAAGGAAAGGAAAGGTACTATGTTTACCCAGGGTAACTGGACTAAGGAAAGGAAAGGTACTATGTTTACCCAGGGTAACTGGACTAAGGAAAGGAAAGGTACTATGTTTACCCAGGGTAACTGGACTAAGGAAAGGAAAGGTACTATGTTTACCCAGGGTAACTGGACTAAGGAAAGGAAAGGTACTATGTTTACCCAGGGTAACTGGACTAAGGAAAGGAAAGGTACTATGTTTACCCAGGGTAACTGGACTAAGCTCAAGAACTTGTCTACAGCCAGGCCCTGCTCATAGAACATTTCATGGTAGGGGTTCAATGCCTTGTCCAAGGGCACTTCAGCGGTGGTAATTGTAACGTGCCGGTCCGGGGATACGAACTAGCGACCTTCCGATATCAAGACCGCTCCGCAAACCGTTCGGCCAACCGCTGCGAGAGTTGATTTCGTTGACTAAACTAAACTAAGACGAAAAATGTTCGACTGCCTTTTTTTCACTGACGAAAACTAAATGGAAACTAAATTAAAACTAAGCTATGATGACTAAAACTGAGACTAAATATACTGACAATTTCGTCAACGAATAAACACTAGACTAAAATATTAGGAAGGGGCTAGTGGACGAGATCCAGTAGAAGTCATTTTACACTTGGTTGCGTGCTGAAAATAGCCGCTCTACAAGCCCACAACGCGTCGCAGCACGATGCGTTGTGATCTTGTAGATCGGCTATCATTACCACGGCATCAAGGCCCGCCAAAATACATGTTAGTCGACTAAATCAACTGTAGATTTAGTCGACTAAAATCTACTTATGACGCAGGCTCTCAGTCAAATCTGGTCACATAATTATATTGTTCCTGTACATCCATACAGAACACAAATATTATGAGGTGATAGTGATGCAATTTTCATTCAGAACGAATGTCTTCTGCTGCGAAATACTCTGCAGCAAAGTTTCCGTATGGGGGTCTGGGTTTACTCACTGTCTGGTACCACTGTCTGGTACCACTGTCTGGTACCACTGTCTGGTACCACGGCGTGGGTATGGGTTTACTCACTGTCTGGTACCACTGTCTGGTACCACGGTGTGGGTCTGGGTTTACTCACTGTCTGGTACCACTGTCTTGTACCACTGTCTGGTACCACGGTGTGGGTATGGGTTTACTCACTGTCTGCCCCACCAGTATGTAAAGACCTTAACCACTTAAACGCCTCTAGTTTAGAGAACCGGACTTGAGCTACAACTGTATTTTGACCGCTTTTTTCCAGCTACACCAAATCTCTTAGCCAAAAATAACCAATCTACAAGCTCTTTTAGAAGCTTGTAGATCTGCTATTTTGGCAAACACTGGTTAATCATTCTAATAGAGGGTATGCGCATGCTTAAAGTGAAGTGGCAAAGCAACAGGCAAAGTGACATTGTTTAATAATGTTTAATGGAATCAGATAGGACTTTTCTGTGTGGATGTCTGGGCTGTCGAGGCCAGAAAGTAGTTTTTTGCCACTCAGTGGGCGTTCCTGCATAACTTCCGGGTTTGATGATGATGTCACGCGCATACCCTCTATTGTGGCCAGTAAATGTTGAACTTATACGTTCAACATTGACGACAAGTAACAACTTTCTTCTCTGTGTTTTTAAACAGATTCGATGCCAGAGCCCAAAATGGCCGCCAAAAACAATGAGCACACGGCAGCAGCGTCACAACTAACCTCCATTCCATCCAACCACGAGCGGCGGTCTGTCCTCCTCAATCCCGCCGCGGCAGCGCCCCCTGGTGGTGGTCTGGCAGGTGGCATGCAGAGTTCCCCATGTCCCATGAACTGGGGCAGATCGCAGGAGGAGGCGGAGCCGTCACCACCGCCGCCGTCCGGACTCCTCCCACTCGCACAGCAGGGCCCGACGGCTTTGGGGGCGGGGGGGATGGCGGGCCAGGAACCGGCCTCACGCCGGCCTCACGCTGGCCCCGCCACGCCCAATACGGCGGCCCCTCAACAGCCACAGAACAACAACAGCCCGTTGCACCAAAACGTTCAGAGCCCTCCGCACCACGTCGCCATGTCTCAGCAAACGCCTCAGAACTCTCATCGGCAGCGGGAGGGAGTCCACGCTGAGCGCCAACAGAAGCTCCCCAAGCGACCGCCGCAGCATCACACCACCCCCCCACCGCCACCGCAGCACCCTCAGAACCCTCAGAACCCTCAGAACCCTCAGAACCCCTCCCAGCAACAGACCACGACCCCCAATTCTTCTGCTCCTCATCACTTCCTCCCTCACAGCCTCCTGCACGGCCCGTCACAGTGCACCCCGTCGCAGGGTGCCGCCCCCCAGCCCCCCGACGGCGGCCCCTCCCTGCCGGCGCCTCTCACCACCTCGCTGCCCCCCCCCAGCCACCCCCCTACTCCCCCCCAGCTGCCCCCCCCTCAGCCCAGCCCGGCGGAGCCCCGAGGAGACCCCCAGAGACCACCCAGTGAGCCCACCAACAGGCTGCTGGACTCACTGGGAGGAGGAGGAGGAGCCGACGGTCCCTTCTACAAGCAGCAGGCGTTCAGCCCCAAGAGCCACCAGACACCGCCACTAGGGGGCGCCAGCGGCCAAAGCAGGCAGGTCGCCAGGCCGCCATCGGGCCAAAACCCGGAGAACGGAGCGGCGACGGGTCCGTACGGGATGAGAAGCCCGCCGCCCCATCCCTACTACAGCCAGCAGAACGTGGGCCGGCCCGGGCCCGTGCTTCCCCCCGGCCACCACCTCCATTACCCCCCCATGCAGGGCATGGTGAACCCCCAGCACAACCCCGCCCACTTCCCCGCCTACCACCAGCAGGGCGGTGCCACAGCCTACCCCTTCCACCACATGGCGCAGAGTGGCCAGCAGCAGCATCCCCAACAAGCCCACCCCAGTATGTACCCTCCTCAGTTCCAGCAGCAGCAACACTACTACCCCCCACATCCACACAACCCGCATCCCCAGGCCCACCAGGCACACCCCTCCCAAGCCCAGGCCAGCGGCCGAGGCGGGTACCCTTCCTCGGAGGAGGAGTGGCGCCGGTCTCAGTTCCAGCCTCGCCACCCCATGCCGCCCGTCGCCTACCTCCCCGCGGCCAGCGCCAACGTGAACGGCCGAGGGCCGCGGGAGAGCGACCGAGTGTCGCCGCTGGACTCCGAGGGCTCCGGTGGCGCCGGTCTGGTGTCTCCTCCTCCTGGCCCCGTGGTGGAGGCGGGGCCTCAGTCCGAGCAGGCCGGCGGGAATGGCGGCGGCAGCCCGGCAGCGGTGAAGCGGGCCCGGATGGAGGAGAGCTCCTCTGATCGTCCCGAAAGCCCCAAAGAGATCCTGGACCTGGACAGCCACAACGCCGCCGCGCGCCGACACCACATGGCGCCCGGCGGCTTCATGTACGACCCGCGGGCCGCCATGCAGCAGGGTGGCGTCCCTCCGCCCCACCACATGATGTCACGGGGGGGCGGGGACGGACGGGGGTCCGCCCCCTCCTACCCGGGCCAGCCTTACCCCAGCCCGGGACACTACGCCGCCGCCCAGAGGCCACACCCCCACCTGATGGAGGCGCTGCAGAGACCCCAGCAGCTGCCTTACTCCCCCGGTCAGACCCGCATGGCCATGTACCGACACCCCCAGGCCACCGGGGGGCACTTTCAGGGCATGATGATCCCGCAGCAGAGGGGCCCTCTGGGCCCTGAGCACTTCCTGCACCACCCGGGGTAAACAGAGATCCTTCGCTCTGCGTTGCTTCCTGTCATTCATTGTGTTAGTGTGGTTGGCCACACGGCAACCACACTATAGAGCGTCACAGTCCCGCCCCACTACCAGGGCCCAGGAAATGACTCCCCGTTCATTTTCCTCCATAGACATTTCAAAAAGTTATTTATTTAAATACATTTTAAGCCTCGAACAAAGCCAACTCGAGTTGTGAGAAATCATGACGACAAACAAATAATTAGAAAGAAGAAGAAAACGGCAGGTTACAACACTTATTTTGTTGCTTTTCTTCTTTGCAATTATTTGTTTGGTCCAAAATATTGTGTTTGTTGTCATGATTTGTCACGACTCGAGTTGGCTTCGAATACTTTTTGAAATGTCTATGGGGAAAAATGCATTGGGAATAATTTTTTGGGCCTGGCGACGTCATGAAAGGGGGCGGGACTGTGACGCTCTATTGTTATTGTCAGTTTGTTGTATGTTTCTCACCATTTATTTTCTTGAGCACGGAAGCTCTTTTGATCTAAAGCAGATCTGAAGCCTCCTCCCCACTTCCATTTCGTCTTTACTAATGTAACCTAATATAAATCTAAATAATCTAAGCATATATAGCTTGCTGCTTAACAGAAATGGAAATTAAAACAGTTGAATCTAACGATATTTTAATTGATGATTTAGTTGATCCCGCCTCTAGCGGCCTCATACGGCCACATATCGCTCCGATCAGCATTTGTTCGGAGTGCATCGTCTGAGAGGGACCAGATGGGAGCAGCAGGAGGAGGAACTCACTGCTGCCATCAGCTGGCGGAGTCAGGTTATGCTGTCCCCAGCCTGCAAGACAACATGGGACATTGACATGTCTGATGCTTGGGACGCGTTGTTGGCGTCCAAAGCTTGTGATGATGTCTGCATTGGGAGGCAGTGGTTGACGTTGGTGTTCCTGTGTGTGATTTGTCCCCCAGGCAGCAGATGGTGGCAGCTCCCAGTGGTCCTAGCAGCAAACAGGGAGTGTGACCAACCCATGTGAGCAAAGTAAGTCAACTTACTCTTTTATTTGTGGCATTTTGTTCCTGTTTTTTTATCGGCCCATAAATGTAGGTTAGATGTCACAGAAAATATACTATTTTCTGCTGCGACGCGTTGTGGGCATGTAGATCTGCTATTTTCAACCAAGTGTGAAATTGTCAGTATATTTAGTCTTAGTTTTAGTCATCGTAGCTTAGTTTTGATTTAGTTTCCATTTAGGTTTCGTCAGTGGAAAAAGGTAGTCGACATTTTTCTTCTTCCTTTTAGTCGACGAAAACATTGGTAGTGCGTCTGTAGTTGTAACTGCTGTTGGGAGTTTATGCCACAGTTTGGGAACCAGGGGGGAGAAGAGAAGAGCCAGGCAAATTCAGGGGAGAGGGAAATCATACTCGGGAACGATTCTAATAATTCGGTCCGGGTGTGAATCCGCCCTCAGGCATGTGTTGTTCAACTTGATGGTCAAGTTGAAGGAAGATTGATCATTTTATTTTTGTGAACATAACATAACTGAAGCAAATTGTTGTTCTACTTTCAGGCTAAGGAGCAGCTAGATACATCTGGACAACGAAGAGCAACGTTGATCATTGGCAGCCTCTAAACAGGACTGTGCTCTTTGGGGGTGTTGATCTGCACGGTGAGGTGGGAGAAAAATGGATACCCTTCTCTTTGTCTGTTTGGGTCTTTTTCATGAAAAACACCAGGAAGCAGCACTGCCCAACTGGAACCTCTGCTGTTTCTGTGCTCGCTTGACAGAGACAATGGAGGCGGAGGCCATATTTATTCTAGAGTGTCTGTATAGGGATACATCCCTATACAGTCTTATTCAGTTCCACGTAAACCTCTTGTTGATTTGCTCAAAACTAAATAAACTGTCCTTTATTTTCTGTACCACTGGAGTTGTTTCACCTCGGACGTATAGGCAGCTGGTCCTATAATTATAGGGTCAGACACAACAACAAGAACACTGGACAGCCTTTCTGCTAAACCAGCCGTCTCAATCTGAATGAACAGGATAACATGTTCTAGTCACTGAACATGCGTGTTGTTGTCTTGCGTGTGTTTGACCGCAGTCCTTAACGGACCTGAAACTAGTTCTCAATACTGTCAATCTACTGAAGGGACTATTAGAGAATTTTCTTTTTTCTTTTTACTCAGGTGTGCAAAAACAAAAGGAGGTACTAAGAGACTTCGCCCCCTTAGCCCCAGCGTCAACTCACAGGCCCTTTGCTGTTGCCTTGGAATTGTTGAATGTATGTGTACATGTGTAGATAAAATGAGAACAGCACATTTGTGTGAGTGTGCGAGACCTTGTCTGAAGAACAAAAAACACAAATATGTCTTCATCAAAAAGGCCCCAGATACTATTTCTATATCCCGTCTATATCACAGAATCCTTCTTTAGTTCCAGGGTGAAAATGTCTTTATGCATCGTTCAAAAGCTGCCTTTACTGTTTTAAGAAGGTCTTTGACTAGCAAAGACACTGACTGGCAGAGAGTGACGGCCTGTTTGTTTCCGACTTTCTGCTATGCACAAGGGATATTATTAGTTCCGTATACCTACTGGAAGTTAGTGGCCTTCGTCTTAAGTTGGTTCTTGTTACCGTGTGTATATATGCATATAGACATATTAAATACAGCTCTTCACTGTAATCCACAGGTCCTCCATCCCAAATTTCGGAGGGAATTATATTCGCAGCCACGTCTCATTGACGTGTACACGTAACGAATAATAAACTACAGATACCTATTTGTAGTTTATTATTATACGACCGTCCGTCCCACCACACCGTTAACGTTGTCACCGTGGTCAACGATTAATCCCCGCTGCTTATTGTCATGAATCTCATTTAAATTACACCTTTTTTGTTTTAAATATCAGATTAATTTTTTGCATTCCTGCATAAGGTTGTTCTACTGTAGTTTGTAAATATGTTCTTTGATAATATCATTCACAAGCACCACTTTGGACCATATTCACACCAACAGCCATCTTTGCTCTTTTACACTCACGCTCTCAATTTGTCCCACAACTTCCTGAGGGTCAGGTGCCCTTTTACTCCGTCTGTAAAACAACTGCCCTCTCCAGACCACGAATGCAGCGTTTACTACATGGTAAAATAAATGCAAATGCCTTCCTCCCCTTTTCCATGCCATATACCAGCGGGCAGCATTCGGGAGAATTGCTTTTTTCTCTCCGAAGTCTCCTGAACGTGAGCGCAGCATTTTGCGTTTAACTAATTTGTCTTCCGTTACACCGCATCTCCAGTAGCTAAAGAGTGCTGGGTTGAGCATCGAAAATAGCTGATCCACAAGCTCTCAACGCGTCGCAGCGTGATGCATTGAGAGCTTGTAGATCTGCTATTTCTGCTATTTGTTTTTGTCCTAAAGTGCCCTCTTACGGGATTTCAGGCCCTGTCTCTCTAAAGGTCCACACACACCGTCTGCGAACACCGCGCGTCACTGCGCATTCACGCCTCGCCTGACGCTCCGATACGCCACGGTTCTATTTTCCAGGCGTTGCCGCGCCGCTGCTCACCCGGTGTGTGTTGGGCTTCACGCTTCACGTGTGATGTGGGAGCAAAATGGCCGCTCTTGTATAATATGGTCCGTGGTTGTTTGGAGCGCTTTCTCATCCCACTATTCAATATTACTAAACAATTATCCTCAGGGTGTACAGTTTCTATATTACGGGTATTTGATTAATTATTTGAAGGAGTGAACACAACGAAAAATAGGACTGGAGGAGTCGAAGCATATCAATTCACCTCAAGTTTATTGTGAAGAAAACTTTTGTTTGACATTTGTAAGATGATGTTGTATGTCCTCTTGACAACGTTTAGCCGAACTCAGACTGCCAACCAACCCTTTTACCACAGCGGGTTATTTTTTAGCTGTAAACGAGCAAAGGCTTATCTCTGTGATTTGTGAATGCGTTTCCTTTTTTTTGTCAGTTATTTCTATAGGGAATGGATGTCATTGTGTTAAATCTTCATTCCTGTTCCGTTGATATTGCGGGGCTTTGTCCTGGACATGTATAATTTTGGCTTTTGTTGTTGAACTGATGTATCTTCTCAAAACTGTATTTGCTATCGGAAGTTCTTCTCCGTCATAATATCAATGTTGCACCTAATGAGCCCCACAGTCAATGATGGCAGCAAACAAATCTACCTCATTTAGCCAGTCCAACCTGGCAACCACTAAGTCCTGCCGTTTTCCTCCATCTCTGGCTCCGCCTGGCAACCCTTCGTTCTCCCATAATCTGACGTTTTTTTAGCACCAGCTGATCCTCTTCCAACTTTAGGAAACATCTGGTATTCATATTTGAATGAATGGCTTTTGAATCCATCTTTAAAAAAATATAAAACGAAAGTCAGTTTGCAGAACGATGCACTAAAAATCGGTGGTTCGCAACATCTTCTGGGTCAGGGTCTCACTTGAGAATCTCAACCTCTTCTGGGTCAGTCAGGGCCCAACTTGAGAATCTCAACCTCTTCTGGGTCAGGGCCCTACTAGAGAATCTCAACCTCTTCTGGGTCAGTCAGGGCCCTACTAGAGAATCGCAACCTCTTCTGGGTCAGTCAGGGCCCCACTTCAGAATCTCAACCTCTTCTGGGTCAGGTCCCCCCCTTGAGAATCTCAAAAGCTTCCATGGCCCACCCATTTGACCACTTAACGTGGCAAGGCCATGTGTATTTTCAGAGCAAGATTATTTTAATGATCAATCAACCAATTTACGTTCCGACTTCGATGAATGGAACTAACATAGCATACTTTAGTTTTACTACTTTAGTTCCTATGTATCTGTATCACACAAAAAAATATTTTTGTCAAGGTTTTTAAAGAAAACAAATCGCTACATTTGTTTTATACCATGTGTTTTATATTCTAATGCTATGCCATATAATGCTATTTTTTCTTTTTGCTCATATTTGGGGGCCCACTTTGCAATATCCTCGCGGCCCACCAGTGGGACCCGGCCCCACGCGTTGAGAACCACTGACTAATTAAACCTCAGATGAATGTGCTTTCATGTGATGCTCTGACTGATGCTCCTTGGTTTTTTTGAAGCGACAAGACCTTTTAGAAGTGGAGCCAGTTTGTTTTTTGTGTTGAACTTTGTGTGTCTAAAGGTTATTGTGAACGTCTTCATCGGATGGATGGAGAGAAGAGAATGGACATTATGTCGGATGTCACCAGAAAAGGGACTCGCGTTTTATGTTTTTGTCTCTTCAGCTGTTGTACAGATTTGCATTCCTTCCAGACCTCTGAGTTTGTTTGAAACTAGACAAGCTGTAGGCAGTATTCCTGTGGTTGTATACAGTTGCAGGCTGTGTATATTATATTAGGCAGCGTAGAAATTGTCAACAATCCCTAATAGAGACCTACGGGGGGGAACATACGGGAACATTTGAACGAGGAGGGACAGTGGAATAGGATCGTTCTAGATGCTGTGAGACAGACAATGTTATAATAGATTGTGTCACGATGCTTGTATACAAGGACAAAATGTGGAAATGTTTTTTCATTTAGCGGGGCCTGATAGACGCCCCCTCATGGAGGTGTAGTGTGATGCTGTCCAGTGTATGAAGGATGGCCTTGTTTAGAACAGTCTGAGAGCTGCCTTGTGATGCTGTTAATACTTCGGAGGTTTAAACGGATGTTTATTTCTGGTGTGAAAAGGCCCCCGACAGGATCTGAAAGTCGGTATAGCATCTCTCACTTTCACTCTCACTCTCCCACTCTGCTGTCATCATCTCTGCACTAGTGAAACCATCTAGATGTGATTAAATGTGAATCATATTTATTTGCTCTTTTATGAATTTTTGTAAATTTCTTTTTTTTGGGGGGGGGGGGGGGGGGGGGGATTTTTTTTTCTTTTTCTTTTTGTAATATTAATTTGATTGTCTGTTGTTATCTTTGTTTTATTTTGTACTTTTTATTTTTGTTTACCTCAAGTAGCATGGCGACATTGCGCAGCATTGGAAAAAGACCCTGTATGTTTCATTTTTATGTGACGTTTACAAGTTCTTATCTGACTGACATAGATTATTTTGGAAATGGACCGAAGTATTTTCTATACTGTACATTTCTTAGAAATAAATAACTTTTCCTGAACGCGAGTCTGCAGCGGGCAGAAGTTTTTTGTTTTATTTATTTTTGATTATAATTTCTATCCCACGATTTTGTAACCCATTTTTCACCCCTGTGTCAATCATCTAATGTGATCCTGGGCTCTACACACCCTCCACCAACCTAGTCCCCATATATGGGGGACAAGGGGAGACCAACCTAGTCCCCATATATGGGGGACAAGGGGAGACCAACCTAGTCCCCATATATGGGGGACAAGGGGAGAGCAACCTAGTCCCCATATATGGGGGACAAGGGGAGACCAACCTAGTCCCCATATATGGGGGACAAGGGGAGAGCAACAGACTTGAACTCATGCTTCCTTCATGCCTGAGTGTCCAAGTTGCTCCTTTACAACCTGACAGGGGGGAGTTTCCCTGGTTGGACGTCGTAGCGCGTGGAAGGAACACGTTATTCCAACCAGTTCCTTTCCCCTCCATCAGGCGCCCCGGCTGGCCAGGGGGAGGCAGTTTAGTGACCAGGATTACTGCATGTTTTTTGTGAGGGTACCTACCCTAGGGGACACGGGAGAACATGCAAACTCCAGTTACATTATTGTTAAACACCAGCATTACTTCATTTCCAAGAGGTCTATGATATTAGAGAATGTAAAATAATTGTTGTTTTGATCAACATTTCCCTTCTATCTCTCCTAACATCAATACAGCATGGAATTGTTGGGACACAATCTTAGAGCGTAAAATGCTTGCCTATCCCACGATGTGCAAGGTTACTCGTTCGTCTGGTTGTACAAAAATAATAACCCCAATTCATCGATGGATCCTTTTCACAGCAAATAATTTTGATGAAAAGAAGAAAATTCTCAATTAATCAATTTAACTCTAACCCATGAATTCGTAATAGTAGGAAATAGGCCTACCATGTGTACATTGCACTAAATGTACAAATAACAAGATTAAATGTTTTCACAATGTTTGCCTCGATTTTCATACGTAAATGTTTGACAATTTGGTCTAGAGTATTAGAGAATGTTGTTTTGATCAACATTTCCCTTCTATCTCTCCTACCAACATCAATACAGCATGGAATTGTTGGACACAATATTATACAACGACAACAAAATATTCTTTAGTTTTGGGGTCTGAGGGGCTAAATGTCAGTAAATGGTGGTTCCGCGGCCTCAAATGCTGAATAAAAGATGGGCCTTGATGTGAAACGGGTTGAAAACCACTGGACTAGAGCTATAAGTGTGACGCCTATCTCTATATTGTTATTGATGAAGAGTTCAAATCACAGTGCAGTGCGACACCTCCTGGTCAGAGTCGGTATAGTTTTGGTGGTAGGTCAATGTCTGTATTTCCATATCCCATTTAAACACTGTGATCACATCAAGATATATATGCTCATTGATCTGTTATTCTGGGCAGGGGAGGGACACCATATTATGCTTTAGACTATTTCAAAATAATGCCCACGTTCAATCATGGAGGTTTTCTTTTTTTTTAACGGAGAAAGGCGAAATCATCCGAGCGCATGCATGGTATCTGGTATCCGTCTCCTAGCAACCACAGTGTGTTTGGACATTTTCCCCCACAGTCAGAGGTAAAGAGAGACTCACTCCGTTTTGGATCAAAGGATAAAGATCCACAGAGTTAAAAAATAATGTTCAACGTTGAACTGCTCTCCGACCGCGTTGCTGCGAAATGTCTGGACAGGCGTCAGGACGCAGAGACGCAACGGCGACAGAGGATTTTTAACGACACCGTTAGAACGATAGGGGTAAGTTTTAAACCGACTTGTCCATTCATTGATTCCTTGTTGTACATCGTGTTGTCACTGAGTCACACCGAGACATTTAATGTGTGTTGTTGCAGATTGACACGGACGCGCTTGACATCCAAGTGAGAGAAAAGAAGACCAAAGAGGAGGGAGAAAAACTGTCACTGCAAGAACATGGTGAGAAGTTCATGTTAATGTTATAGTAGCGTTTGGTTTGGATCAAGACTGTCATGATATAGGCCTACTTTATCGAGTCTGACTTTTACTTAATCAAAACGGATTACGGTATCTCCGCTCTTTCACCCCCCCCCCCTCTCACGCGCGTGCGCGCGCGCGCACACACACACACACACACACACATTTTTAGCATGATCTTATTTTGCATACTCTAGTCTATTCAAATACAGTGAATATATAGGCAGGTTGCTTGCTACTCACATGGTACCTTAAATTGGGTTTTAAATATCTGGATGTATTATAATTGACGCCACTTGGTGGCCAAATAAACTGATCACAAATCTCATAATGTTGAAACGGTTTTAGAAGCACGCACACGCGTGCGCACAAACTCATGATCTGCTATTTTCAATAGACTGTACACATTTTGAACTTGTGAAGTGTGACATTCTGCAATATGAATACTTTTTTAGAACTTTTAGTACTTTAAGTACATTTTGATGCAGATATTTTTGTACTTTTACTCAAGTAAACTTTCAATTCCATAGTTTTACTTGTAACGGAGTAGTTCTAAATGTCAGTATTGCAATTTAGAGTAAAACAATTGAGTAGCCTACTTTTTCCACCACTGCATCACAGCTGGGTCTGTCTCTATATCGTTGGTGTGTTTCTATCATCACAGCTGCAGACATGGTGATATCTGGGTCTGTCTCTATACCTATTGTCGCACTTCCAAACATCAATCTTTCATCTAATTTAGAGGCCCTCATCTATGGAACTCCTTAGATGCTTCACTTAAATCCTCATTATCCTTGCCAATATTAAAAAAACCATCTAAAGAGATATCTTATTTCTTCCTCTCTGTAGATTATACATGTTTTACTTTGATTGCGTTATATTTTCTTTTGTGTGTTTGTTATTGTATTGTTTATTTCTGTTTTTTGTGCAGTCTGTGTTTTTATTTCTTTACTGCACAGCTGCCCCCCTTTGACAACTTGTAGACTTATGTACTGTTCTTTTTGATCTTTTAATCTTTTAAACCAATGACCTTTTAACCAATGAAGGATTTCAAATAAGCCAGCTGGCTTCTTCCCTTCCTTGCATTGTATTTTTGTTATTTGATATGTTATTGTCTATATTTTGTACTACATGCTAAATAAATAAACCTAAACCTACTGGTGTGTTCTGTTCTCATCATCACAGCCTCAGACATGGTGCGCAGCGACAGAGCGGCGCTCCTCCTGGACGGCCGGCGGGTCAAGGCGCAGCGCGCGGCGGACGAGGCCGAGGTCGGGTACCGCCGGGACTTCCAGCAGCCTCGGAGCCGCCGGGAGTACGGCGACATGAACGACCCCGAGCTCTGGAAGACGGAGGACCACGGCGGCAGGATGACGCTGCCCGGCCTGGTGGGCGAGGACCCCGGCAGCGAGGCCCGGAGGTCGGGACAGAAGGAGCAGCTCCGAGCGTGGCTCCACCAGCAGCAGGGCGAGCGGCTGGCGGCGCGGCACCGGCAGAGGCTGGAGGGTAGGTTGGACTGTTGTCCTGTTCTCCTTCAAATGTCTAGTCCCTCACGTGCACGGCTGCACGCACATCCCCTCTATCTTCTAGTATAATTGTCTTCTAATTATCCATATTGTATGATGGATAAGGGGTCAGGGCAACGAGGCCTTTTCGTGGAGCGGTCAGAATACAATTTGGACTTAAACTGTTATTCGTCTATAGTACTCGATTATTGTCAAGGAATTCTAGATCAATCAGGATGTTGAGGTAAACTGCGACATTTGAGGTTTATTATAAGGCCTTTCTTCCCATTTGGATAGTACAGTTGAGATGCACAAGAACATGGACAGAGAGACAGGGAGTGACAGGCCGTCAGCCTCCACACTTGGCATTAGAGCCTACAGTATGTGGTACGCCGGGCCTTTTGCGTGTATAGGTCCCCAGGGGCCGTTTTCTCATAATCTGCCAATGATATATATATATAAATAGTCCAAGCTATTGCACTGGGTCACAGCTATGCTCTGTGATTGGCTGAGAGGCCTCCATACACACCGTGTGCTTCCTGCTTCCTGTCTGTCAGACCAGCAGTATGATTGGAGCAGAGTGGACCTGGACAACAGAGCTCTGGAGCTGCAGAGACTCCAAGAGGAGAAGAAGAAAGCAGCCGTTCTGGCTACCAAAGACTACAACCGGGCCCAGGTAGGACCCATGTCCACACACACACACACGCACGCACATCAAACTACACAATACATCAAACTACACAATACCAAAGACTACAGCCTGGGCCATGTAACTCTCACCCACATCGCCACCCCCTTGTGTTGACATTCCATCTCAAATTCAACTAGAAAAAGTGCCCCTCGGGGCACAGGTCTACACCAGAGCAGGTCAGGTTGTGGCCTCCTGGTGGAGCTATAATAGGCCAATGTGAAAAGGGGTGCCATTTGTTCTTAAGCCTTTGATGGCAATTAGATTATTTGAGGCATTTTGTTCCAAAAATGTGTTTTGCAAAAATCCACCTGTTGGTGGCGCTATAACAGGCCAATGTGAAAAGG
This sequence comes from Protomyctophum bolini, assembly GCF_963924005.1. Classification (NCBI taxonomy): domain Eukaryota; kingdom Metazoa; phylum Chordata; class Actinopteri; order Myctophiformes; family Myctophidae; genus Protomyctophum; species Protomyctophum bolini. The sequence continues at coordinate 49,799,047 of NC_137865.1, forward strand.
GTGGGATATATTCCTCAGCCTAGTAGGAAAGTCTGTTCATGATTTGAGGCTTTTTGTTTCAAAAGGGCCAATTCTGCAAACTTTGAAAGCCAATGTTAGCCAATTAGGATGGAATTTGAAATATCGGACGGATCCATCTTGACACCCCAGCGTCCTTCCTTCCTTCCCCAGGTGGCAGAGTCTCAGGAGAGACGACGCAGGGAGAGGGAGTGGAACGACGCCATCGGCCGCGCCGACGCCCTGAACACGCTGCAGGGCGAGCTGATCGGAGACGACATCCCCCAGCCCACCCTGGGGGTGCTGGGAGCCCCCCGCCTGCAGCCCAGCCAGCCCAAGAAGGCCTCTCCTCAGAGCCTGATGGACACGCTTCAGTTCCAGAAGTATCAAACTGAAGAGAGGAAGGTAAACAAAATACACCAATTGGTTCTCAAAGTGGGGCCCGGTTGCCTAGACAAGACAAACATTAAACCTGTATACAGCTCAGTGGCCTTGTGGTATTGGTCGGGGGGGTAGGACCAAGGGATTTGGGATTTGTTTATAAACATTTTGGTATTTGTTTATAAACATTTGTGATTTGTTTATAAACATTTGTGATTTATTTATAAACATTTTGGGATTTGTTTATAAACATTTGGGATTTGTTTACAAACATTTGGGATTTGTTTATAAACATTTGGGATTTGTAAGTCTCATGGGGGGGGGGTAGGACCACTACCAGTTTACCTGTAGTAAGTCTCATGGTCGGGGGGGTAGGACCAAGGGATTTGGGATTTGTTTATAAACATTTTGGTATTTGTTTATAAACATTTGTGATTTGTTTATAAACATTTGTGATTTGTTTATAAACATTTGTGATTTGTTTATAAACATTTGTGATTTGTTTATAAACATTTTGGGCTCTGTATAATATGTTGCTTAGGGCCTCAAAAGGCCTAGAACCGGCACTGGTTAGAGTGTCCGCCCTGAGACTGGGAGTTCGGGGTTCGTGTCATACCAAAGACTCTAAAAATGGAAGCCAGTGCTCCCTGCTTGACACTCGGCATCAAGGGTTGGATTACTAGCGTCATGTCCAGGGGGTGTACTTGTACATCAAGCTGCCTCACGCTACAGAAACAGGAGATAGGCTCCTGCCCCCTATGGGCCTCATGGCTACAGAAACAGGATATAGGCTCCTGCCCCTATTGGCCTCATGGCTACAGAAACAGGAGATAGGCTCCTGCCCCTATGGGCCTCATGGCTACAGAAACAGGAGATAGGCTCCTGCCCCTATTGGCCTCATGGCTACAGAAACAGGAGATAGGCTCCTGCCCCCTATGAGCCTCATGGCTACAGAAACAGGAGATAGGCTCCTGCCCCTATGGGCCTCATGGCTACAGAAACAGGAGATAGGCTCCTGCCCCTATGGGCCTCATGGCTACAGAAACAGGAGATAGGCTCCTGCCCCTATGGGCCTCATGGCTCGGCAAGGCTACTTACTTATCGCCCCTCAAAAAATATACATGTTTGAGAAGAATCACTAAATACACAACACTTAACATGCTCAGCCGGAAAGAAGAACACGGTAAGAATCCAGATGTTGATGTATAGTAATACCAACGTGTGCTTCCGTGTGTGTGTGTGTGTGTGTGTGTGTGTGTGTGTGTGTGTGTCCGTGTGCGCGCGCACAGAGGATGGAGATGGATCAGCGGGCGCTGGAGGAGCAGCACGAGGGTCTCCGTGTGTCGTCGGCCCGTTCAGCTCTACTGCTGGAGAGACAGCAGGCCAGACTGGACAAGCAGCGCAGACAGGAGCTGGACCACAGCAACGCTAGGCTGGCCCGGACACAGAGACTACAGTAAGAGTACAGTAACTAGACTACAGTAAGACCACAGCAACGCTAGGCTGGCCCGGACACAGAGACTACAGTAAGAGTACAGTAACTAGACTACAGTAAGACCACAGCAACGCTAGGCTGGCCCGGACACAGAGACTACAGTAAGAGCTACTGAAAAAAAGCAATTGAGGTTCTCCCTCATTTTCAATGCCGACGAGATTACATACAGTATATAAAACAATTTAAGACATGCAGGTATAAAACACAAAACAAATCTTCCTGTAAGGCATAGACATATTATACAGACAATGAGACAAAACACAAGTTAAAAACAGTTACATATTGAGGTAGGGAGATTCAAAAGCAGGTTATAATATTAAATTGACCATAGGATATTGGGGTATTCATTTTCAATGTTTGCTGTAAAGTGTTCCATGTGGTTCGGGCATCAACGCGAAAATCTGACTTTCCTAGTTCATATTGTACGGATGGGACCTCTAGTTTAAGCCATTCACTTGAACGGGTCTGGCGAGTATTTATTTTCCATTTCAATTGCAGTGACAATATCTTACCATGTGATAGATAGTGATAGAGCTCAGACATTTAAAATGATAGGTCAGTTTAGACAACAATGTATTACAGTACATACGCTTTGTGCTTCAAGCCCTCGAGATACACCTTCTCACGATCTCTCTCCAGGAATAAGGCCCTCAATGAGATGAACATCAACATGTTCTCCCTCTCTCTCTCTCTCTCCAGGAATAAGGCCCTCAATGAGATGAACATCAACATGTTCTCTCTCTCTCTCTCTCTCTCTCTCCCCAGGAATAAGGCCCTCAATGAGATGAACATCAACATGTTCTCTCTCTCTCTCTCTCTCTCTCTCCAGGAATAAGGCCCTCAATGAGATGAACATCAACATGTTCTCTCTCTCTCTCTCTCTCTCTCTCTCTCTCTCCAGGAATAAGGCCCTCAATGAGATGAACATCAACATGTTTGAAGAAAGTTTCTTCTCAAAGTTCAACACTAGCAGTCGATGATGGAACGCTTGTGTAACACCCGGGATTCTAACTCATCTTAACCACTAGACCAAAGGGATGTCCCTCTGGACCGGGGGGAGATATTAGACTTTTGAGACCATCGGGCAGAGGCTCTGAGCCAAAACACAATACATAATTTAACCATAGCTGTAAAATCATTGTATATTTTATTCGTATACAAACGTTGGTTGGTGTACTGTGCAACATGGTGTACAACCATTTCGTGAAATAAAACAAAAAAACAAATGAATAGAATTCACATGCATTCCAGTTTGACGTCCCTAAGCTTCAAGAATCTTGAATGTAAAACTGTGTTGCTTACATTACATCACAGAATACTATAAAGTTAATCTGCTGTATTTATTTTTGTACCTGACCCAGAAAACAAACTTCAAAACCATCCTAGGGTAGTAGGTTTCATTACCCTTCCATTATATTGGATTGTCAGTTTCACAGAATTTATAAAATGTACCTCAATGGTTCACAAAAACAGTAGGACTAGTAGCAAAATAAACAGCTGTGAAATTTCAGAGCCTCAATAAAAATACATTCGACTCCCGATCCCGACGGCCTTTACTGCGTGTCACCCCCACATCTCTCTCCTTTACTGCGTGTCACCCCCACGTCTCTCTCCTTTACTGCGTGTCACCCCCACATCTCTCTCCTTTACTGCGTGTCACCCCCACATCTCTCTCCTGTCAGTGTGTCACCCCCACATCTCTCTCCTTTACTGCGTGTCACCCCCACATCTCTCTCCTTTACTGCGTGTCACCCCCACATCTCTCTCCTTTACTGCGTGTCACCCCCACATCTCTCTCCTTTACTGCGTGTCACCCCCACATCTCTCTCCTTTACTGCGTGTCACCCCCACATCTCTCTCCTTTACTGCGTGTCACCCCCACATCTCTCTCCTTTACTGCGTGTCACCCCCACATCTCTCTCCTTTACTGCGTGTCACCCCCACATCTCTCTCCTTTACTGCGTGTCACCCCCACATCTCTCTCCTTTACTGCGTGTCACCCCCACATCTCTCTCCTTTACTGCGTGTCACCCCCACATCTCTCTCCTTTACTGCGTGTCACCCCCACATCTCTCTCCTTTACTGCGTGTCACCCCCACATCTCTCTCCTTTACTGCGTGTCACCCCCACATCTCTCTCCTTTACTGCGTGTCACCCCCACATCTCTCTCCTTTACTGCGTGTCACCCCCACATCTCTCTCCTTTACTGCGTGTCACCCCCACATCTCTCTCCTTTACTGCGTGTCACCCCCACATCTCTCTCCTTTACTGCGTGTCACCCCCACATCTCTCTCCTTTACTGCGTGTCACCCCCACATCTCTCTCCTTTACTGCGTGTCACCCCCACATCTCTCTCCTTTACTGCGTCACCCCCACATCTCTCTCCTTTACTGCGTGTCACCCCCACATCTCTCTCCTTTACTGCGTGTCACCCCCACATCTCTCTCCTTTACTGCGTCACCCCCACATCTCTCTCCTTTACTGCGTCACCCCCACATCTCTCTCCTTTACTGCGTGTCACCCCCACATCTCTCTCCTGTCAGTCCTTTACTGCGTGTCACCCCCACGTCTCTCTCCTTTACTGCGTGTCACCCCCACATCTCTCTCCTTTACTGCGTGTCACCCCCACATCTCTCTCCTTTACTGCGTGTCACCCCCACATCTCTCTCCTGTCAGTCTACTTTCATCTATCAATACAAAAACTAAACAAAAAAACTATTCTTAAGACACGTTTTAAACTCAATAAGCCATCCATAATCATCATCATGTCATTCACACAAATATGCTACAATTCATTCAGTGTATGATTTGTCTGCACTCTTAATGCCGTTTAGCACAATTATTCATACCAAAAGGCTCAATTAAAGTGCAACATTTAAACAAAGGTAATCTACATTCATCAAATCCCGATAATTCCAAGTGTACCTAGTACTACTACGCCGCCTTACAACTCCACTAGGGATAAATAAGACACATTGATCTGTCTTCACAGTGTGCTACGTGTGTGTGCTTTGCTTGTCACAGGCTTGCTTTGGCTATCAGGCACCCCCCCCCCCCCCCCCCCCCTTCATATTGTAGAAACATTTATTTTAATCATTTACTGCGTTACAAAAAGTCCTTTCTTTCTCATTAACAGAAAGAAGAATAGAGTTTGGCAGGAGGACAATAATTAAACCAACCCCAATACTTACTCTAAAGCAGAGGTTCTCCACAGTGGGGACGACCAGGGGTCCTTGAGGGGGCTCCAGGTTCCCCCGGGGACCCCCAGGGGTCCTTGAGGGGCCCCCAGGGGCTCCCTAGCTAAATGATTGATACGCTAGGAACCAAGTGGAACCTTATGCGTCTGTAACTCCCAAGAATTAAACGGACACAAACATTTGTGTCAACATGGAGGTTCCGAGGCTTAATGAATATCAAACCAGGGGGTTCTTGAAAATAAAATAAAAGTATGACATTTGCATCTCTACTAAAAGGAGTTCTCAGAGACAAACTTGTCCCATCTTCTTTGCCATAACGTCAAGGCGTTCTGCTGCTGTTCCTGGGATAAGGAACTGTATCTGAATGAAACACAAAAAGGGACATGTGTTAAGCATGCATGTACGTACACAATAATATTACTATATATAGCTTGGCAATTATGAATGCCATTTATTACCATATCTATCAGATAATAGATGAAGGAGCGATGCGTGAGTCCGTGCTTATGGACAAAAACTGCAACTCTTTGGAATATTTATATGTAGTTTGGCCACCAGTGTCTTGCACCGAAAATAGACAATCTACAAACTCGCAATGTGTTAAATAATAAATCTGCTATTTTCGGTCCACAACACAGGCATAAAACTAAGTATACATCAGACAATCTTTTCTTAGTTTAAAAAAAACTAAATCCTTTTTAGCAACCATAAAACAGCCATCTCTGTTATGAGGACCAGGAAAATGGTCACAATGTCCATTTCTGATACGATACTAGTTGGGACATTTTACCCTCAAGTATAGTGTAGAAGCCATCCTCACTGTTTATGCATGTCTACTTATTATTATTATTATTATTATTAATCACAATTGTTGTAGCTATTTGGCATTATTGGGCTTTAGTTTGATGGGTTATAATTGAATTATTGTTTGGACAACAGGGGCGCCGCCTCCCCAGGCCTAATTGCTTGACAGAGGGTATAAGTAGGCCTGGGTGGTGATTGGGGAGCGGCATGCACCTGGTGGACAAATGGTTTTTACCTGACAGACAGAACAGAGATCATGCCATAACAAGGAAGAGAAGATGTGCCTGTTTGTAATGTATCATTCACTGCACTTTGGAAAGTAAATGCAAACCAAAAAGACATTGAACCTGTTGGACAATCTGTTTCTTATGTCTGCGTACATCCTTAATCCCTGAGTGCATCAGTGGGTTTGTTGACTATGGTAGAAATGTTTGGAACCAACAAAATGGCCACAACATATAGTAACGCACACTATAACCACCGTGTCTCTCCTCTCTCTAATCCTTATGCTTTATAATAATAATAATAATAATCCTTATGCTTTAATAATTAATTTAATAATCCTTATGCTTTCTTGCTGTCAAGGAAAAGGAGTCCGTGTTGCAGAACTGGTGATTTAATAAACAAAATAATAATTCAAAAAGAACAAACGTGATCATAACCAGGGTTCTAATTCTGTATCCAACCTCCGTAGTGAACAACAAAAGTAATATCTCTCTTCCTCTCAATAATGCGACCGCTTCCCTGCACACCAGAACAGAAAGTAAACACAAGATATCCCATAATACTCCTCGTCCCAGACTCAGCCCGCCAACACAGTTAAAGGAACAATCCCCCTGTATATACCTTAGGGTTACAACGCGTGCACGCGCACACACAGCCTCACCTGATGGAGTTCATGGCCAGTTCCTTGAGGGTGCCGATGTGAGACCTCATGCCTCCGAAGCCCACGAACGCTTCATAGAAGTCGTCGGAGAGGCCGGAGGATCCCAACTGGGCCGGGTCGTCAGAGCTGATGACCAGCGGATGACCCTCTGCCATCAACACAGCCGCGGGATGGTTCCTCAGATCGGCAACCAGCTTCAACACCTGGGAAATGAGCACAACAAAAGGACATGTTTGAGTTGTTACGGCAGCGAAAACACTACAGACACTAGAAAGAGTTCCCCTCTGTGGAAACGGGTCTCCACCAGGATAACAGCGTTTGTGAAGTTAGCTGTACGCAGACGGACAGACGGACGGACAGACACACACGGACGGACGGAGTGCAAAACATACTCTCCCCCTGCCTTTGAGTGGTGGAGACAATAAACCAGTGTGTCATACCTAAAGTCTAAAGTCATACCATGGCATTTCAACATTTTTGGTTCATTATATTTCTCTATTAGAGAAAATGTATGAACAGAAATGCATACAGTTTGACCATTAGTATATGTTTTGTCTCACTGTGATGCTGTTGCTTTTCTGTTGTTTTTCTGTAAATGTGTTTCAGTTGTTTTCACTGTTTGTACTTTGTTTTCTCGCTGTTATTCTGTGCGGTAGCTTTAGTGTTTTTATTCTTCTCCTGTACAGCACTTTGTAAACTCTGACTTTTGAAATGTGCTATACAAATAAAGTGGATTGGATTATCTACTGGATATAGATAATATCCAATAGATAAGTCTGTGAAGTTAATTCACTTCAGATGCATGTATGAATTTAGAGTAACATGGCCCCCAGTACAATTCAGACAACGGTGGCACGTTTCTGACAGATAAAAGTTACCCATATAGTGATGACACGATGCTGAACCTAAAGCATGCTTTTTAATTTTTAACGAATGGCTGAAAGCGAAAACACCCCGACCTGGTTGGAGATGGGGCACACCTCCACAGCCACGCCTCTCTTCTCACCTGGTTGGAGATGGGGCACACCTCCACAGCCACGCCTCTCTTCCTGGACATCTGCCTGGCGAGCGGGTGGCGAGTCAGAGCGAAGCCGTGTCCGATGCGAGAGGTGTTGAACAGCAGAGCGTCCAGAAGGTTCTGGTCCACCTCGGTGCCCTCCTGATCTGGACGGGGGGGAAGGAAGGAAGAGGAACTGGAATGAACGTCGTCTGATGCAGTGGTTCACAACACTTGCCCGGGACCCAAACTGGTTAACCCATTTTGGGCGGGAGCCCCTTTTGGTGTTAGCAATACGCTATAGCTATTGAAAAATAGCAGATCTACAAGCTCATAGCGCGCCACCGAGTGGTGCGCTACGAGCTTGTAGGTCTGCTATTTTTGAAAAATCGAAGAACGACTGAACATAGAAACATAGCTTTTTCAGAAAACTGTCAGGATGTAGAAGACATTTTTTAGAATCTGATCTCAGGTCAGAATGGGTTAAAAATGGGTCCCGACCGCGTGATCTTGTATGTCTGCTATTTTTGAATATTATGCAACGCCAGTAAAAATCTGAAACGACACAGCGGGTGCTTTCCCGGTTATAATGGGTTTTTAAATGACTTCACTCACTCGTCTCTCCAGCATGGAAGAAGTAGGGAAGAGTGAGTCCTCTTTCTCCTGGAAGAGACAACGCCTCCCTGAAGTACCAGAGGGGTCTACCACTGTCCTCACGGCCCACCTGCGCACACACACACACACACACACACACACACAGAGTGAGGCTGTGAAATGTTACAGCCCGACAGGTGAACACTACTGCTGCATTTCCACTATTTTGTGGCTTTGTTTTTCTTATCCTGCTACTTCTGCATATGTTCTAGTATTAATACCACAGTCTGCTCTACTGGTAGCTAACGTCTCTCACCAGGTCTACTATTAACACCACAGTCTGCTACTGGTAGCTAACGTCTCTCACCAGGTCTACTATTAACACCACAGTCTGCTACTGGTAGCTAACGTCTCTCACCAGGTCTACTATTAACACCACAGTCTGCTACTGGTAGCTAACGTCTCTCACCAGGTCTACTATTAACACCACAGTCTGCTACTGGTAGCTAACGTCTCTCACCAGGTCTACTATTAACACCACAGTCTGCTACTGGTAGCTAACGTCTCTCACCAGGTCTACTATTAATACCACAGTCTGCTACCGGTAGCTAACGTCTCTCACCAGGTCTACTATTAACACCACAGTCTGCTACTGGTAGCTGACGTCTCTCACCAGGTCTACTATTAACACCACAGTCTGCTACTGGTAGCTAACGTCTCTCACCAGGTTTACTATTAACACCACAGTCTGCTACTGGTAGCTAACGTCTCTCACCAGGTCTAATATTAACACCACAGTCTGCTACTGGTAGCTGACGTCTCTCACCAGGTCTACTATTAACACCACAGTCTGCTACTGGTAGCTAACGTCTCTCACCAGGTCTACTATTAATACCACAGTCTGCTACTGGTAGCTAACGTCTCTCACCAGGTCTACTATTAACACCACAGTCTGCTACTGGTAGCTGACGTCTCTCACCAGGTCGAATCCAGCCATGGTTTCTGGGAAGTCCCTCTGCAGCCGCAGAGCCTCCTCTACCGCCGTGGTCACCATGGAGGCATTCATCCCCCTGAGAAGAACGCACACATACCCACAGATTAACCACTTAGATGTCGTCTAGGAGTCCAATGTTCCCTAAAACGGCGGCTCTGGACTTTTGTTGGCAAATCGTCCCGAGCCGGTTCGGGAAGGCCATGAGGGTCCAAGTGGCTAAAACGCCTTTTGGTGTTTTTATGTTTTATGTTTTTATGTTTTATGTCAGCTCTCCATGCTGGAGAGCTGACATAGTATGATTAGATTCAGAAAACATTTAGTAGAGCGAAACGTTTTGTCATATCAGGCCCAAGTCCCAAATCTGCGATGTGTGAAACTTGAAGCGTTTGGACATGGTGGTGACAGCAGGTCACCTGTGGACAGTGAAGCGTTTTTGGACATGGTGGTAACGGCAGGTCACCTGTGGACGGTGAAGCGTTTTGGACATGGTGGTAACAGCAGGTCAAACCTGTGGACAGTGAAGCGTGTGGACATGGTGGTAAAAGCAGGTCACCTGTGGACGGTGAAGCGTTTGGACATGGTGGTAAAAGCAGGTCAAACCTGTGGGCAGTGAAGCGTGTGGACATGGTGGTAAAAGCAGGTCAAACCTGTGGACAGTGAAGCGTGTGGACATGGTGGTAAAAGCAGGTCACCTGTGGACGGTGAAGATGACCCTCGCCCCGTAGAAGTCTGGATGTTGTGCTGTGAAGAGTCTGGTGACGTCCTGGTAGGTCTTCATACCCCACGCCCTGTCGTGGGTGCTTCCATCCAGTTCATATGTCTGTGGAAACACAATTATTTTTCATGTCATATGAAAGCAGGGAATCATAGCAAAATAATTATGTATTGGTTAATTCGATTGAGTGAATAGTTTTTTAAATTACAGCTAATAGAACTGAAGTCAAACAATGTGACAATTTAAGTGTGTGTGTGTGTGTGTGTGTGTGTGTGTGTGTGTGTGTGCGCGTGCGTGTGTGCTGCTCACTTTATGTTTGCGTGTATGTCATTCTGTGACGTTTGGGCAAAACTGTGTCTTACCAATCAAACAATATTGTACCTGCCTGACATTTTTAAAGTAGCCTGTTAACATTATAATGTGAATTCACGCGACCGGGATGGTTTCATCACAATTACACCAGGCCTTTTTAAAGGCCTAAGATTAAGGACATCTCTTCATTTACCTCTGGGAGTAAAGCCCTTAACTCCAGATACATGACGTTGTCCTCGTAGAACCTCATGAGGCCTTGGTGGTAATAGTCCCTGAAGACCGGAGCGTGTGTGACCAGACCCCAGGCCACCAGGAAGGTCTGCTCGAACCGCTTCCACACCACGTCCTGGCTGGGATACACCGCGGCTGGCTCCTTCTCCGTGAACAGAGTCAGGTTGGCTATGATGCTAGTAGGCACACGGAGGAAAGACAGTCAGGTTGGCTATGATGCTAGTAGGCACACGGAGGAAAGACAGTCAAAGTCAACATCGTACGATTTGTCATACACGTTACCGCAGTGAAATGTGTTCTCCGCATTTGACCCATCTCTTGGAGCGGTGAGCTGCAGCCGTGCCGCGCTCGGGAATCATTTGATTAGTTGATTTGACCCCCCCGATCCAACCCTTTGATGCTGACTGAGTGTCAAGCAGGGAGGCATTGGGTCCCATTTTTACAGTCTTTGGTATGACCCGGGCCGGGGATCGAACCCCGACCTCCCAGTTTCAGTCAGAGGACAGAGAGTCAGGTTGGCACTAGCCTCGGAAACCCAGACGTTTTTTTTATTTCCAGGGAGAAAAGAAAGTCTGGGTCCGAGTCCACTTCAATACGGCATAAAGTAGCGCAAACGTCGATCACTCTCTGCTGATTTGTAATCATCTGGACGTTTGTTAAATTGACGCACACACGTACAGTACAGACACACACTCCTCTCTCTCTCTCTCTCTCTCTCTAATTAATTAGTCTCATGTCACACATTGGAACACCCTGCCCCTCATGTTAAGACATGCTGAGTCAGTAGACTCCTTTAAGAGACAGCTAAAGAGACATTTATTTCGCATTTATTTTTCCCATGTAGTTCTTACCTGACTTATTTTTATATTCCTATGTTTTTTGTGATTCTGCCTCTAGTTTACTATTTTACATGCATATGTTTTTTTTAGTTTTTTGCCTTGTTTATTGGTTTCGTTAAATTCGTTATTGTCTTTTTTTTTTACTTTTTTGTGCTATGTTTTCCTGTTTGGTTTTAACTTGTTGATTGCTTGTTCTGTTCAGCACCTTGTGTGACTTTGTCTTGAAAGGTGCTTTACAAATAAAATGTACTTCCTTACTTACACAGCTGCATTCTAGAAATCAAGGCGTTACCTGTCGTCCAGGTCTGTGGCGTTCCCCATCTTGGCCCTGAGCCTCTCCAGCAGGCTCCACGGGGAGCAGAGGGGCAGCGCTTTGGGCTGGCCGGAGGAGAAGACGAAGCGGGGGGACCGGTCGTCAGCGGTACCGGTACCGGTACCGGCGGTGGTGGTGAAGCACATGTAACAGTGAGGTCTGTAGGTCACGTTCTTCACCAGCCACTCCACCTCCACCATGGAGAAGTCGTGGACATGCAGCGCTCCCCCTGAAAAACCCCCAAGTGAAAGAAAGGCCTTCCTTATTATGGACCACATGCAGACAGCGGCCATCTTACCATACTGTATAAGTTAACCCATTCTGACCTGAGATCAGATTCTAAAAATGTCTGTTTGAAAATGACAGTTTTCTGAAGAAGCTATGTTTCTATGTCAGTCGTTCTTCGATTTTTCAAAAATAGCAGACCTACAAGCTCGTAGCGCGCCACTCGGTGGCCTTACCCTTACCCTTTGGCATGTCCTGCAGTAGACTGTAGATGGGACTGTTCCTTACCCTTTGGCATGTCGTGCAGTAGACTGTAGATGGGACTGTTCCTTACCCTTTGGCATGTCCTGCAGTAGACCGTAGATGGGACTGTTCCTTACCCTTTGGCATGTCGTGCAGTAGACCGTAGATGGGACTGTTCCTTACCCTTAGGCATGTCGTGCAGTAGACTGTAGATGGGACTGTTCCTTACCCTTTGGCATGTCGTGCAGTAGACTGTAGATGGGACTGTTCCTTACCCTTTGGCATGTCCTGCAGTAGACCGTAGATGGGACTGTTCCTTACCCTTTGGCATGTCCTGCAGTAGACCGTAGATGGGACTGTTCCTTACCCTTTGGCATGTCGTGCAGTAGACTGTAGATGGGACTGTTCCTTACCCTTTGGCATGTCCTGCAGTAGACCGTAGATGGGACTGTTCCTTACCCTTTGGCATGTCCTGCAGTAGACCGTAGATGGGACTGTTCCTTACCCTTTGGCATGTCGTGCAGTAGACTGTAGATGGGACTGTTCCTTACCCTTTGGCATGTCGTGCAGTAGACTGTAGATGGGACTGTTCCTGATGAGATGTCTGGCCTTGAAGAAGTGCAGGGCGGGAGGGAAGTCCTCTCTGGACATCTCCTGTACCTTCAGCTTCTGGAGACGATCGCCCAGACGCTGCTCCTCCGGAGACAGGACCTGCTGTCCGCCAGTCTGCATGGACTGCTCCAGTCGCATGAGAGCTTCCCTGTGTCTGGGAGGTCAGGACAAGGTTATTAATGAGAGCTTCCCTGTGTCTGGGAGGTCAGGACAAGGTTATTAATGAGAGCTTCCCTGTGTCTGGGAGGTCAGGACAAGGTTATTAATGAGAGCTTCCCTGTGTCTGGGAGGTCAGGACAAGGTTATTAATGAGAGCTTCCCTGTGTCTGGGAGGTCAGGACAAGGTTATTAATGAGAGCTTCCCTGTGTCTGGGAGGTCAGGACAAGGTTATTAATGAGAGCTTCCCTGTGTCTGGGAGGTCAGGACAAGGTTATTAATGAGAGCTTCCCTGTGTCTGGGAGGTCAGGACAAGGTTATTAATGAGAGCTTCCCTGTGTCAGGGAGGTCAGGACAAGGTTATTAAAGGAGAACACCACACCAAAACACACTGGCCATGCATCTACCTTCATCCCTGTGCCATCATCCATAGTGCCCTTGATTTTTCTCATAGATGCCCCCTCCTCTACATCTCCCTCTGACTCCCCCCTCCCCTCCCACAGCTTGCATTTGCGCATGTTGTCCTCCTTCTAATGTGGGTATTTAGATAGCTCCAAACTTTATTTTTTTTTCACGTATCGTATTATTATAGTATACTGAGACTCACGCATGCGCAGTTTTCACTCTAGGCCAGCCATTACATGTAATCTCAGACGTAGTCGATTCCAGACGAGATTCTCGCGAGACGCGCGAGACTTCAAGCTCCTGTCAACTCAACTCTGTGCTCTGCTCTTCCACGCCGCCGCCTACCACTTGTGTTTACATTGTTTAATTACATTCGCACGCGTGTCAAGCATTCCTACTAGTTGTCTAGTTTCATTTATTTGAGCAACAACATGCCTCGTTGTATATATCCAGGCTGTTCAACCGCAAAGACTAGGTCAACTCTAAAGAGAAAAAGTTTTCATGCGATACCTACTTTGAGGAGACGTTGGCTTCTAGCACTACAGATGGATCTCAATAGCTCAGATGAGCAGACTCAAGGACGCATTATTTGCAGCGATCACTTCAAGGCAGATGATTTTCGTCCAAAACAACAAGAAGAAGAAACTACTGCCTCGCTACATAAAAAGAAGGGTCACGGTCTGACCCAGGACCTTGTAGCTGTGAGGCAACAGCACTACTGAATGTGCCACCGTGCCGATAAATACTATTGACTTCACACTGCACATTGAACACTTTGAATAAAAAATGTAAATGCCAAACTAGTGGGAATTACTACTGCTAAAATGGTGCTGCGTCAATTTATAACTACCTACTCCAGACTTATGTTACTTATTTACATACAAATTATATATATATATTTTTTTCATTCATTTTCCTGTATTGAATCTGTGTAACACTATATTGTTGTTACTTCCAATAAGAATTGAGCATATTGGTTGAAGCGTGTCATTCTGTGACTCATTTAAAAAATGCACCCCAAAATAGTATGTATGATTGACATTATTTTAAAGGTTTGTCAATAGTACAATGTTAAAATATTAATATATATAGTATCAATAGAAATACAATATAATGAATTATATTTGAAATAACACTGGCATTTAGATTAGATAAATAATGAGCCAACAGCATGAATTTCTATGGCAACTGTTATAGTCACATGGAAGGAAATTATAAATAATACAAATAGGTTTTTATAACAGTGACATTTATTAATTATAATGACAACATTATAAAAGCCAGTCGTTATATTGTAATTTACTTTCAATTTGAAAATGGATTGAAATGAACAAGGGAGAGAAACATTGTAGAAATTAGGCTATTCATCTCTAGGAAAAACCAACACTGATATATCCTGCTTCCTCTAAGAATCCACGATACAGCCCGGATGGTGAGGGGTAGATGCTTCTTATTTTGGAAACCAAACATGATGGCAAAACAATTCTGTTGCCTTTCCCAAGCGTTTCTCCACGGAGGACGAACTCCAACACAATCCTATAGGAGGCTAGTCTGCATTGCCTGTGTTCGAAGAGAAAAGTTTTAGAAAAGGATTACAATAGGATTACAATTTACAACAATGTGTATGCTTGGTAGATATAGGCCTCTATCTGAGGTATAATATTCAGGGGGAGGGGGTGAATAGCCTCCCTGCTTGCATGCATTTATTTATTTTCCAGAATGTCAACGTTCATAAATACAAGTCATGTAATGGTGAATGATTAGATTTAGATCCGTTATTCATTTATGTATAATCATTGTAGGTATTAGTAATTATAATAGTAGGCTACGTTGTTGTAGACTATACTTACTCAACGGATAGGTGCCCGTCTTCTCCTTCTGGTTTTGGTCGTTTGTCCCAGTTTATTTTCTTGGTCAGAAAAAATAATTCCAATACTCCTCTGTCGAGTAGATGGGGTAGAGGTAGATCTGCATTGTCTGTGATGCATGAGCGACGACGAGAAACACCTACTGTCTCTGTGTTTTCATCATCACTATACAGGCTTCGACCTCCACTCTTCCCATTCTCTGCTGCATTTACATTCCACTTCCAATGGCTTTAAATCGCAGTTTCCACATGAACACCAAAATAAATCCTCGGTTCTCTGCCGTACGCCTGGAAGGGGAACAGTAGAACCACCAGCTGCCTCGTTCATCCGTGCCTCCTCCATTAGACGCATATCTTCGTCGGTATACTCTGGCTCGTATAAGTAGGGCTCCTCGCCATATTCAAAATCTTCAGACATATACTCAACATCTTCTTCAACTTCGGCCATTATGAAACTAGTCTAGTTTGTTAATAATACAGAAAGATAAGGACTATAATGATGCGACGCGATCAGTCATCAGATTGCATGTAAACAAACAAGAGGGAGACTGGGAGAGATAGTGGATCACAGTTGAAAGGAGCGCTCCAGCTTGAAGTCTCGCGCGTCTCGCGAGAATCTCGTCTGGAATCGACTACGTCTGGGATTACATGTAACGGCTGGCCTAGAGTGAAAACTGCGCATGCGTGAGTCTCAGTATACTATAATAATACGATACGTGAAAAAAAAATAAAGTTTGGAGCTATCTAAATACCCACATTAGAAGGAGGACAACATGCGCAAATGCAAGCTGTGGGAGGGGAGGGGGGAGTCAGAGGGAGATGTAGAGGAGGGGGCATCTATGAGAAAAATCAAGGGCACTATGGATGATGGCACAGGGATGAAGGTAGATGCATGGCCAGTGTGTTTTGGTGTGGTGTTCTCCTTTAATGAGAGCTTCCCTGTGTCTGGGAGGTCAGGACAAGGTTATTAATGAGAGCTTCCCTGTGTCTGGGAGGTCAGGACAAGGTTATTAATTAGAGCTTCCCTGTGTCTGGGAGGTCAGGACAAGGTTATTAATGAGAGCTTCCCTGTGTCTGGGAGGTCAGGACAAGGTTATTAATGAGAGCTTCCCTGTGTCTGGGAGGTCAGGACAAGGTTATTAATGAGAGCTTCCCTGTGTCTGGGAGGTCAGGACAAGGTTATTAATGAGAGCTTCCCTGTGTCTGGGAGGTCAGGACAAGGTTATTAATGAGAGCTTCCCTGTGTCTGGGAGGTCAGGACAAGGTTATTAATGAGAGCTTCCCTGTGTCTGGGAGGTCAGGACAAGGTTATTAATGAGAGCTTCCCTGTGTCTGGGAGGTCAGGACAAGGTTATTAATGAGAGCTTCCCTGTGTCTGGGAGGTCAGGACAAGGTTATTAATGAGAGCTTCCCTGTGTCTGGGAGGTCAGGACAAGGTTATTAATGAGAGCTTCCCTGTGTCTGGGAGGTCAGGACAAGGTTATTAATGAGAGCTTCCCTGTGTCTGGGAGGTCAGGACAAGGTTATTAATGAGAGCTTCCCTGTGTCTGGGAGGTCAGGACAAGGTTATTAATGAGAGCTTCCCTGTGTCTGGGAGGTCAGGACAAGGTTATTAATGAGAGCTTCCCTGTGTCTGGGAGGTCAGGACAAGGTTATTAATGAGAGCTTCCCTGTGTCTGGGAGGTCAGGACAAGGTTATTAATGAGAGCTTCCCTGTGTCTGGGAGGTCAGGACAAGGTTATTAATGAGAGCTTCCCTGTGTCTGGGAGGTCAGGACAAGGTTATTAATGAGAGCTTCCCTGTGTCTGGGAGGTCAGGACAAGGTTATTAATGAGAGCTTCTCTGTGTCTGGGAGGTCAGGACAAGGTTATTAATGAGAGCTTCCCTGTGTCTGGGAGGTCAGGACAAGGTTATTAATGAGAGCTTCCCTGTGTCTGGGAGGTCAGGACAAGGTTATTAATGAGAGCTTCCTTGTGTCTGGGAGGTCAGGACAAGGTTATTAATGAGAGCTTCCCTGTGTCTGGGAGGTCAGGACAAGGTTATTAATGAGAGCTTCCCTGTGTCTGGGAGGTCAGGGCAAGGTTATTGCAGTTATAGCTAAAAGTACCGAAAATAACAAAAACTAGGATTGAAACAAACAAAAAAACACTTGGTTAACTGAAATGCAAATTAAAAGGAGGCTATACAAACAAAAGGATAACTAACTCAAACGATATTGTATGTTAACAAAACTCATATCGTGAAGAAGGCTTTATTTTTGTCTAAACGGTCATCTTAAAATTAAAGTAGTCTATACGAGTCATGTGACCTCTCTTCTTTTCTGTTCATCTTTACAAAAAAAACAAAAAAGAAACAATGTATTTTTTGGTCATTCATACAAAAGCCTATTTGTTTTAATTAATCAAACACAATATTACATACACCACTACAAAACTAAGCCTTTTTTACAAAACAAAACTAAATAGGAAAAGCCAGTTTAAAAACTAAACATAAATCGAAGTCAAAACTAAAAGGAATGAAATAAATTAAAAAGTGTAATAACCCACTTTGGGTCAGGAGGCATGGCGGTGCCCAGTGTGACACAGCACAGTAGAATGCACACCACGGCCACGGGGTGTCGCTGTAGCTGCAACATGACCACTGATATATCCATATGGTGAGTCTGAAGAGAAAAACAAACCATTTGAGGACATGTCAAAAACACAACAAGATCAGATCAGAACAAGCAAAAAACACCATTGATGAATGACTAGCCTACTGACCGCAGAGTTTCAATTTCACACCTACATGTGCACGTTACGTATAGAAACCGTTTCTAGCAAAACGCGAGTTCCCTACCCTGTTCCTCAGAAGTTGACGTTTCTCACACAAAATGAACCAAATGAATACATTTGGTGTCAACATGCATGTAGACGTTGATAATGAAGCATACAAACGTGTAGACGTTTAAAACAACTAACAATCGCATTATCGCGCAGGCAGCTATATAAACTCAACTGTTGTCATGGGTCTTCCATTATAGTTAGAAATATACATCGGGGAAAGATGGAACTCTCGCGTATTTTGTCACAATAACAAGTCAACAACGATCAAGTGGTTGTATAGCTATTTTGCCAGCTGGTCGAAGGGAAGAAAAACACATAACTTTACAATGTAACAACGCCATAATAATAACAATAATAATGCACAATAATCTAAACAGCTGATCGCACGCTGCACGTTCATTGTTTTGTCCGTGTTCTTCTCGTCTCGCTGTGTCTACTGTCTCTACTCTAACTAGACAAGTCTGGATTGTCCAAATAAAAAACATACCTTTCTTTCCTGTGAAATGGCAAATGGATGAAATGCACAACGGCATTGATTAAAGAGCAGCCGCCAGCCAGCCAGGCAGAGACAAAGCGAGCAAGCTGTCTGTCTGGTCTGTCTGCAGCCGACCAGTGGCGTGTGTTTTTCCTGTTTTGGTTCGGGCATTTGGGGGCAGGCTAACCTCGCGTCACTACCAGACTAATACCAAACGACTCGCCCCTTGATCGTCCCTTTGCCGTCCTACTCGCCCTTTACCCGTACAAAGTGTGAATGGAGTTTCTAGGAGAAAGTGATTGTTTGTTTTTGACAAAATATTGTTTGTTCAATTTGAATTCAGAAAACAGACATTTTCAGAGTTTCCTTTTTTTTTTTTGTGAAAACGAATGAGAAAAATCACAAAAATTGTAGTAGGCATGCACCACTTTGGTTCAATTTGAAACCATGCAGCAAACATAAATGTATGCCTATAGGCTATAGGCTATAGGATATATATCACTATAACATTTTAAAACAATTATAAACAATATCAAACGCTAAAGCTTTAACTGCGATTTATATATATTACTACACAGAAAATAGCAAGGAAAGTCATTTGTTGCCTCACTATAGGCCCTGCAAAGGACCTGCGAAGGTATATTGAGCAACATTAAAGAAATGATATAATAGCACGATGCAACATTGTCATTCTTGTTCAACATAACACAGTAGCCTACTGTAACTGTACGCACCGTTTTGTATACCCCACAGAAGGCCTGTAGTCCTGAAACTCCCTTTGAGTTTCTGGGAACTTTGCACCTTTTTTTGTCATCTTCTGACAAACACTCCCATATAGGCTACAGACTTTGTCCACCTCCTCTCTGGACAGGGGCATCGTTGTCTTTTAATTGGAGTATAAAGAACACTGCAAAGTTCTGGACTGCTTGGAAAGCCCTCAGTATTGTCAGGTCCAACACAGTCCTACATCAAACAAAATAGTGTTAATGAAGTTTAAACAAAAGAACAAAAAGTAAACCTATACATCATGAGTGGTGGAGGCTGATGCTGTTGTTTGCTGTCCGCTGGCTGTGTCTTGCTGGGTTGCTGAGAGAGAGAGAGAGAGAGAGAGAGAGAGAGAGACAAAACATTAATGAAAATATAATGTTAACATTATAATGCTATGGGGTCCACACAAGACACGTTTACACCAACACAAGTTTAGTGTGAGTTCTGTGGACCAACACTAGAGGGCAGCAGATCACATGCCTAGGCTTAGTAGGTACTGCTGAAGTCAGTATCATGGTATCAATACTGCAATATAGATGTATACTTATTACTTTGTTACAAGTAAAAATCCGGAATTCAAAATGTGCATAAAAGTACATAAATGCTGTATGTCTCATTTAAAGTTTTGACATGTATAATATACAGATATGTTTTTAAAATAGCTGATCTACAAGCCTGCAATGCATCGCAATGCGACTCAGGGGTCAAAACAGGTTGAGCTTGTAGATCGGCTATTTTTGCCACGACAGTATAGGCTATATGCAATGTGGCCCCTCTGGAGTGACTGTGGAAATATAGTGGCCCTCTCCATATAGCATCAAAGTTATAAAATAATAAAATAATACAGACTATACTAGGCTTTGAAGTAAAAAAATATATGAATCATTGCTAATATAACAGTGTACACTTTCAATGGAAAGAAACAAGGCATACAGTTTGCTTACGCTGTTTCTCATTCACTGTTACACAGAAGAAGAAAAAAATCACTCTGCAAATGATCATCACAATCAGAAATAAAACGTTTCCAAATCCCTACAATAGGCTATTTGTTTTTAAACATCATAATTTGTCTTAAGGTGGACTGAGAAGCTACTTTAATAGTTTAGTAGTCACAGATTTGATCAATTTACTTTACTATATGTGTACGCATCTGTACGTGTTAATACAGCAAACATTATTCAAACATTATGCAAAACATGCAAAAACTACAAACATCACTCAAAAGTACAACATGGTACTATAAGTGCATACATCACTCAAATGTATTAAAAGGTCAAGAATGTAAGTGCAAACGTTACTCAAAAGTATAATATGGTACAACATGCAGTAAGTATACCTACCAGTGCTTCTTTTGCCTCTGCAACGCCATGCCTTTACTTGCATGTGAATTATTTTGTTTTGACGGTACTTGTACTGTTCTACATTTTTAATAAAATATTAATTTAATCAATCAATCAAACCCATTAATTATAACACAGATATGCTATTATAACTATTGCTATTCATGTCAACATGCTCTCTGAGTCTCAATAATAAGTAATAAGTAATCATTGCTATAGAGTAGACTATAGAGTGTGTTCAGTAACAGTGTTAAATAGCTCTATATTGTGACAGTAATCATTGCTATAGAGTGTGTTCAGTAACAGTGTTAAATAGCTCTATAGTGTGACAGTAATCATTGCTATAGAGTGTGTTCAGTAACAGTGTTAAATAGCTCTATATTGTGACAGTAATCATTGCTATAGTGTGTGTTCAGTAACCGTGTTAAATAGCTCTATAGTGTGACAGTAATCATTGCTATAGTGTTTGTTCAGAGGTCAGAGGTCTCCCCTCCCTCCAGCTTTTTGTTAAACAGAAAAAGGTTTTTCTGAAACTGCAATTTTATCCAATCAGGAACGCAGTCAGGATACAGATTAAACAAGTGGAATTGTAATGACTGTAACAGACACAAATAGAACTGGAACATTAAGCTCATGAATAGCTACTTTCTCCTGATTGGCTGAAAGTGTGTCACATACCTGATAAAAAAAAAACAAAAAAAAAACTTTCTATTTATTAAAGAGCTGGAGAGACAGGAATGTTCCTGTCACTTAACATTGTTACTGAACACACACTATAGCAATTATTACTGTACAGTACAGTACAGTACAGTACTGTAACACTGTTACTGAACACACACTGTAGCAATTATTACTGTCACAATAACAGCTACTGATGTTTGTGTGCAATATTTGAGCTGACAGGCCTTTTTATGTCAATCAATCAAGTCACCTTAATTCAAGTGATAGATTATATACAGGGGCATGCCATGTGGTCTACCTGCACAGCCTGCTGCCTTTGTGATCTATACTGGTAGATCACAATGTAAATGTGGGCAGCCCTGCAATACAGGATTCCTGTCCAGAATTGTTTTATTAAATATAGAGGGTTTAAGTCGTTCTAAATGCGTGTGTTTCTTTTTCTGTCTTTCTTTCTTAGGACGGAGATCAAGGTAGACGGCTAGCCTGCCTGCAACTTGAATGAGGTGTGTAAACATTTATTTAACGGGTGTGGGTGTTGACCTTGGCTTTTGTGTTCTCCAGATGTTTTTTAAAGGAGAGTGTCCTGTCCAGTGTAACTCCAAGTTATATGGGGTGGGTATGGTTGGAGAGTTTGTGACCATCCCAAGTGACGCTCAGTTCTTTTTCCCCGTCTCGGTTCCTCAGGTGGAAGCTGCATAGTTGGGTTTTTGATGTGTTGGGTTTCAGGTGGTTGTATTGTAGTAGCGTGACATTTCTTGGAGGGCACTTTCAAGGACAGACTCAATCTTCTGGAAGTCTGCTTGTTGGGTGGTAATGCAGAGGTCGTCGGCGTAGATGAAACGATGGCATTCTGTTGGTAGTGGCTGGTCGTTTGTGTAGCCCCTAGTGTTGAGGAGGCTTTTCCTGACCATTGTGCGGTGTTGGACAGTGTCATAGGCAGCAGATAGATCTCTGAATGCTGCTCCAGTTATTGCGGAAATGGAAATTGTGGAAATTGCGGAAATGGAAATTGCGGAATACTATAGCGCGCCGTTTTTCATCATTTTTGACGATTTGAAAAAAATGACGAAAGGAAAAAAACGATGGGTTATAGCCCATGTTTTTTGAAATTTTGAAAAAAAAAGTTAGCCTTGTTTCTCATCATTTTGGACCGTGGGCTATAGCCCATATCGTACGGCATACTATAGCGCGCCGTTTTTCATCATTTTTGAAGATTTGAAAAAAATGAAAAAAACGATGGGTTATAGCCCATGTTTTTTGAAATTTTCAAAAAAAAAGTTAGCCTCGTTTCTCATCATTTTGGACCGTGGGCTATAGCCCATATCGTACGGCATACTATGGCACGCCGTTTTTCATCATTTTTGAGGATTTGAAAAAAAGGAAAAAAAGGAAAAAACCGATGGGTTATAGCCCATGTTTTTTGAAATTTTGAAAAAAAAAGTTAGCCTCGTTTCTCATCATTTTGGACCGTAGGCTATAGCCCATATCGTACGGCATACTATGGCACGCCGTTTTTCATCATTTTTGACGATTTGAAAAAAATTAAAAAATTAAAAAAACGATGGGTTATAGCCCATTGTTTTTTGAAATTTTGAAAAAAAAGTTAGCCTCGTTTCTCATCATTTTGGACCATGGGCTATAGCCCATATCGTACGGCATACTATAGCGCGCCGTTTTTCATCATTTTTGAGGATTGGAAAAAAATGACGAAATGACAAAAACGATGGGTTATAGCCCATGTTTTTGAAATTTTGAAAAAAAAAGTTAGCCTCGTTTCTCATCATTTTGGACCATGGGCTATAGCCCATATCGTACGGCATACTATAGCGCGCCGTTTTTCATCATTTTTGAGGATTTGAAAAAAATGACGAAATGACAAAAACGATGGGTTATAGCCCATGTTTTTTGAAATTTTGAAAAAAAAAGTTAGCCTCGTTTCTCATCATTTTGGACCATGGGCTATAGCCCATATCGTACGGCATACTATAGCGCGCCGTTTTTCATCATTTTTGAGGATTTGAAAAAAATGACGAAATGACAAAAACGATGGGTTATAGCCCATGTTTTTGAAATTTTGAAAAAAAAAGTTAGCCTCGTTTCTCATCATTTTGGACCATGGGCTATAGCCCATATCGTACAGCATACTATAGCGCGCCGTTTTTCATCATTTTTGAGGATTGGAAAAAAATGACGAAATGACAAAAACGATGGGTTATAGCCCATGTTTTTGAAATTTTGAAAAAAAAAGTTAGCCTTGTTTCTCATCATTTTGGACCATGGGCTATAGCCCATATCGTACGGCATACTATAGCGCGCCGTTTTTCATCATTTTTGAGGATTTGAAAAAAATGACGAAATGACAAAAACGATGGGTTATAGCCCATGTTTTTTGAAATTTTGAAAAAAAAAGTTAGCCTCGTTTCTCATCATTTTGGATCGTAGGCTATAGCCCATATCGTACGGCATACTATGGCACGCCGTTTTTCATCATTTTTGACGATTTGAAAAAAATTAAAAAATTAAAAAAACGATGGGTTATAGCCCATTGTTTTTTGAAATTTTGAAAAAAAAGGTTAGCCTCGTTTCTCATCATTTTGGACCATGGGCTATAGCCCATATCGTACGGCATACTATAGCGCGCCGTTTTTCATCATTTTTGAGGATTTGAAAAAAATGACGAAATGACAAAAACGATGGGTTATAGCCCATGTTTTTGAAATTTTGAAAAAAAAAGTTAGCCTCGTTTCTCATCATTTTGGACCATGGGCTATAGCCCATATCGTACGGCATACTATAGCGCGCCGTTTTTCATCATTTTTGAGGATTTGAAAAAAATGACGAAATGACAAAAACGATGGGTTATAGCCCATGTTTTTGAAATTTTGAAAAAAAAAGTTAGCCTCGTTTCTCATCATTTTGGACCATGGGCTATAGCCCATATCGTACGGCATACTATAGCGCGCCGTTTTTCATCATTTTTGAGGATTTGAAAAAAATGACGAAATGACAAAAACGATGGGTTATAGCCCATGTTTTTTTTGAAATTTTGAAAAAAAAAGTTAGCCTCGTTTCTCATCATTTTGGACCATGGCTATAGCCCATATCGTACGGCATACTATGGCACGCCGTTTTTCATCATTTTTGAGGATTTGAAAAAAAGGAAAAAAAGGAAAAAAACGATGGGTTATAGCCCATTGTTTTTTGAAATTTTGAAAAAAAAGGTTAGCCTCGTTTCTCATCATTTTGGACCATGGGCTATAGCCCATATCGTACGGCATACTATAGCGCGCCGTTTTTCATCATTTTTGAGGATTGGAAAAAAATGACGTAATGACAAAAACGATGGGTTATAGCCCATGTTTTTGAAATTTTGAAAAAAAAAGTTAGCCTCGTTTCTCATCATTTTGGACCATGGGCTATAGCCCATATCGTACGGCATACTATAGCGCGCCGTTTTTCATCATTTTTGAGGATTTGAAAAAAATGACGAAATGACAAAAACGATGGGTTATAGCCCATGTTTTTTGAAATTTTGAAAAAAAAAGTTAGCCTCGTTTCTCATCATTTTGGACCATGGGCTATAGCCCATATCGTACGGCATACTATAGCGCGCCGTTTTTCATCATTTTTGAGGATTTGAAAAAAATGACGAAATGACAAAAACGATGGGTTATAGCCCATGTTTTTGAAATTTTGAAAAAAAAAGTTAGCCTCGTTTCTCATCATTTTGGACCATGGGCTATAGCCCATATCGTACGGCATACTATAGCGCGCCGTTTTTCATCATTTTTGAGGATTGGAAAAAAATGACAAAATGACAAAAACGATGGGTTATAGCCCATGTTTTTGAAATTTTGAAAAAAAAAGTTAGCCTCGTTTCTCATCATTTTGGACCATGGGCTATAGCCCATATCGTACGGCATACTATAGCGCGCCGTTTTTCATCATTTTTGAGGATTTGAAAAAAATGACGAAATGACAAAAACGATGGGTTATAGCCCATGTTTTTTGAAATTTTGAAAAAAATAGTTAGCCTCGTTTCTCATCATTTTGGACCATGGGCTATAGCCCATATCGTACGGCATACTATAGCGCGCAGTTTTTCATCATTTTTGAAGATTTGAAAAAAATGACGAAATGACAAAAACGAAAGGTTATAGCCCATGTTTTTTTAAATTTTGAAAAAAAAAGTTAGCCTCGTTTCTCATCATTTTGGACCATGGGCTATAGCCCATATCGTACGGCATACTATAGCGCGCCGTTTTTCATCATTTTTGAAGATTTGAAAAAAATGACGAAATGACAAAAACGAAAGGTTATAGCCCATGTTTTTTGAATTTTTAAAAAAAAAAGTTAGCCTCGTTTCTCATCATTTTGGACCATGGGCTATAGCCCATATCGTACGGCATACTATAGCGCGCCGTTTTTCATCATTTTTGAAGATTTGAAAAAAATGACGAAATGACAAAAACGATGGGTTATAGCCCATGTTTTTTGAAATTTTGGAAAAAAAAGTTAGCCTCGTTTCTCATCATTTTGGACCATGGGCTATAGCCCATATCGTACGGCATACTATAGCGCGCCGGTTTTCATCATTTTTGGAGATTTAAAAAAAATGACGAAATGACAAAAACGAAAGGTTATAGCCCATGTTTTTTGAAATTTTGAAAAAAAAACTTAGCCTCGTTTCTCATCATTTTGGACCATGGGCTATAGCCCATATCGTACGGCATACTATAGCGCGCAGTTTTTCATCATTTTTGAAGATTTGAAAAAAATGACGAAATGACAAAAACGATGGGTTATAGCCCATGTTTTTTGAAATTTTGAAAAAAAAAGTTAGCCTCGTTTCTCATCATTTTGGACCATGGGCTATAGCCCATATCAGACGGCATACTATAGCGCGCCGTTTTTCATCATTTTTGAAGATTTGAAAAAAATGACGAAATGACAAAAACGAAAGGTTATAGCCCATGTTTTTTGAAATTTTGAAAAAAAAAGTTAGCCTCGTTTCTCATCATTTTGGACCATGGGCTATAGCCCATATCGTACGGCATACTATAGCGCGCCGTTTTTCATCATTTTTGAAGATTTGAAAAAAATGACGAAATGACAAAAACGAAAGGTTATAGCCCATGTTTTTTGAAATTTTGAAAAAAAAACTTAGCCTCGTTTCTCATCATTTTGGACCATGGGCTATAGCCCATATCGTACGGCATACTATAGCGCGCCGTTTTTCATCATTTTTGAAGATTTGAAAAAATGACGAAATGACAAAAACGAAAGGTTATAGCCCATGTTTTTTGAAATTTTGACAAAAAAAGTTAGCCTCGTTTCTCATCATTTTGGACCATGGGCTATAGCCCATATCGTACGGCATACTATAGCGCGCCGTATTTCATCATTTTTGAAGATTTGAAAAAAATGACGAAATGTCAAAAACGAAAGGTTATAGCCCATGTTTTTTGAAATTAAAAAAAAAAAACTTAGCATCGTTTCTCATCATTTTGGACCATGGGCTATAGCCCATATCGTACGGCATACTATAGCGCGCCGTTTTTCATCATTTTTGAAGATTTGAAAAAAATGACAAAATGACAAAAACGATGGGTTATAGCCCATGTTTTTTGAAATTTTGAAAAAAAAAGTTAGCCTCGTTTCTTATCATTTTGGACCAAGGGCTATAGCCCATATCGTACGGCATACTATAGCGCGCCGTTTTTCATCATTTTTGAAGATTTGAAAAAAATGACAAAATGACAAAAACGAAAGGTTATAGCCCATGTTTTTTGAAATTTTGAAAAAAAAAGTTAGCCTCGTTTCTCATCATTTTGGACCATGGGCTATAGCCCATATCGTACGGCATACTATAGCGCGCCGTTTTTCATCATTTTTGAAGATTTAAAAAAAATGACGAAATGACAAAAACGATGGGTTATAGCCCATGTTTTTTGAAATTTTGAAAAAAAAAGTTAGCCTCGTTTCTCATCATTTTGGACCATGGGCTATAGCCCATACCGTACGGCATACTATAGCGCGCCGGTTTTCATCATTTTTGAAGATTTGAAAAAAATGACGAAATGACAAAAACGAAAGGTTATAGCCCATGTTTTTTGAAATTTTGAAAAAAAAAGTTAGCCTCATTTCTCATCATTTTGGACCATGGGCTATAGCCCATATCGTACGGCATACTATAGCGCGCCGTTTTTCATCATTTTTGAAGATTTGAAAAAAATGACGAAATGACAAAAACGATGGGTTATAGCCCATGTTTTTTGAAATTTTGAAAAAAAAAGTTAGCCTCGTTTCTCATCATTTTGGACCATGGGCTATAGCCCATATCGTACGGCATACTATAGCGCGCCGTTTTTCATCATTTTTGAAGATTTGAAAAAAATGACGAAATGACAAAAACGAAAGGTTATAGCCCATGTTTTTTGAAATTTTGAAAAAAAAAGTTAGCCTCGTTTCTCATCATTTTGGACCATGGGCTATAGCCCATATCGTACGGCATACTATAGCGCGCCGTTTTTCATCATTTTTGAAGATTTGAAAAAAATGACGAAATGACAAAAACGAAAGGTTATAGCCCATGTTTTTTGAAATTTTGAAAAAAAAAGTTAGCCTCGTTTCTCATCATTTTGGACCATGGGCTATAGCCCATATCGTACGGCATACTATAGCGCGCCGTTTTTCATCATTTTTGAAGATTTGAAAAAAATGACGAAATGACAAAAACGATGGGTTATAGCCCATGTTTTTTGAAATTTTGAAAAAAAAAGTTAGCCTCGTTTCTCATCATTTTGGACCATGGGCTATAGCCCATATCGTACGGCATACTATAGCGCGCCGTTTTTCGTCATTTTTGAAGATTTGAAAAAAATGACGAAATGACAAAAACGAAAGGTTATAGCCCATGTTTTTTGAAATTTTGAAAAAAAAAGTTAGCCTCGTTTCTCATCATTTTGGACCATGGGCTATAGCCCATATCGTACGGCATACTATAGCGCGCCGTTTTTCATCATTTTTGAAGATTTGAAAAAAATGACGAAATGACAAAAACGAAAGGTTATAGCCCATGTTTTTTGAAATTTTGAAAAAAAAAGTTAGCCTCGTTTCTCATCATTTTGGACCATGGGCTATAGCCCATATCGTACGGCATACTATAGCGCGCCGTTTTTCATCATTTTTGAAGATTTGAAAAAATGACGAAATGACAAAAACGATGGGTTATAGCCCATGTTTTTTGAAATTTTGAAAAAAAAAAGTTAGCCTCGTTTCTCATCATTTTGGACCATGGGCTATAGCCCATATCGTACGGCATACTATAGCGCGCCGTTTTTCATCATTTTTGAAGATTTGAAAAAAATGACGAAATGACAAAAACGAAAGGTTATAGCCCATGTTTTTTGAAATTTTGAAAAAAAAACTTAGCCTCGTTTCTCATCATTTTGGACCATGGGCTATAGCCCATATCGTACGGCATACTATAGCGCGCCGTTTTTCATCATTTTTGAAGATTTGAAAAAAATGACGAAATGACAAAAACGATGGGTTATAGCCCATGTTTTTTTAAATTTTGAAAAAAAAAGTTAGCCTCGTTTCTC
The DNA here is from genome assembly GCF_963924005.1 of Protomyctophum bolini. NCBI lineage: Eukaryota > Metazoa > Chordata > Actinopteri > Myctophiformes > Myctophidae > Protomyctophum > Protomyctophum bolini. The sequence continues at coordinate 49,828,007 of NC_137865.1, forward strand.
ATCATTTTGGACCAAGGGCTATAGCCCATATCGTACGGCATACTATAGCGAGCCGTTTTTCATCATTTTTGAAGATTTGAAAAAAATGACAAAATGACAAAAACGAAAGGTTATAGCCCATGTTTTTTGAAATTTTGAAAAAAAAAGTTAGCCTCGTTTCTCATCATTTTGGACCATGGGCTATAGCCCATATCGTACGGCATACTATAGCGCGCCGTTTTTCATCATTTTTGAAGATTTGAAAAAAATGACGAAATGACAAAAACGATGGGTTATAGCCCATGTTTTTTGAAATTTTGAAAAAAAAAGTTAGCCTCGTTTCTCATCATTTTGGACCATGGGCTATAGCCCATATCGTACGGCATACTATAGCGCGCCGTTTTTCATCATTTTTGAAGATTTGAAAAAAATGACGAAATGACAAAAACGAAAGGTTATAGCCCATGTTTTTTGAAATTTTGAAAAAAAAAGTTAGCCTCGTTTCTCATCATTTTGGACCATGGGCTATAGCCCATATCGTACGGCATACTATAGCGCGCCGTTTTTCATCATTTTTGAAGATTTGAAAAAAATGACGAAATGACAAAAACGAAAGGTTATAGCCCATGTTTTTTGAAATTTTGAAAAAAAAACTTAGCCTCGTTTCTCATCATTTTGGACCATGGGCTATAGCCCATATCGTACGGCATACTATAGCGCGCCGTTTTTCATCATTTTTGAAGATTTGAAAAAAATGACGAAATGACAAAAACGAAAGGTTATAGCCCATGTTTTTTGAAATTTTGAAAAAAAAACTTAGCCTCGTTTCTCATCATTTTGGACCATGGGCTATAGCCCATATCGTACGGCATACTATAGCGCGCCGTTTTTCATCATTTTTGAAGATTTGAAAAAAATGACGAAATGACAAAAACGATGGGTTATAGCCCATGTTTTTTGAAATTTTGAAAAAAAAAAGTTAGCCTCGTTTCTCATCATTTTGGACCATGGGCTATAGCCCATATCGTACGGCATACTATAGCGCGCCGTATTTCATCATTTTTGAAGATTTGAAAAAAATGACGAAATGACAAAAACGATGGGTTATAGCCCATGTTTTTTGAAATTTTGGAAAAAAAAAGTTAGCCTCGTTTCTCATCATTTTGGACCATGGGCTATAGCCCATATCGTACGGCATACTATAGCGCGCCGTTTTTCATCATTTTTGAAGATTTGAAAAAAATGACGAAATGACAAAAACGAAAGGTTATAGCCCATGTTTTTTGAAATTTTGAAAAAAAAACTTAGCCTCGTTTCTCATCATTTTGGACCATGGGCTATAGCCCATATGGTACGGCATACTATAGCGCGCCGTTTTTCATCATTTTTGAAGATTTGAAAAAAATGACGAAATGACAAAAACGAAAGGTTATAGCCCATGTTTTTTGAAATTTTGAAAAAAAAACTTAGCCTCGTTTCTCATCATTTTGGACCATGGGCTATAGCCCATATCGTACGGCATACTATAGCGCGCCGTTTTTCATCATTTTTGAAGATTTGAAAAAAATGACGAAATGACAAAAACGAAAGGTTATAGCCCATGTTTTTTGAAATTTTGAAAAAAAAACTTAACCTCGTTTCTCATCATTTTGGACCATGGGCTATAGCCCATATCGTACGGCATACTATAGCGCGCCGTTTTTCATAATTTTTGAAGATTTGAAAAAAATGACGAAATGACAAAAACGATGGGTTATAGCCCATGTTTTTTTAAATTTTGAAAAAAAAAGTTAGCCTCGTTTCTCATCATTTTGGACCAAGGGCTATAGCCCATATCGTACGGCATACTATAGCGCGCCGTTTTTCATCATTTTTGAAGATTTGAAAAAAATGACAAAATGACAAAAACGAAAGGTTATAGCCCATGTTTTTTGAAATTTTGAAAAAAAAAGTTAGCCTCGTTTCTCATCATTTTGGACCATGGGCTATAGCCCATATCGTACGGCATACTATAGCGCGCCGTTTTTCATCATTTTTGAAGATTTGTGACCAGTGCCAGTGGTTTAATATACAAGGGGGCATTTTTCATTTTTCAGTTCTTTACATATTATGAAACTGCACACTGTAACCTTTCATATGATGTATTGCTCATTGAAATTGGGGGGGAAATGAAGAAGATATGACCATTTGAAATTTGTTGAACTGTAAACACCAAAGTACATAATTTGCCATTCTAAGATTTCAAAGTATTTAGCATCTCTGAGCCCAGGAATGGGTGTGACAATAGATACTTGTCTCCACGCCTAGATACTTGCATAAACACTCCCCCCATTCACTAACCACTCCCCCCACTTAGCTGTCAACTGCACAGAATGACTTGAGTGGACACTTAGTAAAACAAAGTGGGCTCTTAGAATAAGAATAAATAGAGATGGGAATTAGAATTAGTTTGTTTATTTTCACATACTTGAATTTGCATACTGTGACAATGACAAATAAGAGTGGCATAAGAATAAAATACAACTAACAGTTTAACATTGCACTTTCCCTGTGACTAAATAAATATACAGTTTAAATTTGCACTTCCCCTGGGACTAAAAAGTATAAAGGTTTAAAATTGCACTTTGCCTGGGACTAAATACATAAAGTTTAAAATCCCACTTTGTCTGTGGACTAGAAATATATACAGTTTCAAATTGCACTTTCCCTGGGACTAAAAAGTATAAAGGTTTAAAATTGCACTTTTACACTCGGACAGTCTTCTTTGGTGCTGTGGACTTTGGTTTGGGGCACGTTGTGTCTTGTGCATCATCACGACAGAACTTTCTGAGTTCTTTAAAAAGATATTCCTGACGGGCTGTGTCCAGGCATGGACCTCTGCATAGTTTGTTATGAATGTCAACACCAATGTGATGTCCTCTTTAGTCAGAAACTTCTTGTTCGTTCTGGGAGTCTTTTTCCTCTGCCGTGGAGTGATACCATTCTCCTTGTAGTGTCGCTTAATTGCATTTAGAAGGGTGCTGCTGATCCTGAACAAAAACAACACAAACGCTGGGTTACTAACTAACAACGTTAGTATGCCTGGACTCTATTTACTGTTCAGCGCTTGGATCCGGTCTAGAGCCCACCCACTTAAACATAAACATACATACACGCACACAAACGTTTCCGTATCCGCTCTATACCGGATGTTGTTATAAACAGCGCTAACGCTAACAACACACTGCAAATTAAAACGCTACTGCATCATGTATCAGTCTTACTTAAAACAAACTCATAAACTCATAAACAGACTGATTTCAGAGACTAGATCCTGAATATATACAAGATGATAATGAAACTCACCCATAGATGAAGCAAAAGGTAGCTCGACACACCACGATGGCGTTCACCATGTATGTGGATCTGTTGAACTTTCGCTTCGCGTTGACTTTCTTCGTGGATTGAGTCATTTCGGAGTCGTTCATACAAGTCTTTATAATCGCCAAAATAACAAGGTCTTTCTGGTCCTTTGTCAAAGCTGCCATGTCTGTTCGGGTCTCCCAGATCATGTCTGGATCGAGTTGTTTACTGCAAGACGAATGCGGCTGTTCTACGTTCTCTTTTGATCTTTTATGACACCCGCAATCAAAGTTTATTCTTTTCTCCATTTCTGCTGGTCGGTCGGTGTCCACTGCTACATTATTGACTTCTGGTACAAGTAAAAGCGAGGCGATGCCGACCTGTACACCACCCGGCCCAGCTGTCCCTCCAGACTCGTCTTCCTCGTCCTCGTTATCACAACACAAACTCCCGTTGATTTGATCGAAAACAACGCCATGGTCTTCATCATCAGTGTCCGATTCATCCGTGAGCTCTGAACCCGGGTCACTGCCAGCGTGTATGAAATCAGAAATAAATGTTCCCAGGAGATCGTCTTGTGCCTGTCCATTTAAAGCGTTAAGCAAGCGTTCCAATTCAAAGTTACTAGCCATGATCACAAACAAACAACAAGAATGATGTTGTGTTTACTGACAGCCTGAACACGTTGCTACTTATGGGCGGTGATCGGCTACGTGAAACTGGAGAACAATACATAGGTATGGCCAATCGAAACAGCTCTATGTAAATACGTGCAGGAATGTTCACACCCCCAAAATACGGAAAATAAACTTTCATTATAGAGACATTTTTGCAACGTAATTACAACGACTTAATGACACTAAAACGACTTTCTGATGGAATAAAAACATTCTTTAACATTACAACTGTGTTAATGTGGCTAAAAACGAAAACCACCAAAAAAAAAAGAAGAATACATTTCGTTATATTGTGAAGTTTCATTACTGCCGACTTGTGGTTTAAATCACTGGCACTGGTCACATTTGAAAAAAATGACGAAATGACAAAAACGATGGGTTATAGGCCATGTTTTTTGAAATTTTGAAAAAAAAAGTTAGCCTCGTTTCTCATCATTTTGGACCATGGGCTATAGCCCATATCGTACGGCATACTATAGCGCGCCGGTTTTCATCATTTTTGAAGATTTGAAAAAAATGACGAAATGACAAAAACGAAAGGTTACAGCCCATGTTTTTTGAAATTTTGAAAAAAAAACTTAGCCTCGTTTCTCATCATTTTGGACCATGGGCTATAGCCCATATCGTACGGCATACTATAGCTCGCCGTTTTTCATCATTTTTGAAGATTTGAAAAAAATGACGAAATGACAAAAACGATGGGTTATAGCCCATGTTTTTTGAAATTTTGAAAAAAAAAGTTAGCCTCGTTTCTCATCATTTTGGACCATGGGCTATAGCCCATATCGTACGGCATACTATAGCGCGCCGTTTTTCATCATTTTTGAAGATTTGAAAAAAATGACGAAATGACAAAAACGATGGGTTATAGCCCATGTTTTTTGAAATTTTGAAAAAAAAAGTTAGCCTCGTTTCTCATCATTTTGGACCATGGGCTATAGCCCATATCGTACGGCATACTATAGCGCGCCGGTTTTCATCATTTTTGAAGATTTGAAAAAAATGACGAAATGACAAAAACGAAAGGTTACAGCCCATGTTTTTTGAAATTTTGAAAAAAAAACTTAGCCTCGTTTCTCATCATTTTGGACCATGGGCTATAGCCCATATCGTACGGCATACTATAGCGCGCCGTTTTTCATCATTTTTGAAGATTTGAAAAAAATGACGAAATGACAAAAACGATGGGTTATAGCCCATGTTTTTTGAAATTTTGAAAAAAAAAAGTTAGCCTCGTTTCTCATCATTTTGGACCATGGGCTATAGCCCATATCGTACGGCATACTATAGCGCGCCGTTTTTCATCATTTTTGAAGATTTGAAAAAAATGACGAAATGACAAAAACGAAAGGTTATAGCCCATGTTTTTTGAAATTTTGAAAAAAAAAGTTAGCCTCGTTTCTCATCATTTTGGACCATGGGCTATAGCCCATATCGTACGGCATACTATAGCGCGCCGTTTTTCATCATTTTTGAGGATTTGAAAAAAATGACGAAATGACAAAAACGATGGGTTATAGCCCATGTTTTTTGAAATTTTGAAAAAAAAAGATAGCCTCGTTTCTCATCATTTTGGACCATGGGCTATAGCCCATATCGTACGGCATACTATAGCGCGCCGTTTTTCATCATTTTTGAGGATTTGAAAAAAATGACGAAATGACAAAAACGATGGGTTATAGCCCATGTTTTTTGAAATTTTGAAAAAAAAAGTTAGCCTCGTTTCTCATCATTTTGGACCATGGGCTATAGCCCATATCGTACGGCATACTATAGCGCGCCGTTTTTCATCATTTTTGAGGATTTGAAAAAAATGACGAAATGATAAAAACGATGGGTTATAGCCCATGTTTTTGAAATTTTGGAAAAAAAAGTTAGCCTCGTTTCTCATCATTTTGGACCATGGGCTATAGCCCATATCGTACGGCATACTATAGCGCGCCGTTTTTCATCATTTTTGAGGATTTAAAAAAAATGACGAAATGACAAAAACGATGGGTTATAGCCCATGTTTTTTGAAATTTTGAAAAAAAAAGTTAGCCTCGTTTCTCATCATTTTGGACCATGGGCTATAGCCCATATCGTACGGCATACTATAGCGCGCCGTTTTTCATCATTTTTGAAGATTTGAAAAAAATGACGAAATGACAAAAACGATGGGTTATAGCCCATGTTTTTGAAATTTTGAAAAAAAAAGTTAGCCTCGTTTCTCATCATTTTGGTCCATTGGCTATAGCCCATATCGTACAGCATACTATAGCACGCCGTTTTTCATCATTTTTGAGGATTTGAAAAAAATGACGAAATGACAAAAACGATGGGTTATAGCCCATGTTTTTGAAATTTTGAAAAAAAAAGTTAGCCTCGTTTCTCATCATTTTGGACCATGGGCTATAGCCCATATCGTACGGCATACTATAGCGCGCCGTTTTTCATCATTTTTGAGGATTTGAAAAAAATGACGAAATGACAAAAACGATGGGTTATAGCCCATGTTTTTGAAATTTTGAAAAAAAAAGTTAGCCTCGTTTCTCATCATTTTGGACCATGGGCTATAGCCCATATCGTACGGCATACTATAGCGCGCCGTTTTTCATCATTTTTGAGGATTGGAAAAAAATGACGAAATGACAAAAACGATGGGTTATAGCCCATGTTTTTGAAATTTTGAAAAAAAAAGTTAGCCTCGTTTCTCATCATTTTGGACCATGGGCTATAGCCCATATCGTACGGCATACTATAGCGCGCAGTTTTTCATCATTTTTGAAGATTTGAAAAAAATGACGAAATGACAAAAACGAAAGGTTATAGCCCATGTTTTTTGAAATTTTGAAACAAAAAAGTTAGCCTCGTTTCTCATCATTTTGGACCATGGGCTATAGCCCATATCGTACGGCATACTATAGCGCGCCGTTTTTCATCATTTTTGAGGATTTGAAAAAAATGACGAAATGACAAAAACGATGGGTTATAGCCCATGTTTTTTGAAATTTTGAAAAAAAAAGTTAGCCTCGTTTCTCATCATTTTGGACCATGGGCTATAGCCCATATCGTACGGCATACTATAGCGCGCCGTTTTTCATCATTTTTGAAGATTTGAAAAAAATGACGAAATGACAAAAACGATGGGTTATAGCCCATGTTTTTGAAATTTTGAAAAAAAAAGTTAGCCTCGTTTCTCATCATTTTGGTCCATTGGCTATAGCCCATATCGTACAGCATACTATAGCACGCCGTTTTTCATCATTTTTGAGGATTTGAAAAAAATGACGAAATGACAAAAACGATGGGTTATAGCCCATGTTTTTTGAAATTTTGAATAAAAAAGTTAGCCTCGTTTCTCATCATTTTGGACCATGGGCTATAGCCCATATCGTACGGCATACTATAGCGCGCCGTTTTTCATCATTTTTGAGGATTTGAAAAAAATGACGAAATGATAAAAACGATGGGTTATAGCCCATGTTTTTTGAAATTTTGAATAAAAAAGTTAGCCTCGTTTCTCATCATTTTGGACCATGGGCTATAGCCCATATCGTACGGCATACTATAGCGCGCCGTTTTTCATCATTTTTGAAGATTTGAAAAAAATGACGAAATGACAAAAACGATGGGTTATAGCCCATGTTTTTGAAATTTTGAAAAAAAAAGTTAGCCTCGTTTCTCATCATTTTGGTCCATTGGCTATAGCCCATATCGTACAGCATACTATAGCACGCCGTTTTTCATCATTTTTGAGGATTTGAAAAAAATGACGAAATGACAAAAACGATGGGTTATAGCCCATGTTTTTTGAAATTTTGAATAAAAAAGTTAGCCTCGTTTCTCATCATTTTGGACCATGGGCTATAGCCCATATCGTACGGCATACTATAGCGCGCCGTTTTTCATCATTTTTGAGGATTTGAAAAAAATGACGAAATGATAAAAACGATGGGTTATAGCCCATGTTTTTGAAATTTTGGAAAAAAAAGTTAGCCTCGTTTCTCATCATTTTGGACCATGGGCTATAGCCCATATCGTACGGCATACTATAGCGCGCCGTTTTTCATCATTTTTGAGGATTTGAAAAAAATGACGAAATGACAAAAACGATGGGTTATAGCCCATGTTTTTGAAATTTTGAAAAAAAAAGTTAGCCTCGTTTCTCATCATTTTGGACCATGGGCTATAGCCCATATCGTACGGCATACTATAGCGCGCCGTTTTTCATCATTTTTGAGGATTGGAAAAAAATGACAAAATGACAAAAACGATGGGTTATAGCCCATGTTTTTGAAATTTTGAAAAAAAAAGTTAGCCTCGTTTCTCATCATTTTGGACCATGGGCTATAGCCCATATCGTACGGCATACTATAGCGCGCCGTTTTTCATCATTTTTGAGGATTTGAAAAAAATGACGAAATGACAAAAACGATGGGTTATAGCCCATGTTTTTTGAAATTTTGAAAAAAAAAGTTAGCCTCGTTTCTCATCATTTTGGACCATGGGCTATAGCCCATATCGTACGGCATACTATAGCGCGCAGTTTTTCATCATTTTTGAAGATTTGAAAAAAATGACGAAATGACAAAAACGAAAGGTTATATATAGCCCATGTTTTTTGAAATTTTGAAAAAAAAAGTTAGCCTCGTTTCTCATCATTTTGGACCATGGGCTATAGCCCATATCGTACGGCATACTATAGCGCACCGTTTTTCATCATTTTTGAGGATTTGAAAAAAATGACGAAATGACAAAAACGATGGGTTATAGCCCATGTTTTTTGAAATTTTGAAAAAAAAAGTTAGCCTCGTTTCTCATCATTTTGGACCATGGGCTATAGCCCATATCGTACGGCATACTATAGCGCGCCGTTTTTCATCATTTTTGAAGATTTGAAAAAAATGACGAAATGACAAAAACGATGGGTTATAGCCCATGTTTTTGAAATTTTGAAAAAAAAAGTTAGCCTCGTTTCTCATCATTTTGGTCCATTGGCTATAGCCCATATCGTACAGCATACTATAGCACGCCGTTTTTCATCATTTTTGAGGATTTGAAAAAAATGACGAAATGACAAAAACGATGGGTTATAGCCCATGTTTTTTGAAATTTTGAATAAAAAAGTTAGCCTCGTTTCTCATCATTTTGGACCATGGGCTATAGCCCATATCGTACGGCATACTATAGCGCGCCGTTTTTCATCATTTTTGAGGATTTGAAAAAAATGACGAAATGATAAAAACGATGGGTTATAGCCCATGTTTTTTGAAATTTTGAATAAAAAAGTTAGCCTCGTTTCTCATCATTTTGGACCATGGGCTATAGCCCATATCGTACGGCATACTATAGCGCGCCGTTTTTCATCATTTTTGAAGATTTGAAAAAAATGACGAAATGACAAAAACGATGGGTTATAGCCCATGTTTTTGAAATTTTGAAAAAAAAAGTTAGCCTCGTTTCTCATCATTTTGGTCCATTGGCTATAGCCCATATCGTACAGCATACTATAGCACGCCGTTTTTCATCATTTTTGAGGATTTGAAAAAAATGACGAAATGACAAAAACGATGGGTTATAGCCCATGTTTTTGAAATTTTGAAAAAAAAAGTTAGCCTCGTTTCTCATCATTTTGGACCATGGGCTATAGCCCATATCGTACGGCATACTATAGCGCGCCGTTTTTCATCATTTTTGAGGATTGGAAAAAAATGACAAAATGACAAAAACGATGGGTTATAGCCCATGTTTTTGAAATTTTGAAAAAAAAAGTTAGCCTCGTTTCTCATCATTTTGGACCATGGGCTATAGCCCATATCGTACGGCATACTATAGCGCGCCGTTTTTCATCATTTTTGAGGATTTGAAAAAAATGACGAAATGACAAAAACGATGGGTTATAGCCCATGTTTTTTGAAATTTTGAAAAAAAAAGTTAGCCTCGTTTCTCATCATTTTGGACCATGGGCTATAGCCCATATCGTACGGCATACTATAGCGCGCAGTTTTTCATCATTTTTGAAGATTTGAAAAAAATGACGAAATGACAAAAACGAAAGGTTATATATAGCCCATGTTTTTTGAAATTTTGAAAAAAAAAGTTAGCCTCGTTTCTCATCATTTTGGACCATGGGCTATAGCCCATATCGTACGGCATACTATAGCGCACCGTTTTTCATCATTTTTGAAGATTTGAAAAAAATGACGAAATGACAAAAACGAAAGGTTATAGCCCATGTTTTTTGAATTTTTGAAAAAAAAAGTTAGCCTCGTTTCTCATCATTTTGGACCATGGGCTATAGCCCATATCGTACGGCATACTATAGCGCGCCGTTTTTCATCATTTTTGAAGATTTGAAAAAAATGACGAAATGACAAAAACGATGGGTTATAGCCCATGTTTTTTGAAATTTTGGAAAAAAAAGTTAGCCTCGTTTCTCATCATTTTGGACCATGGGCTATAGCCCATATCGTACGGCATACTATAGCGCGCCGGTTTTCATCATTTTTGAAGATTTGAAAAAAATGACAAAATGACAAAAACGAAAGGTTATAGCCCATGTTCTTTGAAATTTTGAAAAAAAAAGTTAGCCTCGTTTCTCATCATTTTGGACCATGGGCTATAGCCCATATCGTACGGCATACTATAGCGCGCCGTTTTTCATCATTTTTGAAGATTTGAAAAAAATGACGAAATGACAAAAACGATGGGTTATAGCCCATGTTTTTTGAAATTTTGAAAAAAAAAGTTAGCCTCGTTTCTCATCATTTTGGACCATGGGCTATAGCCCATATCAGACGGCATACTATAGCGCGCCGTTTTTCATCATTTTTGAAGATTTGAAAAAAATGACGAAATGACAAAAACGAAAGGTAATAGCCCATGTTTTTTGAAATTTTGAAAAAAAAAGTTAGCCTCGTTTCTCATCATTTTGGACCATGGGCTATAGCCCATATCGTACGGCATACTATAGCGCGCCGTTTTTCATCATTTTTGAAGATTTGAAAAAAATGACGAAATGACAAAAACGAAAGGTTATAGCCCATGTTTTTTTAAATTTTGAAAAAAAAAGTTAGCCTCGTTTCTCATCATTTTGGACCATGGGCTATAGCCCATATCGTACGGCATACTATAGCGCGCCGTTTTTCATCATTTTTGAAGATTTGAAAAAAATGACGAAATGACAAAAACGATGGGTTATAGCCCATGTTTTTTGAAATTTTGAAAAAAAAAAGTTAGCCTCGTTTCTCATCATTTTGGACCATGGGCTATAGCCCATATCGTACGGCATACTATAGCGCGCCGTTTTTCATCATTTTTGAGGATTTGAAAAAAATGACGAAATGACAAAAACGATGGGTTATAGCCCATGTTTTTTGAAATTTTGAAAAAAAAAGTTAGCCTCGTTTCTCATCATTTTGGACCATGGGCTATAGCCCATATCGTACGGCATACAATAGCGCGCCGTTTTTCATCATTTTTGAGGATTTGAAAAAAATGACGAAATGACAAAAACGATGGGTTATAGCCCATGTTTTTGAAATTTTGAAAAAAAAAGTTAGCCTCGTTTCTCATCATTTTGGACCATGGGCTATAGCCCATATCGTACGGCATACTATAGCGCGCCGTTTTTCATCATTTTTGAAGATTTGAAAAAAATGACGAAATGACAAAAACGAAAGGTTATAGCCCATGTTTTTTGAAATTTTGAAAAAAAAACTTAGCCTCGTTTCTCATCATTTTGGACCATGGGCTATAGCCCATATGGTACGGCATACTATAGCGCGCCGTTTTTCATCATTTTTGAAGATTTGAAAAAAATGACGAAATGACAAAAACGAAAGGTTATAGCCCATGTTTTTTGAAATTTTGAAAAAAAAACTTAGCCTCGTTTCTCATCATTTTGGACCATGGGCTATAGCCCATATCGTACGGCATACTATAGCGCGCCGTTTTTCATCATTTTTGAAGATTTGAAAAAAATGACGAAATGACAAAAACGAAAGGTTATAGCCCATGTTTTTTGAAATTTTGAAAAAAAAACTTAACCTCGTTTCTCATCATTTTGGACCATGGGCTATAGCCCATATCGTACGGCATACTATAGCGCGCCGTTTTTCATAATTTTTGAAGATTTGAAAAAAATGACGAAATGACAAAAACGATGGGTTATAGCCCATGTTTTTTTAAATTTTGAAAAAAAAAGTTAGCCTCGTTTCTCATCATTTTGGACCAAGGGCTATAGCCCATATCGTACGGCATACTATAGCGCGCCGTTTTTCATCATTTTTGAAGATTTGAAAAAAATGACAAAATGACAAAAACGAAAGGTTATAGCCCATGTTTTTTGAAATTTTGAAAAAAAAAGTTAGCCTCGTTTCTCATCATTTTGGACCATGGGCTATAGCCCATATCGTACGGCATACTATAGCGCGCCGTTTTTCATCATTTTTGAAGATTTGAAAAAAATGACGAAATGACAAAAACGATGGGTTATAGCCCATGTTTTTTGAAATTTTGAAAAAAAAAGTTAGCCTCGTTTCTCATCATTTTGGACCATGGGCTATAGCCCATATCGTACGGCATACTATAGCGCGCCGGTTTTCATCATTTTTGAAGATTTGAAAAAAATGACGAAATGACAAAAACGAAAGGTTACAGCCCATGTTTTTTGAAATTTTGAAAAAAAAACTTAGCCTCGTTTCTCATCATTTTGGACCATGGGCTATAGCCCATATCGTACGGCATACTATAGCTCGCCGTTTTTCATCATTTTTGAAGATTTGAAAAAAATGACGAAATGACAAAAACGATGGGTTATAGCCCATGTTTTTTGAAATTTTGAAAAAAAAAGTTAGCCTCGTTTCTCATCATTTTGGACCATGGGCTATAGCCCATATCGTACGGCATACTATAGCGCGCCGTTTTTCATCATTTTTGAAGATTTGAAAAAAATGACGAAATGACAAAAACGATGGGTTATAGCCCATGTTTTTTGAAATTTTGAAAAAAAAAGTTAGCCTCGTTTCTCATCATTTTGGACCATGGGCTATAGCCCATATCGTACGGCATACTATAGCGCGCCGGTTTTCATCATTTTTGAAGATTTGAAAAAAATGACGAAATGACAAAAACGAAAGGTTACAGCCCATGTTTTTTGAAATTTTGAAAAAAAAACTTAGCCTCGTTTCTCATCATTTTGGACCATGGGCTATAGCCCATATCGTACGGCATACTATAGCTCGCCGTTTTTCATCATTTTTGAAGATTTGAAAAAAATGACGAAATGACAAAAACGATGGGTTATAGCCCATGTTTTTTGAAATTTTGAAAAAAAAAGATAGCCTCGTTTCTCATCATTTTGGACCATGGGCTATAGCCCATATCGTACGGCATACTATAGCGCGCCGTTTTTCATCATTTTTGAGGATTTGAAAAAAATGACGAAATGACAAAAACGATGGGTTATAGCCCATGTTTTTTGAAATTTTGAAAAAAAAAGTTAGCCTCGTTTCTCATCATTTTGGACCATGGGCTATAGCCCATATCGTACGGCATACTATAGCGCGCCGTTTTTCATCATTTTTGAGGATTTGAAAAAAATGACGAAATGATAAAAACGATGGGTTATAGCCCATGTTTTTGAAATTTTGGAAAAAAAAGTTAGCCTCGTTTCTCATCATTTTGGACCATGGGCTATAGCCCATATCGTACGGCATACTATAGCGCGCCGTTTTTCATCATTTTTGAGGATTTGAAAAAAATGACGAAATGACAAAAACGATGGGTTATAGCCCATGTTTTTTGAAATTTTGAAAAAAAAAGTTAGCCTCGTTTCTCATCATTTTGGACCATGGGCTATAGCCCATATCGTACGGCATACTATAGCGCGCCGTTTTTCATCATTTTTGAAGATTTGAAAAAAATGACGAAATGACAAAAACGATGGGTTATAGCCCATGTTTTTGAAATTTTGAAAAAAAAAGTTAGCCTCGTTTCTCATCATTTTGGTCCATTGGCTATAGCCCATATCGTACAGCATACTATAGCACGCCGTTTTTCATCATTTTTGAGGATTTGAAAAAAATGACGAAATGACAAAAACGATGGGTTATAGCCCATGTTTTTGAAATTTTGAAAAAAAAAGTTAGCCTCGTTTCTCATCATTTTGGACCATGGGCTATAGCCCATATCGTACGGCATACTATAGCGCGCCGTTTTTCATCATTTTTGAGGATTTGAAAAAAATGACGAAATGACAAAAACGATGGGTTATAGCCCATGTTTTTGAAATTTTGAAAAAAAAAGTTAGCCTCGTTTCTCATCATTTTGGACCATGGGCTATAGCCCATATCGTACGGCATACTATAGCGCGCCGTTTTTCATCATTTTTGAGGATTGGAAAAAAATGACGAAATGACAAAAACGATGGGTTATAGCCCATGTTTTTGAAATTTTGAAAAAAAAAGTTAGCCTCGTTTCTCATCATTTTGGACCATGGGCTATAGCCCATATCGTACGGCATACTATAGCGCGCAGTTTTTCATCATTTTTGAAGATTTGAAAAAAATGACGAAATGACAAAAACGAAAGGTTATAGCCCATGTTTTTTGAAATTTTGAAAAAAAAAAGTTAGCCTCGTTTCTCATCATTTTGGACCATGGGCTATAGCCCATATCGTACGGCATACTATAGCGCGCCGTTTTTCATCATTTTTGAGGATTTGAAAAAAATGACGAAATGACAAAAACGATGGGTTATAGCCCATGTTTTTTGAAATTTTGAAAAAAAAAGTTAGCCTCGTTTCTCATCATTTTGGACCATGGGCTATAGCCCATATCGTACGGCATACTATAGCGCGCCGTTTTTCATCATTTTTGAAGATTTGAAAAAAATGACGAAATGACAAAAACGATGGGTTATAGCCCATGTTTTTGAAATTTTGAAAAAAAAAGTTAGCCTCGTTTCTCATCATTTTGGTCCATTGGCTATAGCCCATATCGTACAGCATACTATAGCACGCCGTTTTTCATCATTTTTGAGGATTTGAAAAAAATGACGAAATGACAAAAACGATGGGTTATAGCCCATGTTTTTTGAAATTTTGAATAAAAAAGTTAGCCTCGTTTCTCATCATTTTGGACCATGGGCTATAGCCCATATCGTACGGCATACTATAGCGCGCCGTTTTTCATCATTTTTGAGGATTTGAAAAAAATGACGAAATGATAAAAACGATGGGTTATAGCCCATGTTTTTTGAAATTTTGAATAAAAAAGTTAGCCTCGTTTCTCATCATTTTGGACCATGGGCTATAGCCCATATCGTACGGCATACTATAGCGCGCCGTTTTTCATCATTTTTGAAGATTTGAAAAAAATGACGAAATGACAAAAACGATGGGTTATAGCCCATGTTTTTGAAATTTTGAAAAAAAAAGTTAGCCTCGTTTCTCATCATTTTGGTCCATTGGCTATAGCCCATATCGTACAGCATACTATAGCACGCCGTTTTTCATCATTTTTGAGGATTTGAAAAAAATGACGAAATGACAAAAACGATGGGTTATAGCCCATGTTTTTTGAAATTTTGAATAAAAAAGTTAGCCTCGTTTCTCATCATTTTGGACCATGGGCTATAGCCCATATCGTACGGCATACTATAGCGCGCCGTTTTTCATCATTTTTGAGGATTTGAAAAAAATGACGAAATGATAAAAACGATGGGTTATAGCCCATGTTTTTGAAATTTTGGAAAAAAAAGTTAGCCTCGTTTCTCATCATTTTGGACCATGGGCTATAGCCCATATCGTACGGCATACTATAGCGCGCCGTTTTTCATCATTTTTGAGGATTTGAAAAAAATGACGAAATGACAAAAACGATGGGTTATAGCCCATGTTTTTGAAATTTTGAAAAAAAAAG
This sequence comes from Protomyctophum bolini, assembly GCF_963924005.1. Lineage (NCBI taxonomy): Eukaryota > Metazoa > Chordata > Actinopteri > Myctophiformes > Myctophidae > Protomyctophum > Protomyctophum bolini. The sequence continues at coordinate 49,843,911 of NC_137865.1, forward strand.
TTAGCCTCGTTTCTCATCATTTTGGACCATGGGCTATAGCCCATATCGTACGGCATACTATAGCGCGCCGTTTTTCATCATTTTTGAGGATTGGAAAAAAATGACAAAATGACAAAAACGATGGGTTATAGCCCATGTTTTTGAAATTTTGAAAAAAAAAGTTAGCCTCGTTTCTCATCATTTTGGACCATGGGCTATAGCCCATATCGTACGGCATACTATAGCGCGCCGTTTTTCATCATTTTTGAGGATTTGAAAAAAATGACGAAATGACAAAAACGATGGGTTATAGCCCATGTTTTTTGAAATTTTGAAAAAAAAAGTTAGCCTCGTTTCTCATCATTTTGGACCATGGGCTATAGCCCATATCGTACGGCATACTATAGCGCGCAGTTTTTCATCATTTTTGAAGATTTGAAAAAAATGACGAAATGACAAAAACGAAAGGTTATATATAGCCCATGTTTTTTGAAATTTTGAAAAAAAAAGTTAGCCTCGTTTCTCATCATTTTGGACCATGGGCTATAGCCCATATCGTACGGCATACTATAGCGCACCGTTTTTCATCATTTTTGAGGATTTGAAAAAAATGACGAAATGACAAAAACGATGGGTTATAGCCCATGTTTTTTGAAATTTTGAAAAAAAAAGTTAGCCTCGTTTCTCATCATTTTGGACCATGGGCTATAGCCCATATCGTACGGCATACTATAGCGCGCCGTTTTTCATCATTTTTGAAGATTTGAAAAAAATGACGAAATGACAAAAACGATGGGTTATAGCCCATGTTTTTGAAATTTTGAAAAAAAAAGTTAGCCTCGTTTCTCATCATTTTGGTCCATTGGCTATAGCCCATATCGTACAGCATACTATAGCACGCCGTTTTTCATCATTTTTGAGGATTTGAAAAAAATGACGAAATGACAAAAACGATGGGTTATAGCCCATGTTTTTTGAAATTTTGAATAAAAAAGTTAGCCTCGTTTCTCATCATTTTGGACCATGGGCTATAGCCCATATCGTACGGCATACTATAGCGCGCCGTTTTTCATCATTTTTGAGGATTTGAAAAAAATGACGAAATGATAAAAACGATGGGTTATAGCCCATGTTTTTTGAAATTTTGAATAAAAAAGTTAGCCTCGTTTCTCATCATTTTGGACCATGGGCTATAGCCCATATCGTACGGCATACTATAGCGCGCCGTTTTTCATCATTTTTGAAGATTTGAAAAAAATGACGAAATGACAAAAACGATGGGTTATAGCCCATGTTTTTGAAATTTTGAAAAAAAAAGTTAGCCTCGTTTCTCATCATTTTGGTCCATTGGCTATAGCCCATATCGTACAGCATACTATAGCACGCCGTTTTTCATCATTTTTGAGGATTTGAAAAAAATGACGAAATGACAAAAACGATGGGTTATAGCCCATGTTTTTTGAAATTTTGAATAAAAAAGTTAGCCTCGTTTCTCATCATTTTGGACCATGGGCTATAGCCCATATCGTACGGCATACTATAGCGCGCCGTTTTTCATCATTTTTGAGGATTTGAAAAAAATGACGAAATGATAAAAACGATGGGTTATAGCCCATGTTTTTGAAATTTTGGAAAAAAAAGTTAGCCTCGTTTCTCATCATTTTGGACCATGGGCTATAGCCCATATCGTACGGCATACTATAGCGCGCCGTTTTTCATCATTTTTGAGGATTTGAAAAAAATGACGAAATGACAAAAACGATGGGTTATAGCCCATGTTTTTTAAATTTTGAAAAAAAAAGTTAGCCTCGTTTCTCATCATTTTGGACCATGGGCTATAGCCCATATCGTACGGCATACTATAGCGCGCCGTTTTTCATCATTTTTGAGGATTGGAAAAAAATGACAAAATGACAAAAACGATGGGTTATAGCCCATGTTTTTGAAATTTTGAAAAAAAAAGTTAGCCTCGTTTCTCATCATTTTGGACCATGGGCTATAGCCCATATCGTACGGCATACTATAGCGCGCCGTTTTTCATCATTTTTGAGGATTTGAAAAAAATGACGAAATGACAAAAACGATGGGTTATAGCCCATGTTTTTTGAAATTTTGAAAAAAAAAGTTAGCCTCGTTTCTCATCATTTTGGACCATGGGCTATAGCCCATATCGTACGGCATACTATAGCGCGCAGTTTTTCATCATTTTTGAAGATTTGAAAAAAATGACGAAATGACAAAAACGAAAGGTTATATATAGCCCATGTTTTTTGAAATTTTGAAAAAAAAAGTTAGCCTCGTTTCTCATCATTTTGGACCATGGGCTATAGCCCATATCGTACGGCATACTATAGCGCACCGTTTTTCATCATTTTTGAAGATTTGAAAAAAATGACGAAATGACAAAAACGAAAGGTTATAGCCCATGTTTTTTGAATTTTTGAAAAAAAAAGTTAGCCTCGTTTCTCATCATTTTGGACCATGGGCTATAGCCCATATCGTACGGCATACTATAGCGCGCCGTTTTTCATCATTTTTGAAGATTTGAAAAAAATGACGAAATGACAAAAACGATGGGTTATAGCCCATGTTTTTTGAAATTTTGGAAAAAAAAGTTAGCCTCGTTTCTCATCATTTTGGACCATGGGCTATAGCCCATATCGTACGGCATACTATAGCGCGCCGGTTTTCATCATTTTTGAAGATTTGAAAAAAATGACAAAATGACAAAAACGAAAGGTTATAGCCCATGTTTTTTGAAATTTTGAAAAAAAAAGTTAGCCTCGTTTCTCATCATTTTGGACCATGGGCTATAGCCCATATCGTACGGCATACTATAGCGCGCCGTTTTTCATCATTTTTGAAGATTTGAAAAAAATGACGAAATGAAAAAAACGATGGGTTATAGCCCATGTTTTTTGAAATTTTGAAAAAAAAAGTTAGCCTCGTTTCTCATCATTTTGGACCATGGGCTATAGCCCATATCAGACGGCATACTATAGCGCGCCGTTTTTCATCATTTTTGAAGATTTTAAAAAAATGACGAAATGACAAAAACGAAAGGTAATAGCCCATGTTTTTTGAAATTTTGAAAAAAAAAGTTAGCCTCGTTTCTCATCATTTTGGACCATGGGCTATAGCCCATATCGTACGGCATACTATAGCGCGCCGTTTTTCATCATTTTTGAAGATTTGAAAAAAATGACGAAATGACAAAAACGAAAGGTTATAGCCCATGTTTTTTTAAATTTTGAAAAAAAAAGTTAGCCTCGTTTCTCATCATTTTGGACCATGGGCTATAGCCCATATCGTACGGCATACTATAGCGCGCCGTTTTTCATCATTTTTGAAGATTTGAAAAAAATGACGAAATGACAAAAACGATGGGTTATAGCCCATGTTTTTTGAAATTTTGAAAAAAAAAAGTTAGCCTCGTTTCTCATCATTTTGGACCATGGGCTATAGCCCATATCGTACGGCATACTATAGCGCGCCGTTTTTCATCATTTTTGAGGATTTGAAAAAAATGACGAAATGACAAAAACGATGGGTTATAGCCCATGTTTTTTGAAATTTTGAAAAAAAAAGTTAGCCTCGTTTCTCATCATTTTGGACCATGGGCTATAGCCCATATCGTACGGCATACTATAGCGCGCCGTTTTTCATCATTTTTGAGGATTTGAAAAAAATGACGAAATGACAAAAACGATGGGTTATAGCCCATGTTTTTGAAATTTTGAAAAAAAAAGTTAGCCTCGTTTCTCATCATTTTGGACCATGGGCTATAGCCCATATCGTACGGCATACTATAGCGCGCCGTTTTTCATCATTTTTGAGGATTGGAAAAAAATGACAAAATGACAAAAACGATGGGTTATAGCCCATGTTTTTGAAATTTTGAAAAAAAAAGTTAGCCTCGTTTCTCATCATTTTGGACCATGGGCTATAGCCCATATCGTACGGCATACTATAGCGCGCCGGTTTTCATCATTTTTGAAGATTTGAAAAAAATGACAAAATGACAAAAACGAAAGGTTATAGCCCATGTTTTTTGAAATTTTGAAAAAAAAAGTTAGCCTCGTTTCTCATCATTTTGGACCATGGGCTATAGCCCATATCGTACGGCATACTATAGCGCGCCGTTTTTCATCATTTTTGAAGATTTGAAAAAAATGACGAAATGACAAAAACGATGGGTTATAGCCCATGTTTTTTGAAATTTTGAAAAAAAAAGTTAGCCTCGTTTCTCATCATTTTGGACCATGGGCTATAGCCCATATCAGACGGCATACTATAGCGCGCCGTTTTTCATCATTTTTGAAGATTTTAAAAAAATGACGAAATGACAAAAACGAAAGGTAATAGCCCATGTTTTTTGAAATTTTGAAAAAAAAAGTTAGCCTCGTTTCTCATCATTTTGGACCATGGGCTATAGCCCATATCGTACGGCATACTATAGCGCGCCGTTTTTCATCATTTTTGAAGATTTGAAAAAAATGACGAAATGACAAAAACGAAAGGTTATAGCCCATGTTTTTTTAAATTTTGAAAAAAAAAGTTAGCCTCGTTTCTCATCATTTTGGACCATGGGCTATAGCCCATATCGTACGGCATACTATAGCGCGCCGTTTTTCATCATTTTTGAAGATTTGAAAAAAATGACGAAATGACAAAAACGATGGGTTATAGCCCATGTTTTTTGAAATTTTGAAAAAAAAAAGTTAGCCTCGTTTCTCATCATTTTGGACCATGGGCTATAGCCCATATCGTACGGCATACTATAGCGCGCCGTTTTTCATCATTTTTGAGGATTTGAAAAAAATGACGAAATGACAAAAACGATGGGTTATAGCCCATGTTTTTTGAAATTTTGAAAAAAAAAGTTAGCCTCGTTTCTCATCATTTTGGACCATGGGCTATAGCCCATATCGTACGGCATACTATAGCGCGCCGTTTTTCATCATTTTTGAGGATTTGAAAAAAATGACGAAATGACAAAAACGATGGGTTATAGCCCATGTTTTTGAAATTTTGAAAAAAAAAGTTAGCCTCGTTTCTCATCATTTTGGACCATGGGCTATAGCCCATATCGTACGGCATACTATAGCGCGCCGTTTTTCATCATTTTTGAGGATTGGAAAAAAATGACAAAATGACAAAAACGATGGGTTATAGCCCATGTTTTTGAAATTTTGAAAAAAAAAGTTAGCCTCGTTTCTCATCATTTTGGACCATGGGCTATAGCCCATATCGTACGGCATACTATAGCGCGCCGTTTTTCATCATTTTTGAAGATTTGAAAAAAATGACGAAATGACAAAAACGAAAGGTTATAGCCCATGTTTTTTTAAATTTTGAAAAAAAAAGTTAGCCTCGTTTCTCATCATTTTGGACCATGGGCTATAGCCCATATCGTACGGCATACTATAGCGCGCCGTTTTTCATCATTTTTGAAGATTTGAAAAAAATGACGAAATGACAAAAACGATGGGTTATAGCCCATGTTTTTTGAAATTTTGAAAAAAAAAAGTTAGCCTCGTTTCTCATCATTTTGGACCATGGGCTATAGCCCATATCGTACGGCATACTATAGCGCGCCGTTTTTCATCATTTTTGAGGATTTGAAAAAAATGACGAAATGACAAAAACGATGGGTTATAGCCCATGTTTTTTGAAATTTTGAAAAAAAAAGTTAGCCTCGTTTCTCATCATTTTGGACCATGGGCTATAGCCCATATCGTACGGCATACTATAGCGCGCCGTTTTTCATCATTTTTGAGGATTTGAAAAAAATGACGAAATGACAAAAACGATGGGTTATAGCCCATGTTTTTGAAATTTTGAAAAAAAAAGTTAGCCTCGTTTCTCATCATTTTGGACCATGGGCTATAGCCCATATCGTACGGCATACTATAGCGCGCCGTTTTTCATCATTTTTGAGGATTGGAAAAAAATGACAAAATGACAAAAACGATGGGTTATAGCCCATGTTTTTGAAATTTTGAAAAAAAAAGTTAGCCTCGTTTCTCATCATTTTGGACCATGGGCTATAGCCCATATCGTACGGCATACTATAGCGCGCCGTTTTTCATCATTTTTGAGGATTTGAAAAAAATGACGAAATGACAAACACGATGGGTTATAGCCCATGTTTTTTGAAATTTTGAAAAAAAAAGTTAGCCTCGTTTCTCATCATTTTGGACCATGGGCTATAGCCCATATCGTACGGCATACTATAGCGCGCAGTTTTTCATCATTTTTGAAGATTTGAAAAAAATGACGAAATGACAAAAACGAAAGGTTATATATAGCCCATGTTTTTTGAAATTTTGAAAAAAAAAGTTAGCCTCGTTTCTCATCATTTTGGACCATGGGCTATAGCCCATATCGTACGGCATACTATAGCGCACCGTTTTTCATCATTTTTGAAGATTTGAAAAAAATGACGAAATGACAAAAACGAAAGGTTATAGCCCATGTTTTTTGAATTTTTGAAAAAAAAAGTTAGCCTCGTTTCTCATCATTTTGGACCATGGGCTATAGCCCATATCGTACGGCATACTATAGCGCGCCGTTTTTCATCATTTTTGAAGATTTGAAAAAAATGACGAAATGACAAAAACGATGGGTTATAGCCCATGTTTTTTGAAATTTTGGAAAAAAAAGTTAGCCTCGTTTCTCATCATTTTGGACCATGGGCTATAGCCCATATCGTACGGCATACTATAGCGCGCCGGTTTTCATCATTTTTGAAGATTTGAAAAAAATGACGAAATGACAAAAACGAAAGGTTATAGCCCATGTTTTTTGAAATTTTGAAAAAAAAACTTAGCCTCGTTTCTCATCATTTTGGACCATGGGCTATAGCCCATATCGTACGGCATACTATAGCGCGCCGTTTTTCATCATTTTTGAAGATTTGAAAAAAATGACGAAATGACAAAAACGATGGGTTATAGCCCATGTTTTTTGAAATTTTGAAAAAAAAAGTTAGCCTCGTTTCTCATCATTTTGGACCATGGGCTATAGCCCATATCAGACGGCATACTATAGCGCGCCGTTTTTCATCATTTTTGAAGATTTGAAAAAAATGACGAAATGACAAAAACGAAAGGTTATAGCCCATGTTTTTTGAAATTTTGAAAAAAAAAGTTAGCCTCGTTTCTCATCATTTTGGACCATGGGCTATAGCCCATATCGTACGGCATACTATAGCGCGCCGTTTTTCATCATTTTTGAAGATTTGAAAAAAATGACGAAATGACAAAAACGAAAGGTTATAGCCCATGTTTTTTAAAATTTTGAAAAAAAAAGTTAGCCTCGTTTCTCATCATTTTGGACCATGGGCTATAGCCCATATCGTACGGCATACTATAGCGCGCCGTTTTTCATCATTTTTGAAGATTTGAAAAAAATGACTAAATGACAAAAACGATGGGTTATAGCCCATGTTTTTTGAAATTTTGAAAAAAAAAACTTAGCCTCGTTTCTCATCATTTTGGACCATGGGCTATAGCCCATATCGTACGGCATACTATAGCGCGCCGTTTTTCATCATTTTTGAAGATTTGAAAAAAATGACGAAATGACAAAAACGATGGGTTATAGCCCATGTTTTTTGAAATTTTGAAAAAAAAAACTTAGCCTCGTTTCTCATCATTTTGGACCATGGGCTATAGCCCATATCGTACGGCATACTATAGCGCGCCGTTTTTCATCATTTTTGAAGATTTGAAAAAAATGACGAAATGACAAAAACGATGGGTTATAGCCCATGTTTTTTGAAATTTTGAAAAAAAAAGTTAGCCTCGTTTCTCATCATTTTGGACCATGGGCTATAGCCCATATCGTACGGCATACTATAGCGCGCCGGTTTTCATCATTTTTGAAGATTTGAAAAAAATGACTAAATGACAAAAACGATGGGTTATAGCCCATGTTTTTTAAAATTTTGAAAAAAAAAGTTAGCCTCGTTTCTCATCATTTTGGACCATGGGCTATAGCCCATATCGTACGGCATACTATAGCGCGCCGTTTTTCATCATTTTTGAAGATTTGAAAAAAATGACTAAATGACAAAAACGATGGGTTATAGCCCATGTTTTTTGAAATTTTGAAAAAAAAAACTTAGCCTCGTTTCTCATCATTTTGGACCATGGGCTATAGCCCATATCGTACGGCATACTATAGCGCGCCGTTTTTCATCATTTTTGAAGATTTGAAAAAAATGACGAAATGACAAAAACGATGGGTTATAGCCCATGTTTTTTGAAATTTTGAAAAAAAAAACTTAGCCTCGTTTCTCATCATTTTGGACCATGGGCTATAGCCCATATCGTACGGCATACTATAGCGCGCCGTTTTTCATCATTTTTGAAGATTTGAAAAAAATGACGAAATGACAAAAACGATGGGTTATAGCCCATGTTTTTTGAAATTTTGAAAAAAAAAGTTAGCCTCGTTTCTCATCATTTTGGACCATGGGCTATAGCCCATATCGTACGGCATACTATAGCGCGCCGGTTTTCATCATTTTTGAAGATTTGAAAAAAATGACTAAATGACAAAAACGAAAGGTTATAGCCCATGTTTTTTGAAATTTTGAAAAGAAAACTTAGCCTCGTTTCTCATCATTTTGGACCATGGGCTATAGCCCATATCGTACGGCATACTATAGCGCGCCGTTTTTCATCATTTTTGAAGATTTGAAAAAAATGACGAAATGACAAAAACGATGGGTTATAGCCCATGTTTTTTGAAATTTTGAAAAAAAAAGTTAGCCTCGTTTCTCATCATTTTGGACCATGGGCTATAGCCCATATCGTACGGCATACTATAGCGCGCCGTTTTTCATCATTTTTGAAGATTTGAAAAAAATGACGAAATGACAAAAACGAAAGGTTATAGCCCATGTTTTTTGAAATTTTGAAAAAAAAAGTTAGCCTCGTTTCTCATCATTTTGGACCATGGGCTATAGCCCATATCGTACGGCATACTATAGCGCGCCGTTTTTCATCATTTTTGAAGATTTGAAAAAAATGACGAAATGACAAAAACGAAAGGTTATAGCCCATGTTTTTTGAAATTTTGAAAAAAAAAGTTAGCCTCGTTTCTCATCATTTTGGACCATGGGCTATAGCCCATATCGTACGGCATACTATAGCGCGCCGTTTTTCATAATTTTTGAAGATTTGAAAAAAATGACGAAATGACAAAAACGATGGGTTATAGCCCATGTTTTTTGAAATTTTGAAAAAAAAAGTTAGCCTCGTTTCTCATCATTTTGGACCATGGGCTATAGCCCATATCGTACGGCATACTATAGCGCGCCGTTTTTCATCATTTTTGAAGATTTGAAAAAAATGACGAAATGACAAAAACGAAAGGTTATAGCCCATGTTTTTTGAAATTTTGAAAAAAAAAGTTAGCCTCGTTTCTCATCATTTTGGACCATGGGCTATAGCCCATATCGTACGGCATACTATAGCGCGCCGTTTTTCATCATTTTTGAAGATTTGAAAAAAATGACGAAATGACAAAAACGAAAGGTTATAGCCCATGTTTTTTGAAATTTTGAAAAAAAAAGTTAGCCTCGTTTCTCATCATTTTGGACCATGGGCTATAGCCCATATCGTACGGCATACTATAGCGCGCCATTTTTCATCATTTTTGAAGATTTGAAAAAAATGACGAAATGACAAAAACGATGGGTTATAGCCCATGTTTTTTGAAATTTTGAAAAAAAAAGTTAGCCTCGTTTCTCATCATTTTGGACCATGGGCTATAGCCCATATCGTACGGCATACTATAGCGCGCCGGTTTTCATCATTTTTTAAGATTTGAAAAAAATGACGAAATGACAAAAACGAAAGGTTATAGCCCATGTTTTTTGAAATTTTGAAAAAAAAACTTAGCCTCGTTTCTCATCATTTTGGACCATGGGCTATAGCCCATATCGTACGGCATACTATAGCGCGCCGTTTTTCATCATTTTTGAAGATTTGAAAAAAATGACGAAATGACAAAAACGATGGGTTATAGCCCATGTTTTTTGAAATTTTGAAAAAAAAAGTTAGCCTCGTTTCTCATCATTTTGGACCATGGGCTATAGCCCATATCGTACGGCATACTATAGCGCGCCGGTTTTCATCATTTTTGAAGATTTGAAAAAAATGACTAAATGACAAAAACGAAAGGTTATAGCCCATGTTTTTTGAAATTTTGAAAAAAAAACTTAGCCTCGTTTCTCATCATTTTGGACCATGGGCTATAGCCCATATCGTACGGCATACTATAGCGCGCCGTTTTTCATCATTTTTGAAGATTTGAAAAAAATGACGAAATGACAAAAACGATGGGTTATAGCCCATGTTTTTTGAAATTTTGAAAAAAAAGGTTAGCCTCGTTTCTCATCATTTTGGACCATGGGCTATAGCCCATATCGTACGGCATACTATAGCGCGCCGGTTTTCATCATTTTTGAAGATTTGAAAAAAATGACTAAATGACAAAAACGAAAGGTTATAGCCCATGTTTTTTGAAATTTTGAAAAAAAAACTTAGCCTCGTTTCTCATCATTTTGGACCATGGGCTATAGCCCATATCGTACGGCATACTATAGCGCGCCGTTTTTCATCATTTTTGAAGATTTGAAAAAAATGACGAAATGACAAAAACGATGGGTTATAGCCCATGTTTTTTGAAATTTTGAAAAAAAAAGTTAGCCTCGTTTCTCATCATTTTGGACCATGGGCTATAGCCCATATCGTACGGCATACTATAGCGCGCCGTTTTTCATCATTTTTGAAGATTTGAAAAAAATGACGAAATGACAAAAACGAAAGGTTATAGCCCATGTTTTTTGAAATTTTGAAAAAAAAAGTTAGCCTCGTTTCTCATCATTTTGGACCATGGGCTATAGCCCATATCGTACGGCATACTATAGCGCGCCGTTTTTCATCATTTTTGAAGATTTGAAAAAAATGACGAAATGACAAAAACGAAAGGTTATAGCCCATGTTTTTTGAAATTTTGAAAAAAAAAGTTAGCCTCGTTTCTCATCATTTTGGACCATGGGCTATAGCCCATATCGTACGGCATACTATAGCGCGCCGTTTTTCATCATTTTTGAAGATTTGAAAAAAATGACGAAATGACAAAAACGATGGGTTATAGCCCATGTTTTTTGAAATTTTGAAAAAAAAAATTAGCCTCGTTTCTCATCATTTTGGACCATGGGCTATAGCCCATATCGTACGGCATACTATAGCGCGCCGTTTTTCATCATTTTTGAAGATTTGAAAAAAATGACGAAATGACAAAAACGATGGGTTATAGCCCATGTTTTTTGAAATTTTGAAAAAAAAAGTTAGCCTCGTTTCTCATCATTTTGGACCATGGGCTATAGCCCATATCGTACGGCATACTATAGCGCGCCGTTTTTCATCATTTTTGAAGATTTGAAAAAAATGACGAAATGACAAAAACGAAAGGTTATAGCCCATGTTTTTTGAAATTTTGAAAAAAAAAGTTAGCCTCGTTTCTCATCATTTTGGACCATGGGCTATAGCCCATATCGTACGGCATACTATAGCGCGCCGTTTTTCATCATTTTTGAAGATTTGAAAAAAATGACGAAATGACAAAAACGAAAGGTTATAGCCCATGTTTTTTGAAATTTTGAAAAAAAAAGTTAGCCTCGTTTCTCATCATTTTGGACCATGGGCTATAGCCCATATCGTACGGCATACTATAGCGCGCCGTTTTTCATCATTTTTGAAGATTTGAAAAAAATGACGAAATGACAAAAACGATGGGTTATAGCCCATGTTTTTTGAAATTTTGAAAAAAAAAATTAGCCTCGTTTCTCATCATTTTGGACCATGGGCTATAGCCCATATCGTACGGCATACTATAGCGCGCCGTTTTTCATCATTTTTGAAGATTTGAAAAAAATGACGAAATGACAAAAACGAAAGGTTATAGCCCATGTTTTTTGAAATTTTGAAAAAAAAAGTTAGCCTCGTTTCTCATCATTTTGGACCATGGGCTATAGCCCATATCGTACGGCATACTATAGCGCGCCGTTTTTCATCATTTTTGAAGATTTGAAAAAAATGACGAAATGACAAAAACGATGGGTAATAGCCCATGTTTTTTGAAATTTTGAAAAAAAAAGTTAGCCTCGTTTCTCATCATTTTGGACCATGGGCTATAGCCCATATCGTACGGCATACTATAGCGCGCCGTTTTTCATCATTTTTGAAGATTTGAAAAAAATGACGAAATGACAAAAACGATGGGTTATAGCCCATGTTTTTTGAAATTTTGAAAAAAAAAGTTAGCCTCGTTTCTCATCATTTTGGACCATGGGCTATAGCCCATATCGTACGGCATACTATAGCGCGCCGTTTTTCATCATTTTTGAAGATTTGAAAAAAATGACGAAATGACAAAAACGAAAGGTTATAGCCCATGTTTTTTGAAATTTTGAAAAAAAAACTTAGCCTCGTTTCTCATCATTTTGGACCATGGGCTATAGCCCATATCGTACGGCATACTATAGCGCGCCGGTTTTCATCATTTTTGAAGATTTGAAAAAAATGACGAAATGACAAAAACGAAAGGTTATAGCCCATGTTTTTTGAAATTTTGAAAAAAAAACTTAGCCTCGTTTCTCATCATTTTGGACCATGGGCTATAGCCCATATCGTACGGCATACTATAGCGCGCCGTTTTTCATCATTTTTGAAGATTTGAAAAAAATGACGAAATGACAAAAACGATGGGTTATAGCCCATGTTTTTTGAAATTTTGAAAAAAAAAGTTAGCCTCGTTTCTCATCATTTTGGACCATGGGCTATAGCCCATATCGTACGGCATACTATAGCGCGCCGGTTTTCATCATTTTTGAAGATTTGAAAAAAATGACTAAATGACAAAAACGAAAGGTTATAGCCCATGTTTTTTGAAATTTTGAAAAAAAAACTTAGCCTCGTTTCTCATCATTTTGGACCATGGGCTATAGCCCATATCGTACGGCATACTATAGCGCGCCGTTTTTCATCATTTTTGAAGATTTGAAAAAAATGACGAAATGACAAAAACGATGGGTTATAGCCCATGTTTTTTGAAATTTTGAAAAAAAAGGTTAGCCTCGTTTCTCATCATTTTGGACCATGGGCTATAGCCCATATCGTACGGCATACTATAACGCGCCGGTTTTCATCATTTTTGAAGATTTGAAAAAAATGACTAAATGACAAAAACGAAAGGTTATAGCCCATGTTTTTTGAAATTTTGAAAAAAAAACTTAGCCTCGTTTCTCATCATTTTGGACCATGGGCTATAGCCCATATCGTACGGCATACTATAGCGCGCCGTTTTTCATCATTTTTGAAGATTTGAAAAAAATGACGAAATGACAAAAACGATGGGTTATAGCCCATGTTTTTTGAAATTTTGAAAAAAAAAGTTAGCCTCGTTTCTCATCATTTTGGACCATGGGCTATAGCCCATATCGTACGGCATACTATAGCGCGCCGTTTTTCATCATTTTTGAAGATTTGAAAAAAATGACGAAATGACAAAAACGAAAGGTTATAGCCCTTGTTTTTTGAAATTTTGAAAAAAAAAGTTAGCCTCGTTTCTCATCATTTTGGACCATGGGCTATAGCCCATATCGTACGGCATACTATAGCGCGCCGTTTTTCATCATTTTTGAAGATTTGAAAAAAATGACGAAATGACAAAAACGATGGGTTATAGCCCATGTTTTTTGAAATTTTGAAAAAAAAAGTTAGCCTCGTTTCTCATCATTTTGGACCATGGGCTATAGCCCATATCGTACGGCATACTATAGCGCGCCGTTTTTCATCATTTTTGAAGATTTGAAAAAAATGACGAAATGACAAAAACGAAAGGTTATAGCCCATGTTTTTTGAAATTTTGAAAAAAAAAGTTAGCCTCGTTTCTCATCATTTTGGACCATGGGCTATAGCCCATATCGTACGGCATACTATAGCGCGCCGTTTTTCATCATTTTTGAAGATTTGAAAAAAATGACGAAATGACAAAAACGAAAGGTTATAGCCCATGTTTTTTGAAATTTTGAAAAAAAAAGTTAGCCTCGTTTCTCATCATTTTGGACCATGGGCTATAGCCCATATCGTACGGCATACTATAGCGCGCCGTTTTTCATCATTTTTGAAGATTTAAAAAAAATGACGAAATGACAAAAACGATGGGTTATAGCCCATGTTTTTTGAAATTTTGAAAAAAAAAGTTAGCCTCGTTTCTCATCATTTTAGACCATGGGCTATAGCCCATATCGTACGGCATACTATAGCGCGCCGGTTTTCATCATTTTTGAAGATTTGAAAAAAATGACGAAATGACAAAAACGAAAGGTTATAGCCCATGTTTTTTGAAATTTTGAAAAAAAAACTTAGCCTCGTTTCTCATCATTTTGGACCATGGGCTATAGCCCATATCGTACGGCATACTATAGCGCGCCGTTTTTCATCATTTTTGAAGATTTGAAAAAAATGACGAAATGACAAAAACGAAAGGTTATAGCCCTTGTTTTTTGAAATTTTGAAAAAAAAAGTTAGCCTCGTTTCTCATCATTTTGGACCATGGGCTATAGCCCATATCGTACGGCATACTATAGCGCGCCGTTTTTCATCATTTTTGAAGATTTGAAAAAAATGACGAAATGACAAAAACGATGGGTTATAGCCCATGTTTTTTGAAATTTTGAAAAAAAAAGTTAGCCTCGTTTCTCATCATTTTGGACCATGGGCTATAGCCCATATCGTACGGCATACTATAGCGCGCCGTTTTTCATCATTTTTGAAGATTTGAAAAAAATGACGAAATGACAAAAACGAAAGGTTATAGCCCATGTTTTTTGAAATTTTGAAAAAAAAAGTTAGCCTCGTTTCTCATCATTTTGGACCATGGGCTATAGCCCATATCGTACGGCATACTATAGCGCGCCGTTTTTCATCATTTTTGAAGATTTGAAAAAAATGACGAAATGACAAAAACGAAAGGTTATAGCCCATGTTTTTTGAAATTTTGAAAAAAAAAGTTAGCCTCGTTTCTCATCATTTTGGACCATGGGCTATAGCCCATATCGTACGGCATACTATAGCGCGCCGTTTTTCATCATTTTTGAAGATTTAAAAAAAATGACGAAATGACAAAAACGATGGGTTATAGCCCATGTTTTTTGAAATTTTGAAAAAAAAAGTTAGCCTCGTTTCTCATCATTTTAGACCATGGGCTATAGCCCATATCGTACGGCATACTATAGCGCGCCGGTTTTCATCATTTTTGAAGATTTGAAAAAAATGACGAAATGACAAAAACGAAAGGTTATAGCCCATGTTTTTTGAAATTTTGAAAAAAAAACTTAGCCTCGTTTCTCATCATTTTGGACCATGGGCTATAGCCCATATCGTACGGCATACTATAGCGCGCCGTTTTTCATCATTTTTGAAGATTTGAAAAAAATGACGAAATGACAAAAACGATGGGTAATAGCCCATGTTTTTTGAAATTTTGAAAAAAAAAGTTAGCCTCGTTTCTCATCATTTTGGACCATGGGCTATAGCCCATATCGTACGGCATACTATAGCGCGCCGTTTTTCATCATTTTTGAAGATTTGAAAAAAATGACGAAATGACAAAAACGAAAGGTTATAGCCCATGTTTTTTGAAATTTTGAAAAAAAAACTTAGCCTCGTTTCTCATCATTTTGGACCATGGGCTATAGCCCATATCGTACGGCATACTATAGCGCGCCGTTTTTCATCATTTTTGAAGATTTGAAAAAAATGACGAAATGACAAAAACGATGGGTTATAGCCCATGTTTTTTGAAATTTTGAAAAAAAAAGTTAGCCTCGTTTCTCATCATTTTGGACCATGGGCTATAGCCCATATCGTACGGCATACTATAGCGCGCCGTTTTTCATCATTTTTGAAGATTTGAAAAAAATGACGAAATGACAAAAACGAAAGGTTATAGCCCATGTTTTTTGAAATTTTGAAAAAAAAAGTTAGCCTCGTTTCTCATCATTTTGGACCATGGGCTATAGCCCATATCGTACGGCATACTATAGCGCGCCGTTTTTCATCATTTTTGAAGATTTGAAAAAAATGACGAAATGACAAAAACGAAAGGTTATAGCCCATGTTTTTTGAAATTTTGAAAAAAAAAGTTAGCCTCGTTTCTCATCATTTTGGACCATGGGCTATAGCCCATATCGTACGGCATACTATAGCGCGCCATTTTTCATCATTTTTGAAGATTTGAAAAAAATGACGAAATGACAAAAACGATGGGTTATAGCCCATGTTTTTTGAAATTTTGAAAAAAAAAGTTAGCCTCGTTTCTCATCATTTTGGACCATGGGCTATAGCCCATATCGTACGGCATACTATAGCGCGCCGTTTTTCATCATTTTTGAAGATTTGAAAAAAATGACGAAATGACAAAAACGAAAGGTTATAGCCCATGTTTTTTTAAATTTTGAAAAAAAAAGTTAGCCTCGTTTCTCATCATTTTGGACCATGGGCTATAGCCCATATCGTACGGCATACTATAGCGCGCCGTTTTTCATCATTTTTGAAGATTTAAAAAAAATGACGAAATGACAAAAACGATGGGTTATAGCCCATGTTTTTTGAAATTTTGAAAAAAAAAGTTAGCCTCGTTTCTCATCATTTTGGACCATGGGCTATAGCCCATATCGTACGGCATACTATAGCGCGCCGTTTTTCATCATTTTTGAAGATTTGAAAAAAATGACGAAATGACAAAAACGAAAGGTTATAGCCATGTTTTTTGAAATTTTGAAAAAAAAAGTTAGCCTCGTTTCTCATCATTTTGGACCATGGGCTATAGCCCATATCGTACGGCATACTATAGCGCGCCGTTTTTAATCATTTTTGAAGATTTAAAAAAAATGACGAAATGACAAAAACGATGGGTTATAGCCCATGTTTTTTGAAATTTTGAAAAAAAAAGTTAGCCTCGTTTCTCATCATTTTAGACCATGGGCTATAGCCCATATCGTACGGCATACTATAGCGCGCCGGTTTTCATCATTTTTGAAGATTTGAAAAAAATGACGAAATGACAAAAACGAAAGGTTATAGCCCATGTTTTTTGAAATTTTGAAAAAAAAACTTAGCCTCGTTTCTCATCATTTTGGACCATGGGCTATAGCCCATATCGTACGGCATACTATAGCGCGCCGTTTTTCATCATTTTTGAAGATTTGAAAAAAATGACGAAATGACAAAAACGATGGGTTATAGCCCATGTTTTTTGAAATTTTGAAAAAAAAAGTTAGCCTCGTTTCTCATCATTTTGGACCATGGGCTATAGCCCATATCGTACGGCATACTATAGCGCGCCGTTTTTCATCATTTTTGAAGATTTGAAAAAAATGACGAAATGACAAAAACGAAAGGTTATATCCCATGTTTTTTGAAATTTTGAAAAAAAAACTTAGCCTCGTTTCTCATCATTTTGGACCATGGGCTATAGCCCATATCGTACGGCATACTATAGCGCGCCGTTTTTCATCATTTTTGAAGATTTGAAAAAATGACGAAATGACAAAAACGATGGGTTATAGCCCATGTTTTTTGAAATTTTGAAAAAAAAAGTTAGCCTCGTTTCTCATCATTTTGGACCATGGGCTATAGCCCATATCGTACGGCATACTATAGCGCGCCGTTTTTCATCATTTTTGAAGATTTGAAAAAAATGACGAAATGACAAAAACGAAAGGTTATAGCCCATGTTTTTTGAAATTTAAAAAAAAAAAGTTAGCCTCGTTTCCTCATCATTTTGGACCATGGGCTATAGCCCATATCGTACGGCATACTATAGCGCGCCGTTTTTCATCATTTTTGAAGATTTGAAAAAAATGACGAAATGACAAAAACGAAAGGTTATAGCCCATGTTTTTTGAAATTTTGAAAAAAAAGTTAGCCTCGTTTCTCATCATTTTGGACCATGGGCTATAGCCCATATCGTACGGCATACTATAGCGCGCCGTTTTTCATCATTTTTGAAGATTTGAAAAAAATGACGAAATGACAAAAACGATGGGTTATAGCCCATGTTTTTTGAAATTTTGAAAAAAAAAGTTAGCCTCGTTTCTCATCATTTTGGACCATGGGCTATAGCCCATATCGTACGGCATACTATAGCGCGCCGTTTTTCATCATTTTTGAAGATTTGAAAAAAATGACGAAATGACAAAAACGAAAGGTTATAGCCCATGTTTTTTTAAATTTTGAAAAAAAAAGTTAGCCTCGTTTCTCATCATTTTGGACCATGGGCTATAGCCCATATCGTACGGCATACTATAGCGCGCCGTTTTTCTTTTTGAAGATTTAAAAAAAATGACGAAATGACAAAAACGATGGGTTATAGCCCATGTTTTTTGAAATTTTGAAAAAAAAAGTTAGCCTCGTTTCTCATCATTTTGGACCATGGGCTATAGCCCATATCGTACGGCATACTATAGCGCGCCGTTTTTCATCATTTTTGAAGATTTGAAAAAAATGACGAAATGACAAAAACGAAAGGTTATATCCCATGTTTTTTGAAATTTTGAAAAAAAAACTTAGCCTCGTTTCTCATCATTTTGGACCATGGGCTATAGCCCATATCGTACGGCATACTATAGCGCGCCGTTTTTCATCATTTTTGAAGATTTGAAAAAAATCGTACGGCATACTATAGCGCGCCGTTTTTCATCATTTTTGAAGATTTGAAAAAAATGACGAAATGACAAAAACGAAAGGTTATAGCCCATGTTTTTTGAAATTTTGAAAAAAAAAGTTAGCCTCGTTTCTCATCATTTTGGACCATGGGCTATAGCCCATATCGTACGGCATACTATAGCGCGCCGTTTTTCATCATTTTTGAAGATTTGAAAAAAATGACGAAATGACAAAAACGATGGGTTATAGCCCATGTTTTTTGAAATTTTGAAAAAAAAAGTTAGCCTCGTTTCTCATCATTTTGGACCATGGGCTATAGCCCATATCGTACGGCATACTATAGCGCGCCGTTTTTCATCATTTTTGAAGATTTGAAAAAAATGACGAAATGACAAAAACGAAAGGTTATAGCCCATGTTTTTTGAAATTTTGAAAAAAAAAGTTAGCCTCGTTTCTCATCATTTTGGACCATGGGCTATAGCCCATATCGTACGGCATACTATAGCGCGCCGTTTTTCATCATTTTTGAAGATTTGAAAAAAATGACGAAATGACAAAAACGATGGGTTATAGCCCATGTTTTTTGAAATTTTGAAAAAAAAAGTTAGCCTCGTTTCTCATCATTTTGGACCATGGGCTATAGCCCATATCGTACGGCATACTATAGCGCGCCGTTTTTCATCATTTTTGAAGATTTGAAAAAAATGACGAAATGACAAAAACGAAAGGTTATAGCCCATGTTTTTTTAAATTTTGAAAAAAAAAGTTAGCCTTTTTTCTCATCATTTTGGACCATGGGCTATAGCCCATATCGTACGGCATACTATAGCGCGCCGTTTTTCATCATTTTTGAAGATTTAAAAAAAATGACGAAATGACAAAAACGATGGGTTATAGCCCATGTTTTTTGAAATTTTGAAAAAAAAAGTTAGCCTCGTTTCTCATCATTTTGGAACATGGGCTATAGCCCATATCGTACGGCATACTATAGCGCGCCGTTTTTCATCATTTTTGAAGATTTGAAAAAAATGACGAAATGACAAAAACGAAAGGTTATAGCCATGTTTTTTGAAATTTTGAAAAAAAAAGTTAGCCTCGTTTCTCATCATTTTGGACCATGGGCTATAGCCCATATCGTACGGCATACTATAGCGCGCCGTTTTTCATCATTTTTGAAGATTTAAAAAAAATGACGAAATGACAAAAACGATGGGTTATAGCCCATGTTTTTTGAAATTTTGAAAAAAAAAGTTAGCCTCGTTTCTCATCATTTTAGACCATGGGCTATAGCCCATATCGTACGGCATACTATAGCGCGCCGGTTTTCATCATTTTTGAAGATTTGAAAAAAATGACGAAATGACAAAAACGAAAGGTTATAGCCCATGTTTTTTGAAATTTTGAAAAAAAAACTTAGCCTCGTTTCTCATCATTTTGGACCATGGGCTATAGCCCATATCGTACGGCATACTATAGCGCGCCGTTTTTCATCATTTTTGAAGATTTGAAAAAAATGACGAAATGACAAAAACGATGGGTTATAGCCCATGTTTTTTGAAATTTTGAAAAAAAAAGTTAGCCTCGTTTCTCATCATTTTGGACCATGGGCTATAGCCCATATCGTACGGCATACTATAGCGCGCCGTTTTTCATCATTTTTGAAGATTTGAAAAAAATGACGAAATGACAAAAACGAAAGGTTATAGCCCATGTTTTTTTAAATTTTGAAAAAAAAAGTTAGCCTCGTTTCTCATCATTTTGGACCATGGGCTATAGCCCATATCGTACGGCATACTATAGCGCGCCGTTTTTCATCATTTTTGAAGATTTAAAAAAAATGACGAAATGACAAAAACGATGGGTTATAGCCCATGTTTTTTGAAATTTTGAAAAAAAAAGTTAGCCTCGTTTCTCATCATTTTGGAACATGGGCTATAGCCCATATCGTACGGCATACTATAGCGCGCCGTTTTTCATCATTTTTGAAGATTTGAAAAAAATGACGAAATGACAAAAACGAAAGGTTATAGCCATGTTTTTTGAAATTTTGAAAAAAAAGTTAGCCTCGTTTCTCATCATTTTGGACCATGGGCTATAGCCCATATCGTACGGCATACTATAGCGCGCCGTTTTTCATCATTTTTGAAGATTTAAAAAAAATGACGAAATGACAAAAACGATGGGTTATAGCCCATGTTTTTTGAAATTTTGAAAAAAAAAGTTAGCCTCGTTTCTCATCATTTTAGACCATGGGCTATAGCCCATATCGTACGGCATACTATAGCGCGCCGGTTTTCATCATTTTTGAAGATTTGAAAAAAATGACGAAATGACAAAAACGAAAGGTTATAGCCCATGTTTTTTGAAATTTTGAAAAAAAAACTTAGCCTCGTTTCTCATCATTTTGGACCATGGGCTATAGCCCATATCGTACGGCATACTATAGCGCGCCGTTTTTCATCATTTTTGAAGATTTGAAAAAAATGACGAAATGACAAAAACGATGGGTTATAGCCCATGTTTTTTGAAATTTTGAAAAAAAAAGTTAGCCTCGTTTCTCATCATTTTGGACCATGGGCTATAGCCCATATCGTACGGCATACTATAGCGCGCCGTTTTTCATCATTTTTGAAGATTTGAAAAAAATGACGAAATGACAAAAACGAAAGGTTATAGCCCATGTTTTTTGAAATTTTGAAAAAAAAACTTAGCCTCGTTTCTCATCATTTTGGACCATGGGCTATAGCCCATATCGTACGGCATACTATAGCGCGCCGTTTTTCATCATTTTTGAAGATTTGAAAAAAATGACGAAATGACAAAAACGATGGGTTATAGCCCATGTTTTTTGAAATTTTGAAAAAAAAAGTTAGCCTCGTTTCTCATCATTTTGGACCATGGGCTATAGCCCATATCGTACGGCATACTATAGCGCGCCGTTTTTCATCATTTTTGAAGATTTGAAAAAAATGACGAAATGACAAAAACGAAAGGTTATAGCCCATGTTTTTTGAAATTTTGAAAAAAAAAGTTAGCCTCGTTTCTCATCATTTTGGACCATGGGCTATAGCCCATATCGTACGGCATACTATAGCGCGCCGTTTTTCATCATTTTTGAAGATTTGAAAAAAATGACGAAATGACAAAAACGAAAGGTTATAGCCCATGTTTTTTGAAATTTTGAAAAAGAAAGTTAGCCTCGTTTCTCATCATTTTGGACCATGGGCTATAGCCCATATCGTACGGCATACTATAGCGCGCCGTTTTTCATCATTTTTGAAGATTTGAAAAAAATGACGAAATGACAAAAACGATGGGTTATAGCCCATGTTTTTTGAAATTTTGAAAAAAAAAGTTAGCCTCGTTTCTCATCATTTTGGACCATGGGCTATAGCCCATATCGTACGGCATACTATAGCGCGCCGTTTTTCATCATTTTTGAAGATTTGAAAAAAATGACGAAATGACAAAAACGAAAGGTTATAGCCCATGTTTTTTTAAATTTTGAAAAAAAAAGTTAGCCTCGTTTCTCATCATTTTGGACCATGGGCTATAGCCCATATCGTACGGCATACTATAGCGCGCCGTTTTTCATCATTTTTGAAGATTTGAAAAAAATGACGAAATGACAAAAACGAAAGGTTATAGCCCATGTTTTTTGAAATTTTGAAAAAAAAAGTTAGCCTCGTTTCTCATCATTTTGGACCATGGGCTATAGCCCATATCGTACGGCATACTATAGCGCGCCGTTTTTCATCATTTTTGAAGATTTAAAAAAAATGACGAAATGACAAAAACGATGGGTTATAGCCCATGTTTTTTGAATATTTTGAAAAAAAAAGTTAGCCTCGTTTCTCATCATTTTGGACCATGGGCTATAGCCCATATCGTACGGCATACTATAGCGCGCCGTTTTTCATCATTTTTGAAGATTTGAAAAAAATGACGAAATGACAAAAACGAAAGGTTATAGCCCATGTTTTTTTAAATTTTGAAAAAAAAAGTTAGCCTCGTTTCTCATCATTTTGGACCATGGGCTATAGCCCATATCGTACGGCATACTATAGCGCGCCGTTTTTCATCATTTTTGAAGATTTGAAAAAAATGACGAAATGACAAAAACGAAAGGTTATAGCCCATGTTTTTTGAAATTTTGAAAAAAAAAGTTAGCCTCGTTTCTCATCATTTTGGACCATGGGCTATAGCCCATATCGTACGGCATACTATAGCGCGCCGTTTTTCATCATTTTTGAAGATTTAAAAAAAATGACGAAATGACAAAAACGATGGGTTATAGCCCATGTTTTTTGAATATTTTGAAAAAAAAAGTTAGCCTCGTTTCTCATCATTTTGGACCATGGGCTATAGCCCATATCGTACGGCATACTATAGCGCGCCGGTTTTCATCATTTTTGAAGATTTGAAAAAAATGACGAAATGACAAAAACGAAAGGTTATAGCCCATGTTTTTTGAAATTTTGAAAAAAAAAGTTAGCCTCGTTTCTCATCATTTTGGACCATGGGCTATAGCCCATATCGTACGGCATACTATAGCGCGCCGTTTTTCATCATTTTTGAAGATTTGAAAAAAATGACGAAATGACAAAAACGAAAGGTTATAGCCCATGTTTTTTGAAATTTTGAAAAAAAAAGTTAGCCTCGTTTCTCATCATTTTGGACCATGGGCTATAGCCCATATCGTACGGCATACTATAGCGCGCCGTTTTTCATCATTTTTGAAGATTTGAAAAAAATGACGAAATGACAAAAACGAAAGGTTATAGCCCATGTTTTTTTAAATTTTGAAAAAAAAAAAGTTAGCCTCGTTTCTCATCATTTTGGACCATGGGCTATAGCCCATATCGTACGGCATACTATAGCGCGCCGTTTTTCATCATTTTTGAAGATTTGAAAAAAATGACGAAATGACAAAAACGATGGGTTATAGCCCATGTTTTTTGAAATTTTGAAAAAAAAAAGTTAGCCTCGTTTCTCATCATTTTGGACCATGGGCTATAGCCCATATCGTACGGCATACTATAGCGCGCCGTTTTTCATCATTTTTGAAGATTTGAAAAAAATGACGAAATGACAAAAACGAAAGGTTATAGCCCATGTTTTTTGAAATTTTGAAAAAAAAACTTAGCCTCGTTTCTCATCATTTTGGACCATGGGCTATAGCCCATATGGTACGGCATACTATAGCGCGCCGTTTTTCATCATTTTTGAAGATTTGAAAAAAATGACGAAATGACAAAAACGAAAGGTTATAGCCCATGTTTTTTGAAATTTTGAAAAAAAAACTTAGCCTCGTTTCTCATCATTTTGGACCATGGGCTATAGCCCATATCGTACGGCATACTATAGCGCGCCGTTTTTCATCATTTTTGAAGATTTGAAAAAAATGACGAAATGACAAAAACGATGGGTTATAGCCCATGTTTTTTTAAATTTTGAAAAAAAAAGTTAGCCTCGTTTCTCATCATTTTGGACCAAGGGCTATAGCCCATATCGTACGGCATACTATAGCGCGCCGTTTTTCATCATTTTTGAAGATTTGAAAAAAATGACAAAATGACAAAAACGAAAGGTTATAGCCCATGTTTTTTGAAATTTTGAAAAAAAAAGTTAGCCTCGTTTCTCATCATTTTGGACCATGGGCTATAGCCCATATCGTACGGCATACTATAGCGCGCCGTTTTTCATCATTTTTGAAGATTTGAAAAAAATGACGAAATGACAAAAACGATGGGTTATAGCCCATGTTTTTTGAAATTTTGAAAAAAAAGTTAGCCTCGTTTCTCATCATTTTGGACCATGGGCTATAGCCCATATCGTACGGCATACTATAGCGCGCCGGTTTTCATCATTTTTGAAGATTTGAAAAAAATGACGAAATGACAAAAACGAAAGGTTACAGCCCATGTTTTTTGAAATTTTGAAAAAAAAAGTTAGCCTCGTTTCTCATCATTTTGGACCATGGGCTATAGCCCATATCGTACGGCATACTATAGCGCGCCGTTTTTCATCATTTTTGAAGATTTGAAAAAAATGACGAAATGACAAAAACGAAAGGTTATAGCCCATGTTTTTTGAAATTTTGAAAAAAAAACTTAGCCTCGTTTCTCATCATTTTGGACCATGGGCTATAGCCCATATCGTACGGCATACTATAGCGCGCCGTTTTTCATCATTTTTGAAGATTTGAAAAAAATGACGAAATGACAAAAACGATGGGTTATAGCCCATGTTTTTTTAAATTTTGAAAAAAAAAGTTAGCCTCGTTTCTCATCATTTTGGACCAAGGGCTATAGCCCATATCGTACGGCATACTATAGCGCGCCGTTTTTCATCATTTTTGAAGATTTGAAAAAAATGACAAAATGACAAAAACGAAAGGTTATAGCCCATGTTTTTTGAAATTTTGAAAAAAAAAGTTAGCCTCGTTTCTCATCATTTTGGACCATGGGCTATAGCCCATATCGTACGGCATACTATAGCGCGCCGTTTTTCATCATTTTTGAAGATTTGAAAAAAATGACGAAATGACAAAAACGATGGGTTATAGCCCATGTTTTTTGAAATTTTGAAAAAAAAAGTTAGCCTCGTTTCTCATCATTTTGGACCATGGGCTATAGCCCATATCGTACGGCATACTATAGCGCGCCGGTTTTCATCATTTTTGAAGATTTGAAAAAAATGACGAAATGACAAAAACGAAAGGTTACAGCCCATGTTTTTTGAAATTTTGAAAAAAAAAGTTAGCCTCGTTTCTCATCATTTTGGACCATGGGCTATAGCCCATATCGTACGGCATACTATAGCGCGCCGTTTTTCATCATTTTTGAAGATTTGAAAAAAATGACGAAATGACAAAAACGAAAGGTTATAGCCCATGTTTTTTGAAATTTTGAAAAAAAAAGTTAGCCTCGTTTCTCATCATTTTGGACCATGGGCTATAGCCCATATCGTACGGCATACTATAGCGCGCCGTTTTTCATCATTTTTGAAGATTTGAAAAAAATGACGAAATGACAAAAACGAAAGGTTATAGCCCATGTTTTTTGAAATTTTGAAAAAAAAAGTTAGCCTCGTTTCTCATCATTTTGGACCATGGGCTATAGCCCATATCGTACGGCATACTATAGCGCGCCGTTTTTCATCATTTTTGAAGATTTGAAAAAAATGACGAAATGACAAAAACGAAAGGTTATAGCCCATGTTTTTTGAAATTTTGAAAAAAAAAGTTAGCCTCGTTTCTCATCATTTTGGACCATGGGCTATAGCCCATATCGTACGGCATACTATAGCGCGCCGTTTTTCATCATTTTTGAAGATTTGAAAAAAATGACGAAATGACAAAAACGAAAGGTTATAGCCCATGTTTTTTGAAATTTTGAAAAAAAAACTTAGCCTCGTTTCTCATCATTTTGGACCATGGGCTATAGCCCATATCGTACGGCATACTATAGCGCGCCGTTTTTCATCATTTTTGAAGATTTGAAAAAAATGACGAAATGACAAAAACGAAAGGTTATAGCCCATGTTTTTTGAAATTTTGAAAAAAAAAGTTAGCCTCGTTTCTCATCATTTTGGACCATGGGCTATAGCCCATATCGTACGGCATACTATAGCGCGCCGTTTTTCATCATTTTTGAAGATTTGAAAAAAATGACGAAATGACAAAAACGATGGGTTATAGCCCATGTTTTTTTAAATTTTGAAAAAAAAAGTTAGCCTCGTTTCTCATCATTTTGGACCATGGGCTATAGCCCATATCGTACGGCATACTATAGCGCGCCGTTTTTCATCATTTTTGAAGATTTGAAAAAAATGACGAAATGACAAAAACGATGGGTTATAGCCCATGTTTTTTTAAATTTTGAAAAAAAAAGTTAGCCTCGTTTCTCATCATTTTGGACCATGGGCTATAGCCCATATCATACGTCATACTATAGCGCGCCGTTTTTCATCATTTTTGAAGATTTGAAAAAAATGACAAAATGACAAAAACGAAAGGTTATAGCCCATGTTTTTTGAAATTTTGAAAAAAAAAGTTAGCCTCGTTTCTCATCATTTTGGACCATGGGCTATAGCCCATATCGTACGGCATACTATAGCGCGCCGTTTTTCATCATTTTTGAAGATTTGAAAAAAATGACGAAATGACAAAAACGATGGGTTATAGCCCATGTTTTTTGAAATTTTGAAAAAAAAAGTTAGCCTCGTTTCTCATCATTTTGGACCATGGGCTATAGCCCATATCGTACGGCATACTATAGCGCGCCGGTTTTCATCATTTTTGAAGATTTGAAAAAAATGACGAAATGACAAAAACGAAAGGTTACAGCCCATGTTTTTTGAAATTTTGAAAAAAAAAGTTAGCCTCGTTTCTCATCATTTTGGACCATGGGCTATAGCCCATATCGTACGGCATACTATAGCGCGCCGTTTTTCATCATTTTTGAAGATTTGAAAAAAATGACGAAATGACAAAAACGAAAGGTTATAGCCCATGTTTTTTGAAATTTTGAAAAAAAAAGTTAGCCTCGTTTCTCATCATTTTGGACCATGGGCTATAGCCCATATCGTACGGCATACTATAGCGCGCCGTTTTTCATCATTTTTGAAGATTTGAAAAAAATGACGAAATGACAAAAACGAAAGGTTATAGCCCATGTTTTTTGAAATTTTGAAAAAAAAACTTAGCCTCGTTTCTCATCATTTTGGACCATGGGCTATAGCCCATATCGTACGGCATACTATAGCGCGCCGTTTTTCATCATTTTTGAAGATTTGAAAAAAATGACGAAATGACAAAAACGAAAGGTTATAGCCCATGTTTTTTGAAATTTAGAAAAAAAAAGTTAGCCTCGTTTCTCATCATTTTGGACCAAGGGCTATAGCCCATATCGTACGGCATACTATAGCGCGCCGTTTTTCATCATTTTTGAAGATTTGAAAAAAATGACAAAATGACAAAAACGAAAGGTTATAGCCCATGTTTTTTGAAATTTTGAAAAAAAAAGTTAGCCTCGTTTCTCATCATTTTGGACCATGGGCTATAGCCCATATCGTACGGCATACTATAGCGCGCCGTTTTTCATCATTTTTGAAGATTTGAAAAAAATGACGAAATGACAAAAACGATGGGTTATAGCCCATGTTTTTTTAAATTTTGAAAAAAAAAGTTAGCCTCGTTTCTCATCATTTTGGACCATGGGCTATAGCCCATATCATACGTCATACTATAGCGCGCCGGTTTTCATCGTTTTTGAAGATTTGAAAAAAATGACGAAATGACAAAAACGAAAGGTTATAGCCCATGTTTTTTGAAATTTTGAAAAAAAAACTTAGCCTCGTTTCTCATCATTTTGGACCATGGGCTATAGCCCATATCGTACGGCATACTATAGCGCGCCGTTTTTCATCATTTTTGAAGATTTGAAAAAAATGACGAAATGACAAAAACGATGGGTTATAGCCCATGTTTTTTGAAATTTTGAAAAAAAAAGTTAGCCTCGTTTCTCATCATTTTGGACCATGGGCTATAGCCCATATCGTACGGCATACTATAGCGCGCCGGTTTTCATCATTTTTGAAGATTTGAAAAAAATGACGAAATGACAAAAACGAAAGGTTACAGCCCATGTTTTTTGAAATTTTGAAAAAAAAACTTAGCCTCGTTTCTCATCATTTTGGACCATGGGCTATAGCCCATATCGTACGGCATACTATAGCGCGCCGGTTTTCATCATTTTTGAAGATTTGAAAAAAATGACGAAATGACAAAAACGAAAGGTTACAGCCCATGTTTTTTGAAATTTTGAAAAAAAAAGTTAGCCTCGTTTCTCATCATTTTGGACCATGGGCTATAGCCCATATCGTACGGCATACTATAGCGCGCCGTTTTTCATCATTTTTGAAGATTTGAAAAAAATGACGAAATGACAAAAACGAAAGGTTATAGCCCATGTTTTTTGAAATTTTGAAAAAAAAAGTTAGCCTCGTTTCTCATCATTTTGGACCATGGGCTATAGCCCATATCGTACGGCATACTATAGCGCGCCGTTTTTCATCATTTTTGAAGATTTGAAAAAAATGACGAAATGACAAAAACGAAAGGTTATAGCCCATGTTTTTTGAAATTTTGAAAAAAAAACTTAGCCTCGTTTCTCATCATTTTGGACCATGGGCTATAGCCCATATCGTACGGCATACTATAGCGCGCCGTTTTTCATCATTTTTGAAGATTTGAAAAAAATGACGAAATGACAAAAACGAAAGGTTATAGCCCATGTTTTTTTAAATTTAGAAAAAAAAAGTTAGCCTCGTTTCTCATCATTTTGGACCAAGGGCTATAGCCCATATCGTACGGCATACTATAGCGCGCCGTTTTTCATCATTTTTGAAGATTTGAAAAAAATGACAAAATGACAAAAACGAAAGGTTATAGCCCATGTTTTTTGAAATTTTGAAAAAAAAAGTTAGCCTCGTTTCTCATCATTTTGGACCATGGGCTATAGCCCATATCGTACGGCATACTATAGCGCGCCGTTTTTCATCATTTTTGAAGATTTGAAAAAAATGACGAAATGACAAAAACGATGGGTTATAGCCCATGTTTTTTTAAATTTTGAAAAAAAAAGTTAGCCTCGTTTCTCATCATTTTGGACCATGGGCTATAGCCCATATCATACGTCATACTATAGCGCGCCGTTTTTCATCATTTTTGAAGATTTGAAAAAAATGACAAAATGACAAAAACGAAAGGTTATAGCCCATGTTTTTTGAAATTTTGAAAAAAAAAGTTAGCCTCGTTTCTCATCATTTTGGACCATGGGCTATAGCCCATATCGTACGGCATACTATAGCGCGCCGTTTTTCATCATTTTTGAAGATTTGAAAAAAATGACGAAATGACAAAAACGATGGGTTATAGCCCATGTTTTTTGAAATTTTGAAAAAAAAAGTTAGCCTCGTTTCTCATCATTTTGGACCATGGGCTATAGCCCATATCGTACGGCATACTATAGCGCGCCGGTTTTCATCATTTTTGAAGATTTGAAAAAAATGACGAAATGACAAAAACGAAAGGTTACAGCCCATGTTTTTTGAAATTTTGAAAAAAAAAGTTAGCCTCGTTTCTCATCATTTTGGACCATGGGCTATAGCCCATATCGTACGGCATACTATAGCGCGCCGTTTTTCATCATTTTTGAAGATTTGAAAAAAATGACGAAATGACAAAAACGAAAGGTTATAGCCCATGTTTTTTGAAATTTTGAAAAAAAAAGTTAGCCTCGTTTCTCATCATTTTGGACCATGGGCTATAGCCCATATCGTACGGCATACTATAGCGCGCCGTTTTTCATCATTTTTGAAGATTTGAAAAAAATGACGAAATGACAAAAACGAAAGGTTATAGCCCATGTTTTTTGAAATTTTGAAAAAAAAACTTAGCCTCGTTTCTCATCATTTTGGACCATGGGCTATAGCCCATATCGTACGGCATACTATAGCGCGCCGTTTTTCATCATTTTTGAAGATTTGAAAAAAATGACGAAATGACAAAAACGAAAGGTTATAGCCCATGTTTTTTGAAATTTAGAAAAAAAAAGTTAGCCTCGTTTCTCATCATTTTGGACCAAGGGCTATAGCCCATATCGTACGGCATACTATAGCGCGCCGTTTTTCATCATTTTTGAAGATTTGAAAAAAATGACAAAATGACAAAAACGAAAGGTTATAGCCCATGTTTTTTGAAATTTTGAAAAAAAAAGTTAGCCTCGTTTCTCATCATTTTGGACCATGGGCTATAGCCCATATCGTACGGCATACTATAGCGCGCCGTTTTTCATCATTTTTGAAGATTTGAAAAAAATGACGAAATGACAAAAACGATGGGTTATAGCCCATGTTTTTTTTAATTTTGAAAAAAAAAGTTAGCCTCGTTTCTCATCATTTTGGACCATGGGCTATAGCCCATATCATACGTCATACTATAGCGCGCCGGTTTTCATCGTTTTTGAAGATTTGAAAAAAATGACGAAATGACAAAAACGAAAGGTTATAGCCCATGTTTTTTGAAATTTTGAAAAAAAAACTTAGCCTCGTTTCTCATCATTTTGGACCATGGGCTATAGCCCATATCGTACGGCATACTATAGCGCGCCGTTTTTCATCATTTTTGAAGATTTGAAAAAAATGACAAATGACAAAAACGATGGGTTATAGCCCATGTTTTTTGAAATTTTGAAAAAAAAAGTTAGCCTCGTTTCTCATCATTTTGGACCATGGGCTATAGCCCATATCGTACGGCATACTATAGCGCGCCGGTTTTCATCATTTTTGAAGATTTGAAAAAAATGACGAAATGACAAAAACGAAAGGTTACAGCCCATGTTTTTTGAAATTTTGAAAAAAAAAGTTAGCCTCGTTTCTCATCATTTTGGACCATGGGCTATAGCCCATATCGTACGGCATACTATAGCGCGCCGTTTTTCATCATTTTTGAAGATTTGAAAAAAATGACGAAATGACAAAAACGAAAGGTTATAGCCCATGTTTTTTGAAATTTTGAAAAAAAAAGTTAGCCTCGTTTCTCATCATTTTGGACCATGGGCTATAGCCCATATCGTACGGCATACTATAGCGCGCCGTTTTTCATCATTTTTGAAGATTTGAAAAAAATGACGAAATGACAAAAACGAAAGGTTATAGCCCATGTTTTTTGAAATTTTGAAAAAAAAACTTAGCCTCGTTTCTCATCATTTTGGACCATGGGCTATAGCCCATATCGTACGGCATACTATAGCGCGCCGTTTTTCATCATTTTTGAAGATTTGAAAAAAATGACGAAATGACAAAAACGATGGGTTATAGCCCATGTTTTTTTAAATTTTGAAAAAAAAAGTTAGCCTCGTTTCTCATCATTTTGGACCATGGGCTATAGCCCATATCATACGTCATACTATAGCGCGCCGGTTTTCATCGTTTTTGAAGATTTGAAAAAAATGACGAAATGACAAAAACGAAAGGTTATAGCCCATGTTTTTTGAAATTTTGAAAAAAAAACTTAGCCTCGTTTCTCATCATTTTGGACCATGGGCTATAGCCCATATCGTACGGCATACTATAGCGCGCCGTTTTTCATCATTTTTGAAGATTTGAAAAAAATGACGAAATGACAAAAACGATGGGTTATAGCCCATGTTTTTTGAAATTTTGAAAAAAAAAGTTAGCCTCGTTTCTCATCATTTTGGACCATGGGCTATAGCCCATATCGTACGGCATACTATAGCGCGCCGGTTTTCATCATTTTTGAAGATTTGAAAAAAATGACGAAATGACAAAAACGAAAGGTTACAGCCCATGTTTTTTGAAATTTTGAAAAAAAAAGTTAGCCTCGTTTCTCATCATTTTGGACCATGGGCTATAGCCCATATCGTACGGCATACTATAGCGCGCCGTTTTTCATCATTTTTGAAGATTTGAAAAAAATGACGAAATGACAAAAACGAAAGGTTATAGCCCATGTTTTTTGAAATTTTGAAAAAAAAAGTTAGCCTCGTTTCTCATCATTTTGGACCATGGGCTATAGCCCAGATCGTACGGCATACTATAGCGCGCCGTTTTTCATCATTTTTGAAGATTTGAAAAAAATGACGAAATGACAAAAACGAAAGGTTATAGCCCATGTTTTTTGAAATTTTGAAAAAAAAACTTAGCCTCGTTTCTCATCATTTTGGACCATGGGCTATAGCCCATATCGTACGGCATACTATAGCGCGCCGTTTTTCATCATTTTTGAAGATTTGAAAAAAATGACGAAATGACAAAAACGAAAGGTTATAGCCCATGTTTTTTGAAATTTAGAAAAAAAAAGTTAGCCTCGTTTCTCATCATTTTGGACCAAGGGCTATAGCCCATATCGTACGGCATACTATAGCGCGCCGTTTTTCATCATTTTTGAAGATTTGAAAAAAATGACAAAATGACAAAAACGAAAGGTTATAGCCCATGTTTTTTGAAATTTTGAAAAAAAAAGTTAGCCTCGTTTCTCATCATTTTGGACCATGGGCTATAGCCCATATCGTACGGCATACTATAGCGCGACGTTTTTCATCATTTTTGAAGATTTGAAAAAAATGACGAAATGACAAAAACGATGGGTTATAGCCCATGTTTTTTTTAATTTTGAAAAAAAAAGTTAGCCTCGTTTCTCATCATTTTGGACCATGGGCTATAGCCCATATCATACGTCATACTATAGCGCGCCGGTTTTCATCGTTTTTGAAGATTTGAAAAAAATGACGAAATGACAAAAACGAAAGGTTATAGCCCATGTTTTTTGAAATTTTGAAAAAAAAACTTAGCCTCGTTTCTCATCATTTTGGACCATGGGCTATAGCCCATATCGTACGGCATACTATAGCGCGCCGTTTTTCATCATTTTTGAAGATTTGAAAAAAATGACGAAATGACAAAAACGATGGGTTATAGCCCATGTTTTTTGAAATTTTGAAAAAAAAAGTTAGCCTCGTTTCTCATCATTTTGGACCATGGGCTATAGCCCATATCGTACGGCATACTATAGCGCGCCGGTTTTCATCATTTTTGAAGATTTGAAAAAAATGACGAAATGACAAAAACGAAAGGTTACAGCCCATGTTTTTTGAAATTTTGAAAAAAAAAGTTAGCCTCGTTTCTCATCATTTTGGACCATGGGCTATAGCCCATATCGTACGGCATACTATAGCGCGCCGTTTTTCATCATTTTTGAAGATTTGAAAAAAATGACGAAATGACAAAAACGAAAGGTTATAGCCCATGTTTTTTGAAATTTTGAAAAAAAAAGTTAGCCTCGTTTCTCATCATTTTGGACCATGGGCTATAGCCCATATCGTACGGCATACTATAGCGCGCCGTTTTTCATCATTTTTGAAGATTTGAAAAAAATGACGAAATGACAAAAACGAAAGGTTATAGCCCATGTTTTTTGAAATTTTGAAAAAAAAACTTAGCCTCGTTTCTCATCATTTTGGACCATGGGCTATAGCCCATATCGTACGGCATACTATAGCGCACCGTTTTTCATCATTTTTGAAGATTTGAAAAAAATGACGAAATGACAAAAACGAAAGGTTATAGCCCATGTTTTTTGAAATTTAGAAAAAAAAAGTTAGCCTCGTTTCTCATCATTTTGGACCAAGGGCTATAGCCCATATCGTACGGCATACTATAGCGCGCCGTTTTTCATCATTTTTGAAGATTTGAAAAAAATGACAAAATGACAAAAACGAAAGGTTATAGCCCATGTTTTTTGAAATTTTGAAAAAAAAAGTTAGCCTCGTTTCTCATCATTTTGGACCATGGGCTATAGCCCATATCGTACGGCATACTATAGCGCGCCGTTTTTCATCATTTTTGAAGATTTGAAAAAAATGACGAAATGACAAAAACGATGGGTTATAGCCCATGTTTTTTTTAATTTTGAAAAAAAAAGTTAGCCTCGTTTCTCATCATTTTGGACCATGGGCTATAGCCCATATCATACGTCATACTATAGCGCGCCGGTTTTCATCGTTTTTGAAGATTTGAAAAAAATGACGAAATGACAAAAACGAAAGGTTATAGCCCATGTTTTTTGAAATTTTGAAAAAAAAACTTAGCCTCGTTTCTCATCATTTTGGACCATGGGCTATAGCCCATATCGTACGGCATACTATAGCGCGCCGTTTTTCATCATTTTTGAAGATTTGAAAAAAATGACGAAATGACAAAAACGATGGGTTATAGCCCATGTTTTTTGAAATTTTGAAAAAAAAAGTTAGCCTCGTTTCTCATCATTTTGGACCATGGGCTATAGCCCATATCGTACGGCATACTATAGCGCGCCGGTTTTCATCATTTTTGAAGATTTGAAAAAAATGACGAAATGACAAAAACGAAAGGTTACAGCCCATGTTTTTTGAAATTTTGAAAAAAAAAGTTAGCCTCGTTTCTCATCATTTTGGACCATGGGCTATAGCCCATATCGTACGGCATACTATAGCGCGCCGTTTTTCATCATTTTTGAAGATTTGAAAAAAATGACGAAATGACAAAAACGAAAGGTTATAGCCCATGTTTTTTGAAATTTTGAAAAAAAAAGTTAGCCTCGTTTCTCATCATTTTGGACCATGGGCTATAGCCCAGATCGTACGGCATACTATAGCGCGCCGTTTTTCATCATTTTTGAAGATTTGAAAAAAATGACGAAATGACAAAAACGAAAGGTTATAGCCCATGTTTTTTGAAATTTTGAAAAAAAAACTTAGCCTCGTTTCTCATCATTTTGGACCATGGGCTATAGCCCATATCGTACGGCATACTATAGCGCGCCGTTTTTCATCATTTTTGAAGATTTGAAAAAAATGACGAAATGACAAAAACGAAAGGTTATAGCCCATGTTTTTTGAAATTTAGAAAAAAAAAGTTAGCCTCGTTTCTCATCATTTTGGACCAAGGGCTATAGCCCATATCGTACGGCATACTATAGCGCGCCGTTTTTCATCATTTTTGAAGATTTGAAAAAAATGACAAAATGACAAAAACGAAAGGTTATAGCCCATGTTTTTTGAAATTTTGAAAAAAAAAGTTAGCCTCGTTTCTCATCATTTTGGACCATGGGCTATAGCCCATATCGTACGGCATACTATAGCGCGCCGTTTTTCATCATTTTTGAAGATTTGAAAAAAATGACGAAATGACAAAAACGATGGGTTATAGCCCATGTTTTTTTAAATTTTGAAAAAAAAAGTTAGCCTCGTTTCTCATCATTTTGGACCATGGGCTATAGCCCATATCATACGTCATACTATAGCGCGCCGGTTTTCATCGTTTTTGAAGATTTGAAAAAAATGACGAAATGACAAAAACGAAAGGTTATAGCCCATGTTTTTTGAAATTTTGAAAAAAAAACTTAGCCTCGTTTCTCATCATTTTGGACCATGGGCTATAGCCCATATCGTACGGCATACTATAGCGCGCCGTTTTTCATCATTTTTGAAGATTTGAAAAAAATGACGAAATGACAAAAACGATGGGTTATAGCCCATGTTTTTTGAAATTTTGAAAAAAAAAGTTAGCCTCGTTTCTCATCATTTTGGACCATGGGCTATAGCCCATATCGTACGGCATACTATAGCGCGCCGGTTTTCATCATTTCTGAAGATTTGAAAAAAATGACGAAATGACAAAAACGAAAGGTTACAGCCCATGTTTTTTGAAATTTTGAAAAAAAAAGTTAGCCTCGTTTCTCATCATTTTGGACCATGGGCTATAGCCCATATCGTACGGCATACTATAGCGCGCCGTTTTTCATCATTTTTGAAGATTTGAAAAAAATGACGAAATGACAAAAACGAAAGGTTATAGCCCATGTTTTTTGAAATTTTGAAAAAAAAAGTTAGCCTCGTTTCTCATCATTTTGGACCATGGGCTATAGCCCATATCGTACGGCATACTATAGCGCGCCGTTTTTCATCATTTTTGAAGATTTGAAAAAAATGACGAAATGACAAAAACGAAAGGTTATAGCCCATGTTTTTTGAAATTTTGAAAAAAAAACTTAGCCTCGTTTCTCATCATTTTGGACCATGGGCTATAGCCCATATCGTACGGCATACTATAGCGCACCGTTTTTCATCATTTTTGAAGATTTGAAAAAAATGACGAAATGACAAAAACGAAAGGTTATAGCCCATGTTTTTTGAAATTTAGAAAAAAAAAGTTAGCCTCGTTTCTCATCATTTTGGACCAAGGGCTATAGCCCATATCGTACGGCATACTATAGCGCGCCGTTTTTCATCATTTTTGAAGATTTGAAAAAAATGACAAAATGACAAAAACGAAAGGTTATAGCCCATGTTTTTTGAAATTTTGAAAAAAAAAGTTAGCCTCGTTTCTCATCATTTTGGACCATGGGCTATAGCCCATATCGTACGGCATACTATAGCGCGCCGTTTTTCATCATTTTTGAAGATTTGAAAAAAATGACGAAATGACAAAA
This sequence comes from Protomyctophum bolini, assembly GCF_963924005.1. Lineage (NCBI taxonomy): Eukaryota > Metazoa > Chordata > Actinopteri > Myctophiformes > Myctophidae > Protomyctophum > Protomyctophum bolini. The sequence goes on from NC_137865.1 coordinate 49,880,697, forward strand.
ACGATGGGTTATAGCTAGGGGTGTGCATCTCTCCTTTACAAGACGATTCGATACGTATCGATATGCATGGGCTACGATGCGATTCAGAGACGATACATTTATACACAGCACGATTCGAATTCGATTCGATTCGGTGGAATTCGATGCGATTTCGATTTTGTGGAATTTGAGGTGATTCGATGCGATTCGATACGATACGGTGCGATCTGACACATTTAACCTTTTTTAGATTTTTAATTTGAAGCTAGATCTATAAAGAATAGGGTTGGGACTTAAAAAAAACATCTAATTAATTGGAGGATTTGTGATTAATTAATCTCAATTAATCACATTTTAATCGCATATCAATAGGCCTATTTGACCTGATCAGTGAGCTTTTTTTTTCAAATGGATTTGGATACGAGTGAATCAATGAATGAATAGGCAATTAAAAAAGTAGTAATAATAATAGTGATAATATTATTATTTATATAATGCTTCTCTGAGTACTTTGACGCTTTTCAAGGGGAACATTAGAAAACTAATAAAAACAACTTTATAAGAGAAAAACTAAGACTATGGAATAAAATAAATGAAAGTGGAATGAGATAGCTGGGGAAAGACATTCTGGGTTTGAATTTATAGGTGGTGGCATATCTCTGAGCTTTGGGAAGTGCATTGTTTTGACAGGTCTGCCTGTTGTGGACAGTGAAACCAGACGCAACGATACAGTCATACTGTCGATGCAAACAGACGTGTACAGTAGCTGCTCGGCCTGCTCCAAATTATATTCCCATTCGTCTTTGTGTCTGCCCGTGTAAACGCAGCATCGAGTGTGAGGGTTAGGGAACGAATGGACCATAGAGTTATTAAGGAGGACTCCTTCTAACGGATGGACCAGAGTTAAACTAATGTTAGCTCCCATGCTAACTAGTTGCTACCCTCGTCAGAAACAACACGACCATCCAGATCGGGTGGAAGCTATTGATATCACGTTGCTTGTGCCCGTGGATGGGAAATGAAATGTAAAAGGCTATAGAAGCGTGGATGAAAGGCAAAGCACAGATGTGCAATAATGCTGTGTCGTGACTCGTATCTGCGTGTGTATTCCGTCTGACAACGAGTGGTTGATGCTGCTATAGTGCTCGTCTGTTGTTGCTGGCTGCTGATGCATATAGAGCGTCATCATAAGCATGCGCCCGTCCTGCGCTGGAAGTAGCAGATCTACAAGCTATCTACCCGTCGCAATGCACGGCGCTTTGGGCTTGTACATCTGTGTTTTTCCCGCAGTTAGTTGAATTATATCGATTCGCAGCTTTAGGATCGAACCAACGTCCGATGCAGACGCTATTTTGACCGATCCAGACACACGTGCATCGATGTAGTCGCATCGTTAATGTTAAAATCGATTATCGATTCATATCGATATTTTTTGACACCACTAGTTATAGCCCATGTTTTTTTAAATTTTGAAAAAAAAAGTTAGCCTCGTTTCTCATCATTTTGGACCATGGGCTATAGCCCATATCATACGTCATACTATAGCGCGCCGGTTTTCATCGTTTTTGAAGATTTGAAAAAAATTACGAAATGACAAAAACGAAAGGTTATAGCCCATGTTTTTTGAAATTTTGAAAAAAAAAGTTAGCCTCGTTTCTCATCATTTTGGACCATGGGCTATAGCCCATATCGTACGGCATACTATAGCGCGCCGTTTTTCATCATTTTTGAAGATTTGAAAAAAATGACGAAATGACAAAAACGATGGGTTATAGCCCATGTTTTTTTAAATTTTGAAAAAAAAAGTTAGCCTCGTTTCTCATCATTTTGGACCAAGGGCTATAGCCCATATCGTACGGCATACTATAGCGCGCCGTTTTTCATCATTTTTGAAGATTTGAAAAAAATGACGAAATGACAAAAACGAAAGGTTATAGCCCATGTTTTTTGAAATTTTGAAAAAAAAACTTAGCCTCGTTTCTCATCATTTTGGACCATGGGCTATAGCCCATATCGTACGGCATACTATAGCGCGCCGTTTTTCATCATTTTTGAATATTTGAAAAAAATGACGAAATGACAAAAACGATGGGTTATAGCCCATGTTTTTTGAAATTTTGAAAAAAAAAGTTAACCTCGTTTCTCATCATTTTGGACCAAGGGCTATAGCCCATATCGTACGGCATACTATAGCGCGCCGTTTTTCATCATTTTTGAAGATTTGAAAAAAATGACAAAATGACAAAAACGAAAGGTTATAGCCCATGTTTTTTGAAATTTTGAAAAAAAAAGTTAGCCTCGTTTCTCATCATTTTGGACCATGGGCTATAGCCCATATCGTACGGCATACTATAGCGCGCCGTTTTTCATCATTTTTGAAGATTTGAAAAAAATGACGAAATGACAAAAACGATGGGTTATAGCCCATGTTTTTTGAAATTTTGAAAAAAAAAGTTAGCCTCGTTTCTCATCATTTTGGACCATGGGCTATAGCCCATATCATACGTCATACTATAGCGCGCCGGTTTTCATCGTTTTTGAAGATTTGAAAAAAATGACGAAATGACAAAAACGAAAGGTTATAGCCCATGTTTTTTGAAATTTTGAAAAAAAAACTTAGCGTCGTTTCTCATCATTTTGGACCATGGGCTATAGCCCATATCGTACGGCATACTATAGCGCGCCGTTTTTCATCATTTTTGAAGATTTGGAAAAAATGACGAAATGACAAAAACGAAAGGTTATAGCCCATGTTTTTTTAAATTTTGAAAAAAAAGGTTAGCCTCGTTTCTCATCATTTTGGACCATGGGCTATAGCCCATATCGTACGGCATACTATAGCGCGCCGTTTTTCATCATTTTTGAAGATTTGAAAAAAATGACGAAATGACAAAAACGAAAGGTTATAGCCCATGTTTTTTGAAATTTTGAAAAAAAAAGTTAGCCTCGTTTCTCATCATTTTGGACCATGGGCTATAGCCCATATCGTACGGCATACTATAGCGCGCCGTTTTTCATCATTTTTGAAGATTTGAAAAAAATGACGAAATGACAAAAACGATGGGTTATAGCCCATGTTTTTTGAAATTTTGAAAAAAAAAAGTTAGCCTCGTTTCTCATCATTTTGGACCATGGGCTATAGCCCATATCGTACGGCATACTATAGCGCGCCGTTTTTCATCATTTTTGAAGATTTGAAAAAAATGACGAAATGACAAAAACGATGGGCCCATGTTTTTTGAAATTTTGAAAAAAAAAAGTTAGCCTCGTTTCTCATCATTTTGGACCAAGGGCTATAGCCCATATCGTACGGCATACTATAGCGCGCCGTTTTTCATCATTTTTGAAGATTTTAAAAAAATGACAAAAACGACAAAAACGAAAGGTTATAGCCCATGTTTTTTGAAATTTTGAAAAAAAAAGTTAGCCTCGTTTCTCATCATTTTGGACCATGGGCTATAGCCCATATCGTACGGCATACTATAGCGCGCCGTTTTTCATCATTTTTGAAGATTTGAAAAAAATGACGAAATGACAAAAACGATGGGTTATAGCCCATGTTTTTTGAAATTTTGAAAAAAAAAGTTAGCCTCGTTTCTCATCATTTTGGACCATGGGCTATAGCCCATATCGTACGGCATACTATAGCGCGCCGTTTTTCATCATTTTTGAAGATTTGAAAAAAATGACGAAATGACAAAAACGAAAGGTTATAGCCCATGTTTTTTGAAATTTTGAAAAAAAAAGTTAGCCTCGTTTCTCATCATTTTGGACCATGGGCTATAGCCCATATCGTACGGCATACTATAGCGCGCCGTTTTTCATCATTTTTGAAGATTTGAAAAAAATGACGAAATGACAAAAACGAAAGGTTATAGCCCATGTTTTTTGAAATTTTGAAAAAAAAACTTAGCCTCGTTTCTCATCATTTTGGACCATGGGCTATAGCCCATATCGTACGGCATACTATAGCGCGCCGTTTTTCATCATTTTTGAAGATTTGAAAAAAATGACGAAATGACAAAAACGATGGGTTATAGCCCATGTTTTTTGAAATTTTGAAAAAAAAAGTTAGCCTCGTTTCTCATCATTTTGGACCATGGGCTATAGCCCATATCGTACGGCATACTATAGCGCGCCGTTTTTCATCATTTTTGAAGATTTGAAAAAAATGACGAAATGACAAAAACGATGGGTTATAGCCCATGTTTTTTGAAATTTTGAAAAAAAAAGTTAGCCTCGTTTCTCATCATTTTGGACCATGGGCTATAGCCCATATCGTACGGCATACTATAGCGCGCCGTTTTTCATCATTTTTGAAGATTTGAAAAAAATGACGAAATGACAAAAACGAAAGGTTATAGCCCATGTTTTTTGAAATTTTGAAAAAAAAAGTTAGCCTCGTTTCTCATCATTTTGGACCATGGGCTATAGCCCATATCGTACGGCATACTATAGCGCGCCGTTTTTCATCATTTTTGAAGATTTGAAAAAAATGACGAAATGACAAAAACGAAAGGTTATAGCCCATGTTTTTTGAAATTTTGAAAAAAAAAGTTAGCCTCGTTTCTCATCATTTTGGACCATGGGCTATAGCCCATATCGTACGGCATACTATAGCGCGCCGTTTTTCATCATTTTTGAAGATTTGAAAAAAATGACGAAATGACAAAAACGAAAGGTTATAGCCCATGTTTTTTGAAATTTTGAAAAAAAAAGTTAGCCTCGTTTCTCATCATTTTGGACCATGGGCTATAGCCCATATCGTACGGCATACTATAGCGCGCCGTTTTTCATCATTTTTGAAGATTTGAAAAAAATGACGAAATGCCAAAAACGAAAGGTTATAGCCCATGTTTTTTGAAATTTTGAAAAAAAAACTTAGCCTCGTTTCTCATCATTTTGGACCATGGGCTATAGCCCATATGTGACCAGTGCCAGTGATTTAAACCACAAGTCGGCAGTAATGAAACTTCACAATATAACGAAATGTATTCTTCTTTTTTTTTTGGTGGTTTTCGTTTTTAGCCACATTAACACAGTTGTAATGTTAAAGAATGTTTTTATTCCATCAGAAAGTCGTTTTAGTGTCATTAAGTCGTTGTAATTACGTTGCAAAAATGTCTCTATAATGAAAGTTTATTTTCCGTATTTTGGGGGTGTGAACATTCCTGCACGTATTTACATAGAGCTGTTTCGATTGGCCATACCTATGTATTGTTCTCCAGTTTCACGTAGCCGATCACCGCCCATAAGTAGCAACGTGTTCAGGCTGTCAGTAAACACAACATCATTCTTGTTGTTTGTTTGTGATCATGGCTAGTAACTTTGAATTGGAACGCTTGCTTAACGCTTTAAATGGACAGGCACAAGACGATCTCCTGGGAACATTTATTTCTGATTTCATACACGCTGGCAGTGACCCGGGTTCAGAGCTCACGGATGAATCGGACACTGATGATGAAGACCATGGCGTTGTTTTCGATCAAATCAACGGGAGTTTGTGTTGTGATAACGAGGACGAGGAAGACGAGTCTGGAGGGACAGCTGGGCCGGGTGGTGTACAGGTCGGCATCGCCTCGCTTTTACTTGTACCAGAAGTCAATAATGTAGCAGTGGACACCGACCGACCAGCAGAAATGGAGAAAAGAATAAACTTTGATTGCGGGTGTCATAAAAGATCAAAAGAGAACGTAGAACAGCCGCATTCGTCTTGCAGTAAACAACTCGATCCAGACATGATCTGGGAGACCCGAACAGACATGGCAGCTTTGACAAAGGACCAGAAAGACCTTGTTATTTTGGCGATTATAAAGACTTGTATGAACGACTCCGAAATGACTCAATCCACGAAGAAAGTCAACGCGAAGCGAAAGTTCAACAGATCCACATACATGGTGAACGCCATCGTGGTGTGTCGAGCTACCTTTTGCTTCATCTATGGGTGAGTTTCATTATCATCTTGTATATATTCAGGATCTAGTCTCTGAAATCAGTCTGTTTATGAGTTTATGAGTTTGTTTTAAGTAAGACTGATACATGATGCAGTAGCGTTTTAATTTGCAGTGTGTTGTTAGCGTTAGCGCTGTTTATAACAACATCCGGTATAGAGCGGATACGGAAACGTTTGTGTGCGTGTATGTATGTTTATGTTTAAGTGGGTGGGCTCTAGACCGGATCCAAGCGCTGAACAGTAAATAGAGTCCAGGCATACTAACGTTGTTAGTTAGTAACCCAGCGTTTGTGTTGTTTTTGTTCAGGATCAGCAGCACCCTTCTAAATGCAATTAAGCGACACTACAAGGAGAATGGTATCACTCCACGGCAGAGGAAAAAGACTCCCAGAACGAACAAGAAGTTTCTGACTAAAGAGGACATCACATTGGTGTTGACATTCATAACAAACTATGCAGAGGTCCATGCCTGGACACAGCCCGTCAGGAATATCTTTTTAAAGAACTCAGAAAGTTCTGTCGTGATGATGCACAAGACACAACGTGCCCCAAACCAAAGTCCACAGCACCAAAGAAGACTGTCCGAGTGTAAAAGTGCAATTTTAAACCTTTATACTTTTTAGTCCCAGGGAAAGTGCAATTTGAAACTGTATATATTTCTAGTCCACAGACAAAGTGGGATTTTAAACTTTATGTATTTAGTCCCAGGCAAAGTGCAATTTTAAACCTTTATACTTTTTAGTCCCAGGGGAAGTGCAAATTTAAACTGTATATTTATTTAGTCACAGGGAAAGTGCAATGTTAAACTGTTAGTTGTATTTTATTCTTATGCCACTCTTATTTGTCATTGTCACAGTATGCAAATTCAAGTATGTGAAAATAAACAAACTAATTCTAATTCCCATCTCTATTTATTCTTATTCTAAGAGCCCACTTTGTTTTACTAAGTGTCCACTCAAGTCATTCTGTGCAGTTGACAGCTAAGTGGGGGGAGTGGTTAGTGAATGGGGGGAGTGTTTATGCAAGTATCTAGGCGTGGAGACAAGTATCTATTGTCACACCCATTCCTGGGCTCAGAGATGCTAAATACTTTGAAATCTTAGAATGGCAAATTATGTACTTTGGTGTTTACAGTTCAACAAATTTCAAATGGTCATATCTTCTTCATTTCCCCCCCAATTTCAATGAGCAATACATCATATGAAAGGTTACAGTGTGCAGTTTCATAATATGTAAAGAACTGAAAAATGAAAAATGCCCCCTTGTATATTAAACCACTGGCACTGGTCACATATCGTACGGCATACTATAGCGCGCCGTTTTTCATCATTTTTGAAGATTTGAAAAAAATGACGAAATGACAAAAACGAAAGGTTATAGCCCATGTTTTTTGAAATTTTGAAAAAAAAACTTAGCCTCGTTTCTCATCATTTTGGACCATGGGCTATAGCCCATATCGTACGGCATACTATAACGCGCCGTTTTTCATCATTTTTGAAGATTTGAAAAAAATGACGAAATGACAAAAACGAAAGGTTATAGCCCATGTTTTTTGAAATTTTGAAAAAAAAACTTAGCCTCGTTTCTCATCATTTTGGACCATGGGCTATAGCCCATATCGTACGGCATACTATAGCGCGCCGTTTTTCATCATTTTTGAAGATTTGAAAAAAATGACGAAATGACAAAAACGATGGGTTATAGCCCATGTTTTTTGAAATTTTGAAAAAAAAACTTAGCCTCGTTTCTCATCATTTTGGACCAAGGGCTATAGCCCATATCGTACGGCATACTATAGCGCGCCGTTTTTCATCATTTTTGAAGATTTGAAAAAAATGACGAAATGACAAAAACGAAAGGTTATAGCCCATGTTTTTTGAAATTTTGAAAAAAAAAGTTAGCCTCGTTTCTCATCATTTTGGACCATGGGCTATAGCCCATATCGTACGGCATACTATAGCGCGCCGGTTTTCATCATTTTTGAAGATTTGAAAAAAATGACAAAAACGAAAGGTTACAGCCCATGTTTTTTGAAATTTTGAAAAAAAAACTTAGCCTCGTTTCTCATCATTTTGGACCATGGGCTATAGCCCATATCGTACGGCATACTATAGCGCGCCGTTTTTCATCATTTTTGAAGATTTGAAAAAAATGACGAAATGACAAAAACGATGGGTTATAGCCCATGTTTTTTGAAATTTTGAAAAAAAAACTTAGCCTCGTTTCTCATCATTTTGGACCATGGGCTATAGCCCATATCGTACGGCATACTATAGCGCGCCGTTTTTCATCATTTTTGAAGATTTGAAAAAAATGACGAAATGACAAAAACGAAAGGTTATAGCCCATGTTTTTTGAAATTTTGAAAAAAAAAGTTAGCCTCGTTTCTCATCATTTTGGACCATGGGCTATAGCCCATATCGTACGGCATACTATAGCGCGCCGTTTTTCATCATTTTTGAAGATTTGAAAAAAATGACGAAATGACAAAAACGAAAGGTTATAGCCCATGTTTTTTGAAATTTTGAAAAAAAAACTTAGCCTCGTTTCTCATCATTTTGGACCATGGGCTATAGCCCATATCGTACGGCATACTATAGCGCGCCGTTTTTCATCATTTTTGAAGATTTGAAAAAAATGACGAAATGACAAAAACGATGGGTTATAGCCCATGTTTTTTGAATTTTTGAAAAAAAAAGTTAGCCTCGTTTCTCATCATTTTGGACCATGGGCTATAGCCCATATCGTACGGCATACTATAGCGCGCCGTTTTTCATCATTTTTGAAGATTTAAAAAAAATGACGAAATGACAAAAACGATGGGTTATAGCCCATGTTTTTTGAATTTTTGGAAAAAAAAGTTAGCCTCGTTTCTCATCATTTTGGACCATGGGCTATAGCCCATATCATACGGCATACTATAGCGCGCCGGTTTTCATCATTTTTGAAGATTTGGAAAAAATGACGAAATGACAAAAACGAAAGGTTATAGCCCATGTTTTTTGAAATTTTGAAAAAAAAACTTAGCCTCGTTTCTCATCATTTTGGACCATGGGCTATAGCCCATATCGTACGGCATACTATAGCGCGCCGTTTTTCATCATTTTTGAAGATTTGAAAAAAATGACGAAATGACAAAAACGATGGGTTATAGCCCATGTTTTTTGAAATTTTGAAAAAAAAAGTTAGCCTCGTTTCTCATCATTTTGGACCATGGGCTATAGCCCATATCGTACGGCATACTATAGCGCGCCGTTTTTCATAATTTTTGAAGATTTGAAAAAAATGACGAAATGACAAAAACGAAAGGTTATAGCCCATGTTTTTTGAAATTTTGAAAAAAAAACTTAGCCTCGTTTCTCATCATTTTGGACCATGGGCTATAGCCCATATCGTACGGCATACTATAGCGCGCCGTTTTTCATCATTTTTGAAGATTTGAAAAAAATGACGAAATGACAAAAACGATGGGTTATAGCCCATGTTTTTTGAATTTTTGAAAAAAAAACTTAGCCTCGTTTCTCATCATTTTGGACCATGGGCTATAGCCCATATCGTACGGCATACTATAGCGCGCCGGTTTTCATCATTTTTGAAGATTTGAAAAAAATGACAAAAACGAAAGGTTACAGCCCATGTTTTTTGAAATTTTGAAAAAAAAACTTAGCCTCGTTTCTCATCATTTTGGACCATGGGCTATAGCCCATATCGTACGGCATACTATAGCGCGCCGTTTTTCATCATTTTTGAAGATTTGAAAAAAATGACGAAATGACAAAAACGATGGGTTATAGCCCATGTTTTTTGAAATTTTGAAAAAAAAACTTAGCCTCGTTTCTCATCATTTTGGACCATGGGCTATAGCCCATATCGTACGGCATACTATAGCGCGCCGTTTTTCATCATTTTTGAAGATTTGAAAAAAATGACGAAATGACAAAAACGAAAGGTTATAGCCCATGTTTTTTGAAATTTTGAAAAAAAAAGTTAGCCTCGTTTCTCATCATTTTGGACCATGGGCTATAGCCCATATCGTACGGCATACTATAGCGCGCCGTTTTTCATCATTTTTGAAGATTTGAAAAAAATGACGAAATGACAAAAACGAAAGGTTATAGCCCATGTTTTTTGAAATTTTGAAAAAAAAACTTAGCCTCGTTTCTCATCATTTTGGACCATGGGCTATAGCCCATATCGTACGGCATACTATAGCGCGCCGTTTTTCATCATTTTTGAAGATTTGAAAAAAATGACGAAATGACAAAAACGATGGGTTATAGCCCATGTTTTTTGAATTTTTGAAAAAAAAAGTTAGCCTCGTTTCTCATCATTTTGGACCATGGGCTATAGCCCATATCGTACGGCATACTATAGCGCGCCGTTTTTCATCATTTTTGAAGATTTAAAAAAAATGACGAAATGACAAAAACGATGGGTTATAGCCCATGTTTTTTGAATTTTTGAAAAAAAAAGTTAGCCTCGTTTCTCATCATTTTGGACCATGGGCTATAGCCCATATCATACGGCATACTATAGCGCGCCGGTTTTCATCATTTTTGAAGATTTGGAAAAAATGACGAAATGACAAAAACGAAAGGTTATAGCCCATGTTTTTTGAAATTTTGAAAAAAAAACTTAGCCTCGTTTCTCATCATTTTGGACCATGGGCTATAGCCCATATCGTACGGCATACTATAGCGCGCCGTTTTTCATCATTTTTGAAGATTTGAAAAAAATGACGAAATGACAAAAACGATGGGTTATAGCCCATGTTTTTTGAAATTTTGAAAAAAAAAGTTAGCCTCGTTTCTCATCATTTTGGACCATGGGCTATAGCCCATATCGTACGGCATACTATAGCGCGCCGTTTTTCATCATTTTTGAAGATTTGAAAAAAATGACGAAATGACAAAAACGAAAGGTTATAGCCCATGTTTTTTGAAATTTTGAAAAAAAAAGTTAGCCTCGTTTCTCATCATTTTGGACCATGGGCTATAGCCCATATCGTACGGCATACTATAGCGCGCCGTTTTTCATCATTTTTGAAGATTTGAAAAAAATGACGAAATGACAAAAACAAAAGGTTATAGCCCATGTTTTTTGAAATTTTGAAAAAAAAAGTTAGCCTCGTTTCTCATCATTTTGGACCATGGGCTATAGCCCATATCGTACGGCATACTATAGCGCGCCGTTTTTCATCATTTTTGAAGATTTGAAAAAAATGACGAAATGACAAAAACGAAAGGTTATAGCCCATGTTTTTTGAAATTTTGAAAAAAAAAGTTAGCCTCGTTTCTCATCATTTTGGACCATGGGCTATAGCCCATATCGTACGGCATACTATAGCGCGCCGTTTTTCATCATTTTTGAAGATTTGAAAAAAATGACGAAATGACAAAAACGAAAGGTTATAGCCCATGTTTTTTGAAATTTTGAAAAAAAAAGTTAGCCTCGTTTCTCATCATTTTGGACCATGGGCTATAGCCCATATCGTACGGCATACTATAGCGCGCCGTTTTTCATCATTTTTGAAGATTTGAAAAAAATGACGAAATGACAAAAACGAAAGGTTATAGCCCATGTTTTTTGAAATTTTGAAAAAAAAACTTAGCCTCGTTTCTCATCATTTTGGACCATGGGCTATAGCCCATATCGTACGGCATACTATAGCGCGCCGTTTTTCATCATTTTTGAAGATTTGAAAAAAATGACGAAATGACAAAAACGATGGGTTATAGCCCATGTTTTTTGAAATTTTGAAAAAAAAAGTTAGCCTCGTTTCTCATCATTTTGGACCATGGGCTATAGCCCATATCGTACGGCATACTATAGCGCGCCGTTTTTCATCATTTTTGAAGATTTAAAAAAAATGACGAAATGACAAAAACGATGGGTTATAGCCCATGTTTTTTGAATTTTTGAAAAAAAAAGTTAGTCTCGTTTCTCATCATTTTGGACCATGGGCTATAGCCCATATCATACGGCATACTATAGCGCGCCGGTTTTCATCATTTTTGAAGATTTGGAAAAAATGACGAAATGACAAAAACGAAAGGTTATAGCCCATGTTTTTTGAAATTTTGAAAAAAAAACTTAGCCTCGTTTCTCATCATTTTGGACCATGGGCTATAGCCCATATCGTACGGCATACTATAGCGCGCCGTTTTTCATCATTTTTGAAGATTTGAAAAAAATGACGAAATGACAAAAACGATGGGTTATAGCCCATGTTTTTTGAAATTTTGAAAAAAAAAGTTAGCCTCGTTTCTCATCATTTTGGACCATGGGCTATAGCCCATATCGTACGGCATACTATAGCGCGCCGTTTTTCATCATTTTTGAAGATTTGAAAAAAATGACGAAATGACAAAAACGAAAGGTTATAGCCCATGTTTTTTGAAATTTTGAAAAAAAAAGTTAGCCTCGTTTCTCATCATTTTGGACCATGGGCTATAGCCCATATCGTACGGCATACTATAGCGCGCCGTTTTTCATCATTTTTGAAGATTTGAAAAAAATGACGAAATGACAAAAACGAAAGGTTATAGCCCATGTTTTTTGAAATTTTGAAAAAAAAAGTTAGCCTCGTTTCTCATCATTTTGGACCATGGGCTATAGCCCATATCGTACGGCATACTATAGCGCGCCGTTTTTCATCATTTTTGAAGATTTGAAAAAAGTGACGAAATGACAAAAACGAAAGGTTATAGCCCATGTTTTTTGAAATTTTGAAAAAAAAAGTTAGCCTCGTTTCTCATCATTTTGGACCATGGGCTATAGCCCATATCGTACGGCATACTATAGCGCGCCGTTTTTCATCATTTTTGAAGATTTGAAAAAAATGACGAAATGCCAAAAACGAAAGGTTATAGCCCATGTTTTTTGAAATTTTGAAAAAAAAACTTAGCCTCGTTTCTCATCATTTTGGACCATGGGCTATAGCCCATATCGTACGGCATACTATAGCGCGCCGTTTTTCATCATTTTTGAAGATTTGAAAAAAATGACGAAATGACAAAAACGAAAGGTTATAGCCCATGTTTTTTGAAATTTTGAAAAAAAAACTTAGCCTCGTTTCTCATCATTTTGGACCATGGGCTATAGCCCATATCGTACGGCATACTATAACGCGCCGTTTTTCATCATTTTTGAAGATTTGAAAAAAATGACGAAATGACAAAAACGAAAGGTTATAGCCCATGTTTTTTGAAATTTTGAAAAAAAAACTTAGCCTCGTTTCTCATCATTTTGGACCATGGGCTATAGCCCATATCGTACGGCATACTATAGCGCGCCGTTTTTCATCATTTTTGAAGATTTGAAAAAAATGACGAAATGACAAAAACGATGGGTTATAGCCCATGTTTTTTGAAATTTTGAAAAAAAGAGTTAGCCTCGTTTCTCATCATTTTGGACCATGGGCTATAGCCCATATCATACGGCATACTATAGCGCGCCGGTTTTCATCATTTTTGAAGATTTGAAAAAAATGACGAAATGACAAAAACGAAAGGTTATAGCCCATGTTTTTTGAAATTTTGAAAAAAAAACTTAGCCTCGTTTCTCATCATTTTGGACCATGGGCTATAGCCCATATCGTACGGCATACTATAGCGCGCCGTTTTTCATCATTTTTGAAGATTTGAAAAAAATGACGAAATGACAAAAACGATGGGTTATAGCCCATGTTTTTTGAAATTTTGAAAAAAAAAGTTAGCCTCGTTTCTCATCATTTTGGACCATGGGCTATAGCCCATATCGTACGGCATACTATAGCGCGCCGTTTTTCATCATTTTTGAAGATTTGAAAAAAATGACGAAATGACAAAAACGAAAGGTTATAGCCCATGTTTTTAGAAATTTTGAAAAAAAAAGTTAGCCTCGTTTCTCATCATTTTGGACCATGGGCTATAGCCCATATCGTACGGCATACTATAGCGCGCCGTTTTTCATCATTTTTGAAGATTTGAAAAAAATGACGAAATGACAAAAACGAAAGGTTATAGCCCATGTTTTTTGAAATTTTGAAAAAAAAAGTTAGCCTCGTTTCTCATCATTTTGGACCATGGGCTATAGCCCATATCGTACGGCATACTATAGCGCGCCGTTTTTCATCATTTTTGAAGATTTGAAAAAAATGACGAAATGACAAAAACGATGGGTTATAGCCCATGTTTTTTGAAATTTTGAAAAAAAAAAGTTAGCCTCGTTTCTCATCATTTTGGACCATGGGCTATAGCCCATATCGTACGGCATACTATAGCGCGCCGTTTTTCATCATTTTTGAAGATTTGAAAAAAATGACGAAATGACAAAAACGAAAGGTTATAGCCCATGTTTTTTGAAATTTTGAAAAAAAAACTTAGCCTCGTTTCTCATCATTTTGGACCATGGGCTATAGCCCATATCGTACGGCATACTATAGCGCGCCGTTTTTCATCATTTTTGAAGATTTGAAAAAAATGACGAAATGACAAAAACGATGGGTTATAGCCCATGTTTTTTGAAATTTTGAAAAAAAAAGTTAGCCTCGTTTCTCATCATTTTGGACCAAGGGCTATAGCCCATATCGTACGGCATACTATAGCGCGCCGTTTTTCATCATTTTTGAAGATTTGAAAAAAATGACAAAATGACAAAAATGAAAGGTTATAGCCCATGTTTTTTGAAATTTTGAAAAAAAAAGTTAGCCTCGTTTCTCATCATTTTGGACCATGGGCTATAGCCCATATCGTACGGCATACTATAGCGCGCCGTTTTTCATCATTTTTGAAGATTTGAAAAAAATGACGAAATGACAAAAACGAAAGGTTATAGCCCATGTTTTTTGAAATTTTGAAAAAAAAACTTAGCCTTGTTTCTCATCATTTTGGACCATGGGCTATAGCCCATATCGTACGGCATACTATAACGCGCCGTTTTTCATCATTTTTGAAGATTTGAAAAAAATGACGAAATGACAAAAACGAAAGGTTATAGCCCATGTTTTTTGAAATTTTGAAAAAAAAACTTAGCCTCGTTTCTCATCATTTTGGACCATGGGCTATAGCCCATATCGTACGGCATACTATAGCGCGCCGTTTTTCATCATTTTTGAAGATTTGAAAAAAATGACGAAATGACAAAAACGATGGGTTATAGCCCATGTTTTTTGAAATTTTGAAAAAAAAAGTTAGCCTCGTTTCTCATCATTTTGGACCAAGGGCTATAGCCCATATCGTACGGCATACTATAGCGCGCCGTTTTTCATCATTTTTGAAGATTTGAAAAAAATGACAAAATGACAAAAATGAAAGGTTATAGCCCATGTTTTTTGAAATTTTGAAAAAAAAAGTTAGCCTCGTTTCTCATCATTTTGGACCATGGGCTATAGCCCATATCGTACGGCATACTATAGCGCGCCGTTTTTCATCATTTTTGAAGATTTGAAAAAAATGACGAAATGACAAAAACGATGGGTTATAGCCCATGTTTTTTGAAATTTTGAAAAAAAGAGTTAGCCTCGTTTCTCATCATTTTGGACCATGGGCTATAGCCCATATCATACGGCATACTATAGCGCGCCGGTTTTCATCATTTTTGAAGATTTGAAAAAAATGACGAAATGACAAAAACGAAAGGTTATAGCCCATGTTTTTTGAAATTTTGAAAAAAAAACTTAGCCTCGTTTCTCATCATTTTGGACCATGGGCTATAGCCCATATCGTACGGCATACTATAGCGCGCCGTTTTTCATCATTTTTGAAGATTTGAAAAAAATGACGAAATGACAAAAACGATGGGTTATAGCCCATGTTTTTTGAAATTTTGAAAAAAAAAGTTAGCCTCGTTTCTCATCATTTTGGACCAAGGGCTATAGCCCATATCGTACGGCATACTATAGCGCGCCGTTTTTCATCATTTTTGAAGATTTGAAAAAAATGACAAAATGACAAAAATGAAAGGTTATAGCCCATGTTTTTTGAAATTTTGAAAAAAAAAGTTAGCCTCGTTTCTCATCATTTTGGACCATGGGCTATAGCCCATATCGTACGGCATACTATAGCGCGCCGTTTTTCATCATTTTTGAAGATTTGAAAAAAATGACGAAATGACAAAAACGATGGGTTATAGCCCATGTTTTTTGAAATTTTGAAAAAAAGAGTTAGCCTCGTTTCTCATCATTTTGGACCATGGGCTATAGCCCATATCATACGGCATACTATAGCGCGCCGGTTTTCATCATTTTTGAAGATTTGAAAAAAATGACGAAATGACAAAAACGAAAGGTTATAGCCCATGTTTTTTGAAATTTTGAAAAAAAAACTTAGCCTCGTTTCTCATCATTTTGGACCATGGGCTATAGCCCATATCGTACGGCATACTATAGCGCGCCGTTTTTCATCATTTTTGAAGATTTGAAAAAAATGACGAAATGACAAAAACGATGGGTTATAGCCCATGTTTTTTGAAATTTTGAAAAAAAAAGTTAGCCTCGTTTCTCATCATTTTGGACCAAGGGCTATAGCCCATATCGTACGGCATACTATAGCGCGCCGTTTTTCATCATTTTTGAAGATTTGAAAAAAATGACAAAATGACAAAAATGAAAGGTTATAGCCCATGTTTTTTGAAATTTTGAAAAAAAAAGTTAGCCTCGTTTCTCATCATTTTGGACCATGGGCTATAGCCCATATCGTACGGCATACTATAGCGCGCCGTTTTTCATCATTTTTGAAGATTTGAAAAAAATGACGAAATGACAAAAACGATGGGTTATAGCCCATGTTTTTTGAAATTTTGAAAAAAAAACTTAGCCTCGTTTCTCATCATTTTGGACCATGGGCTATAGCCCATATCGTACGGCATACTATAGCGCGCCGTTTTTCATCATTTTTGAAGATTTGAAAAAAATGACGAAATGACAAAAACGATGGGTTATAGCCCATGTTTTTTGAAATTTTGAAAAAAAAAGTTAGCCTCGTTTCTCATCATTTTGGACCATGGGCTATAGCCCATATCGTACGGCATACTATAGCGCGCCGCTTTTCATCATTTTTGAAGATTTGAAAAAAATGACGAAATGACAAAAACGAAAGGTTATAGCCCATGTTTTTAGAAATTTTGAAAAAAAAAGTTAGCCTCGTTTCTCATCATTTTGGACCATGGGCTATAGCCCATATCGTACGGCATACTATAGCGCGCCGTTTTTCATCATTTTTGAAGATTTGAAAAAAATGACGAAATGACAAAAACGAAAGGTTATAGCCCATGTTTTTTGAAATTTTGAAAAAAAAAGTTAGCCTCGTTTCTCATCATTTTGGACCATGGGCTATAGCCCATATCGTACGGCATACTATAGCGCGCCGTTTTTCATCATTTTTGAAGATTTGAAAAAAATGACGAAATGACAAAAACGATGGGTTATAGCCCATGTTTTTTGAAATTTTGAAAAAAAAAAGTTAGCCTCGTTTCTCATCATTTTGGACCTGGGCTATAGCCCATATCGTACGGCATACTATAGCGCGCCGTTTTTCATCATTTTTGAAGATTTGAAAAAAATGACGAAATGACAAAAACGAAAGGTTATAGCCCATGTTTTTTGAAATTTTGAAAAAAAAACTTAGCCTCGTTTCTCATCATTTTGGACCATGGGCTATAGCCCATATCGTACGGCATACTATAGCGCGCCGTTTTTCATCATTTTTGAAGATTTGAAAAAAATGACGAAATGACAAAAACGATGGGTTATAGCCCATGTTTTTTGAAATTTTGAAAAAAAAAGTTAGCCTCGTTTCTCATCATTTTGGACCAAGGGCTATAGCCCATATCGTACGGCATACTATAGCGCGCCGTTTTTCATCATTTTTGAAGATTTGAAAAAAATGACAAAATGACAAAAATGAAAGGTTATAGCCCATGTATTTTGAATTTTTTTAAAAAAAAGTTAGCCTCGTTTCTCATCATTTTGGACCATGGGCTATAGCCCATATCGTACGGCATACTATAGCGCGCCGTTTTTCATCATTTTTGAAGATTTGAAAAAAATGACGAAATGACAAAAACGAAAGGTTATAGCCCATGTTTTTTGAAATTTTGAAAAAAAAACTTAGCCTCGTTTCTCATCATTTTGGACCATGGGCTATAGCCCATATCGTACGGCATTCTATAACGCGCCGTTTTTCATCATTTTTGAAGATTTGAAAAAAATGACGAAGTGACAAAAACGAAAGGTTATAGCCCATGTTTTTTGAAATTTTGAAAAAAAAACTTAGCCTCGTTTCTCATCATTTTGGACCATGGGCTATAGCCCATATCGTACGGCATACTATAGCGCGCCGTTTTTCATCATTTTTGAAGATTTGAAAAAAATGACGAAATGACAAAAACGATGGGTTATAGCCCATGTTTTTTGAAATTTTGAAAAAAAAAGTTAGCCTCGTTTCTCATCATTTTGGACCAAGGGCTATAGCCCATATCGTACGGCATACTATAGCGCGCCGTTTTTCATCATTTTTGAAGATTTGAAAAAAATGACGAAATGACAAAAACGATGGGTTATAGCCCATGTTTTTTGAAATTTTGAAAAAAAGAGTTAGCCTCGTTTCTCATCATTTTGGACCATGGGCTATAGCCCATATCATACGGCATACTATAGCGCGCCGGTTTTCATCATTTTTGAAGATTTGAAAAAAATGACGAAATGACAAAAACGAAAGGTTATAGCCCATGTTTTTTGAAATTTTGAAAAAAAAACTTAGCCTCGTTTCTCATCATTTTGGACCATGGGCTATAGCCCATATCGTACGGCATACTATAGCGCGCCGTTTTCCATCATTTTTGAAGATTTGAAAAAAATGACGAAATGACAAAAACGATGGGTTATAGCCCATGTTTTTTGAAATTTTGAAAAAAAAAGTTAGCCTCGTTTCTCATCATTTTGGACCATGGGCTATAGCCCATATCGTACGGCATACTATAGCGCGCCGTTTTTCATCATTTTTGAAGATTTGAAAAAAATGACGAAATGACAAAAACGAAAGGTTATAGCCCATGTTTTTAGAAATTTTGAAAAAAAAAGTTAGCCTCGTTTCTCATCATTTTGGACCATGGGCTATAGCCCATATCGTACGGCATACTATAGCGCGCCGTTTTTCATCATTTTTGAAGATTTGAAAAAAATGACGAAATGACAAAAACGAAAGGTTATAGCCCATGTTTTTTGAAATTTTGAAAAAAAAAAGTTAGCCTCGTTTCTCATCATTTTGGACCATGGGCTATAGCCCATATCGTACGGCATACTATAGCGCGCCGTTTTTCATCATTTTTGAAGATTTGAAAAAAATGACGAAATGACAAAAACGATGGGTTATAGCCCATGTTTTTTGAAATTTTGAAAAAAAAAAGTTAGCCTCGTTTCTCATCATTTTGGACCATGGGCTATAGCCCATATCGTACGGCATACTATAGCGCGCCGTTTTTCATCATTTTTGAAGATTTGAAAAAAATGACGAAATGACAAAAACGATGGGTTATAGCCCATGTTTTTTGAAATTTTGAAAAAAAAAAGTTAGCCTCGTTTCTCATCATTTTGGACCATGGGCTATAGCCCATATCGTACGGCATACTATAGCGCGCCGTTTTTCATCATTTTTGAAGATTTGAAAAAAATGACGAAATGACAAAAACGAAAGGTTATAGCCCATGTTTTTTGAAATTTTGAAAAAAAAACTTAGCCTCGTTTCTCATCATTTTGGACCATGGGCTATAGCCCATATCGTACGGCATACTATAGCGCGCCGTTTTTCATCATTTTTGAAGATTTGAAAAAAATGACGAAATGACAAAAACGATGGGTTATAGCCCATGTTTTTTGAAATTTTGAAAAAAAAAGTTAGCCTCGTTTCTCATCATTTTGGACCAAGGGCTATAGCCCATATCGTACGGCATACTATAGCGCGCCGTTTTTCATCATTTTTGAAGATTTGAAAAAAATGACAAAATGACAAAAATGAAAGGTTATAGCCCATGTTTTTTGAAATTTTGAAAAAAAAAGTTAGCCTCGTTTCTCATCATTTTGGACCATGGGCTATAGCCCATATCGTACGGCATACTATAGCGCGCCGTTTTTCATCATTTTTGAAGATTTGAAAAAAATGACGAAATGACAAAAACGAAAGGTTATAGCCCATGTTTTTTGAAATTTTGAAAAAAAAACTTAGCCTTGTTTCTCATCATTTTGGACCATGGGCTATAGCCCATATCGTACGGCATACTATAACGCGCCGTTTTTCATCATTTTTGAAGATTTGAAAAAAATGACGAAATGACAAAAACGAAAGGTTATAGCCCATGTTTTTTGAAATTTTGAAAAAAAAACTTAGCCTCGTTTCTCATCATTTTGGACCATGGGCTATAGCCCATATCGTACGGCATACTATAGCGCGCCGTTTTTCATCATTTTTGAAGATTTGAAAAAAATGACGAAATGACAAAAACGATGGGTTATAGCCCATGTTTTTTGAAATTTTGAAAAAAAAAGTTAGCCTCGTTTCTCATCATTTTGGACCAAGGGCTATAGCCCATATCGTACGGCATACTATAGCGCGCCGTTTTTCATCATTTTTGAAGATTTGAAAAAAATGACAAAATGACAAAAATGAAAGGTTATAGCCCATGTTTTTTGAAATTTTGAAAAAAAAAGTTAGCCTCGTTTCTCATCATTTTGGACCATGGGCTATAGCCCATATCGTACGGCATACTATAGCGCGCCGTTTTTCATCATTTTTGAAGATTTGAAAAAAATGACGAAATGACAAAAACGATGGGTTATAGCCCATGTTTTTTGAAATTTTGAAAAAAAGAGTTAGCCTCGTTTCTCATCATTTTGGACCATGGGCTATAGCCCATATCATACGGCATACTATAGCGCGCCGGTTTTCATCATTTTTGAAGATTTGAAAAAAATGACGAAATGACAAAAACGAAAGGTTATAGCCCATGTTTTTTGAAATTTTGAAAAAAAAACTTAGCCTCGTTTCTCATCATTTTGGACCATGGGCTATAGCCCATATCGTACGGCATACTATAGCGCGCCGTTTTTCATCATTTTTGAAGATTTGAAAAAAATGACGAAATGACAAAAACGATGGGTTATAGCCCATGTTTTTTGAAATTTTGAAAAAAAAAGTTAGCCTCGTTTCTCATCATTTTGGACCAAGGGCTATAGCCCATATCGTACGGCATACTATAGCGCGCCGTTTTTCATCATTTTTGAAGATTTGAAAAAAATGACAAAATGACAAAAATGAAAGGTTATAGCCCATGTTTTTTGAAATTTTGAAAAAAAAAGTTAGCCTCGTTTCTCATCATTTTGGACCATGGGCTATAGCCCATATCGTACGGCATACTATAGCGCGCCGTTTTTCATCATTTTTGAAGATTTGAAAAAAATGACGAAATGACAAAAACGATGGGTTATAGCCCATGTTTTTTGAAATTTTGAAAAAAAGAGTTAGCCTCGTTTCTCATCATTTTGGACCATGGGCTATAGCCCATATCATACGGCATACTATAGCGCGCCGGTTTTCATCATTTTTGAAGATTTGAAAAAAATGACGAAATGACAAAAACGAAAGGTTATAGCCCATGTTTTTTGAAATTTTGAAAAAAAAACTTAGCCTCGTTTCTCATCATTTTGGACCATGGGCTATAGCCCATATCGTACGGCATACTATAGCGCGCCGTTTTTCATCATTTTTGAAGATTTGAAAAAAATGACGAAATGACAAAAACGATGGGTTATAGCCCATGTTTTTTGAAATTTTGAAAAAAAAAGTTAGCCTCGTTTCTCATCATTTTGGACCAAGGGCTATAGCCCATATCGTACGGCATACTATAGCGCGCCGTTTTTCATCATTTTTGAAGATTTGAAAAAAATGACAAAATGACAAAAATGAAAGGTTATAGCCCATGTTTTTTGAAATTTTGAAAAAAAAAGTTAGCCTCGTTTCTCATCATTTTGGACCATGGGCTATAGCCCATATCGTACGGCATACTATAGCGCGCCGTTTTTCATCATTTTTGAAGATTTGAAAAAAATGACGAAATGACAAAAACGATGGGTTATAGCCCATGTTTTTTGAAATTTTGAAAAAAAAACTTAGCCTCGTTTCTCATCATTTTGGACCATGGGCTATAGCCCATATCGTACGGCATACTATAGCGCGCCGTTTTTCATCATTTTTGAAGATTTGAAAAAAATGACGAAATGACAAAAACGATGGGTTATAGCCCATGTTTTTTGAAATTTTGAAAAAAAAAGTTAGCCTCGTTTCTCATCATTTTGGACCATGGGCTATAGCCCATATCGTACGGCATACTATAGCGCGCCGCTTTTCATCATTTTTGAAGATTTGAAAAAAATGACGAAATGACAAAAACGAAAGGTTATAGCCCATGTTTTTAGAAATTTTGAAAAAAAAAGTTAGCCTCGTTTCTCATCATTTTGGACCATGGGCTATAGCCCATATCGTACGGCATACTATAGCGCGCCGTTTTTCATCATTTTTGAAGATTTGAAAAAAATGACGAAATGACAAAAACGAAAGGTTATAGCCCATGTTTTTTGAAATTTTGAAAAAAAAAGTTAGCCTCGTTTCTCATCATTTTGGACCATGGGCTATAGCCCATATCGTACGGCATACTATAGCGCGCCGTTTTTCATCATTTTTGAAGATTTGAAAAAAATGACGAAATGACAAAAACGATGGGTTATAGCCCATGTTTTTTGAAATTTTGAAAAAAAAAAGTTAGCCTCGTTTCTCATCATTTTGGACCATGGGCTATAGCCCATATCGTACGGCATACTATAGCGCGCCGTTTTTCATCATTTTTGAAGATTTGAAAAAAATGACGAAATGACAAAAACGAAAGGTTATAGCCCATGTTTTTTGAAATTTTGAAAAAAAAACTTAGCCTCGTTTCTCATCATTTTGGACCATGGGCTATAGCCCATATCGTACGGCATACTATAGCGCGCCGTTTTTCATCATTTTTGAAGATTTGAAAAAAATGACGAAATGACAAAAACGATGGGTTATAGCCCATGTTTTTTGAAATTTTGAAAAAAAAAGTTAGCCTCGTTTCTCATCATTTTGGACCAAGGGCTATAGCCCATATCGTACGGCATACTATAGCGCGCCGTTTTTCATCATTTTTGAAGATTTGAAAAAAATGACAAAATGACAAAAATGAAAGGTTATAGCCCATGTATTTTGAATTTTTTTAAAAAAAAGTTAGCCTCGTTTCTCATCATTTTGGACCATGGGCTATAGCCCATATCGTACGGCATACTATAGCGCGCCGTTTTTCATCATTTTTGAAGATTTGAAAAAAATGACGAAATGACAAAAACGAAAGGTTATAGCCCATGTTTTTTGAAATTTTGAAAAAAAAACTTAGCCTCGTTTCTCATCATTTTGGACCATGGGCTATAGCCCATATCGTACGGCATTCTATAACGCGCCGTTTTTCATCATTTTTGAAGATTTGAAAAAAATGACGAAATGACAAAAACGAAAGGTTATAGCCCATGTTTTTTGAAATTTTGAAAAAAAAACTTAGCCTCGTTTCTCATCATTTTGGACCATGGGCTATAGCCCATATCGTACGGCATACTATAGCGCGCCGTTTTTCATCATTTTTGAAGATTTGAAAAAAATGACGAAATGACAAAAACGATGGGTTATAGCCCATGTTTTTTGAAATTTTGAAAAAAAAAGTTAGCCTCGTTTCTCATCATTTTGGACCAAGGGCTATAGCCCATATCGTACGGCATACTATAGCGCGCCGTTTTTCATCATTTTTGAAGATTTGAAAAAAATGACAAAATGACAAAAATGAAAGGTTATAGCCCATGTTTTTTGAAATTTTGAAAAAAAAAGTTAGCCTCGTTTCTCATCATTTTGGACCATGGGCTATAGCCCATATCGTACGGCATACTATAGCGCGCCGTTTTTCATCATTTTTGAAGATTTGAAAAAAATGACGAAATGACAAAAACGATGGGTTATAGCCCATGTTTTTTGAAATTTTGAAAAAAAGAGTTAGCCTCGTTTCTCATCATTTTGGACCATGGGCTATAGCCCATATCATACGGCATACTATAGCGCGCCGGTTTTCATCATTTTTGAAGATTTGAAAAAAATGACGAAATGACAAAAACGAAAGGTTATAGCCCATGTTTTTTGAAATTTTGAAAAAAAAACTTAGCCTCGTTTCTCATCATTTTGGACCATGGGCTATAGCCCATATCGTACGGCATACTATAGCGCGCCGTTTTTCATCATTTTTGAAGATTTGAAAAAAATGACGAAATGACAAAAACGATGGGTTATAGCCCATGTTTTTTGAAATTTTGAAAAAAAAAGTTAGCCTCGTTTCTCATCATTTTGGACCAAGGGCTATAGCCCATATCGTACGGCATACTATAGCGCGCCGTTTTTCATCATTTTTGAAGATTTGAAAAAAATGACAAAATGACAAAAATGAAAGGTTATAGCCTATGTTTTTTGAAATTTTGAAAAAAAAAGTTAGCCTCGTTTCTCATCATTTTGGACCATGGGCTATAGCCCATATCGTACGGCATACTATAGCGCGCCGTTTTTCATCATTTTTGAAGATTTGAAAAAAATGACGAAATGACAAAAACGATGGGTTATAGCCCATGTTTTTTGAAATTTTGAAAAAAAGAGTTAGCCTCGTTTCTCATCATTTTGGACCATGGGCTATAGCCCATATCATACGGCATACTATAGCGCGCCGGTTTTCATCATTTTTGAAGATTTGAAAAAAATGACGAAATGACAAAAACGAAAGGTTATAGCCCATGTTTTTTGAAATTTTGAAAAAAAAACTTAGCCTCGTTTCTCATCATTTTGGACCATGGGCTATAGCCCATATCGTACGGCATACTATAGCGCGCCGTTTTCCATCATTTTTGAAGATTTGAAAAAAATGACGAAATGACAAAAACGATGGGTTATAGCCCATGTTTTTTGAAATTTTGAAAAAAAAAGTTAGCCTCGTTTCTCATCATTTTGGACCATGGGCTATAGCCCATATCGTACGGCATACTATAGCGCGCCGTTTTTCATCATTTTTGAAGATTTGAAAAAAATGACGAAATGACAAAAACGAAAGGTTATAGCCCATGTTTTTAGAAATTTTGAAAAAAAAAGTTAGCCTCGTTTCTCATCATTTTGGACCATGGGCTATAGCCCATATCGTACGGCATACTATAGCGCGCCGTTTTTCATCATTTTTGAAGATTTGAAAAAAATGACGAAATGACAAAAACGAAAGGTTATAGCCCATGTTTTTTGAAATTTTGAAAAAAAAAAGTTAGCCTCGTTTCTCATCATTTTGGACCATGGGCTATAGCCCATATCGTACGGCATACTATAGCGCGCCGTTTTTCATCATTTTTGAAGATTTGAAAAAAATGACGAAATGACAAAAACGATGGGTTATAGCCCATGTTTTTTGAAATTTTGAAAAAAAAAAGTTAGCCTCGTTTCTCATCATTTTGGACCATGGGCTATAGCCCATATCGTACGGCATACTATAGCGCGCCGTTTTTCATCATTTTTGAAGATTTGAAAAAAATGACGAAATGACAAAAACGAAAGGTTATAGCCCATGTTTTTTGAAATTTTGAAAAAAAAAGTTAGCCTCGTTTCTCATCATTTTGGACCATGGGCTATAGCCCATATCGTACGGCATACTATAGCGCGCCGTTTTTCATCATTTTTGAAGATTTGAAAAAAATGACGAAATGCCAAAAACGAAAGGTTATAGCCCATGTTTTTTGAAATTTTGAAAGAAAAACGTAGCCTCGTTTCTCATCATTTTGGACCATGGGCTATAGCCCATATCGTACGGCATACTATAGCGCGCCGTTTTTCATCATTTTTGAAGATTTGAAAAAAATGACGAAATGACAAAAACGATGGGTTATAGCCCATGTTTTTTGAAATTTTGAAAAAAAAAGTTAGCCTCGTTTCTCATCATTTTGGACCAAGGGCTATAGCCCATATCGTACGGCATACTATAGCGCGCCGTTTTTCATCATTTTTGAAGATTTGAAAAAAATGACAAAATGACAAAAACGAAAGGTTATAGCCCATGTTTTTTGAAATTTTGAAAAAAAAAGTTAGCCTCGTTTCTCATCATTTTGGACCATGGGCTATAGCCCATATCGTACGGCATACTATAGCGCGCCGTTTTTCATCATTTTTGAAGATTTGAAAAAAATGACGAAATGACAAAAACGATGGGTTATAGCCCATGTTTTTTGAAATTTTGAAAAAAAGAGTTAGCCTCGTTTCTCATCATTTTGGACCATGGGCTATAGCCCATATCATACGGCATACTATAGCGCGCCGGTTTTCATCATTTTTGAAGATTTGAAAAAAATGACGAAATGACAAAAACGAAAGGTTATAGCCCATGTTTTTTGAAATTTTGAAAAAAAAACTTAGCCTCGTTTCTCATCATTTTGGACCATGGGCTATAGCCCATATCGTACGGCATACTATAGCGCGCCGTTTTTCATCATTTTTGAAGATTTGAAAAAAATGACGAAATGACAAAAACGATGGGTTATAGCCCATGTTTTTTGAAATTTTGAAAAAAAAAGTTAGCCTCGTTTCTCATCATTTTGGACCATGGGCTATAGCCCATATCGTACGGCATACTATAGCGCGCCGTTTTTCATCATTTTTGAAGATTTGAAAAAAATGACGAAATGACAAAAACGATGGGTTATAGCCCATGTTTTTTGAAATTTTGAAAAAAAGAGTTAGCCTCGTTTCTCATCATTTTGGACCATGGGCTATAGCCCATATCATACGGCATACTATAGCGCGCCGGTTTTCATCATTTTTGAAGATTTGAAAAAAATGACGAAATGACAAAAACGAAAGGTTATAGCCCATGTTTTTTGAAATTTTGAAAAAAAAACTTAGCCTCGTTTCTCATCATTTTGGACCATGGGCTATAGCCCATATCGTACGGCATACTATAGCGCGCCGTTTTCCATCATTTTTGAAGATTTGAAAAAAATGACGAAATGACAAAAACGATGGGTTATAGCCCATGTTTTTTGAAATTTTGAAAAAAAAAGTTAGCCTCGTTTCTCATCATTTTGGACCATGGGCTATAGCCCATATCGTACGGCATACTATAGCGCGCCGTTTTTCATCATTTTTGAAGATTTGAAAAAAATGACGAAATGACAAAAACGAAAGGTTATAGCCCATGTTTTTAGAAATGTTGAAAAAAAAAGTTAGCCTCGTTTCTCATCATTTTGGACCATGGGCTATAGCCCATATCGTACGGCATACTATAGCGCGCCGTTTTTCATCATTTTTGAAGATTTGAAAAAAATGACGAAATGACAAAAACGAAAGGTTATAGCCCATGTTTTTTGAAATTTTGAAAAAAAAAAGTTAGCCTCGTTTCTCATCATTTTGGACCATGGGCTATAGCCCATATCGTACGGCATACTATAGCGCGCCGTTTTTCATCATTTTTGAAGATTTGAAAAAAATGACGAAATGACAAAAACGATGGGTTATAGCCCATGTTTTTTGAAATTTTGAAAAAAAAAAGTTAGCCTCGTTTCTCATCATTTTGGACCATGGGCTATAGCCCATATCGTACGGCATACTATAGCGCGCCGTTATTCATCATTTTTGAAGATTTGAAAAAAATGACGAAATGACAAAAACGAAAGGTTATAGCCCATGTTTTTTGAAATTTTGAAAAAAAAAGTTAGCCTCGTTTCTCATCATTTTGGACCATGGGCTATAGCCCATATCGTACGGCATACTATAGCGCGCCGTTTTTCATCATTTTTGAAGATTTGAAAAAAATGACGAAATGCCAAAAACGAAAGGTTATAGCCCATGTTTTTTGAAATTTTGAAAGAAAAACGTAGCCTCGTTTCTCATCATTTTGGACCATGGGCTATAGCCCATATCGTACGGCATACTATAGCGCGCCGTTTTTCATCATTTTTGAAGATTTGAAAAAAATGACGAAATGACAAAAACGATGGGTTATAGCCCATGTTTTTTGAAATTTTGAAAAAAAAAGTTAGCCTCGTTTCTCATCATTTTGGACCAAGGGCTATAGCCCATATCGTACGGCATACTATAGCGCGCCGTTTTTCATCATTTTTGAAGATTTGAAAAAAATGACAAAATGACAAAAACGAAAGGTTATAGCCCATGTTTTTTGAAATTTTGAAAAAAAAAGTTAGCCTCGTTTCTCATCATTTTGGACCATGGGCTATAGCCCATATCGTACGGCATACTATAGCGCGCCGTTTTTCATCATTTTTGAAGATTTGAAAAAAATGACGAAATGACAAAAACGATGGTTATAGCCCATGTTTTTTGAAATTTTGAAAAAAAAAGTTAGCCTCGTTTCTCATCATTTTGGACCATGGGCTATAGCCCATATCGTACGGCATACTATAGCGCGCCGGTTTTCATCATTTTTGAAGATTTGAAAAAAATGACGAAATGACAAAAACGAAAGGTTATAGCCCATGTTTTTTGAAATTTTGAAAAAAAAACTTAGCCTCGTTTCTCATCATTTTGGACCATGGGCTATAGCCCATATCGTACGGCATACTATAGCGCGCCGTTTTTCATAATTTTTGAAGATTTGAAAAAAATGACGAAATGACAAAAACGAAAGGTTATAGCCCATGTTTTTTGAAATTTTGAAAAAAAAAGTTAGCCTCGTTTCTCATCATTTTGGACCATGGGCTATAGCCCATATCGTACGGCATACTATAGCGCGCCGTTTTTCATCATTTTTGAAGATTTGAAAAAAATGACGAAATGACAAAAACGAAAGGTTATAGCCCATGTTTTTTGAAATTTTGAAAAAAAAACTTAGCCTCGTTTCTCATCATTTTGGACCATGGGCTATAGCCCATATCGTACGGCATACTATAGCGCGCCGTTTTTCATCATTTTTGAAGATTTGAAAAAAATGACGAAATGACAAAAACGAAAGGTTATAGCCCATGTTTTTTTGAAATTTTGAAAAAAAAACTTAGCCTCGTTTCTCATCATTTTGGAACATGGGCTATAGCCCATATCGTACGGCATACTATAGCGCGCCGTTTTTCATCATTTTTGAAGATTTGAAAAAAATGACGAAATGACAAAAACGATGGGTTATAGCCCATGTTTTTTGAAATTTTGAAAAAAAAAGTTAGCCTCGTTTCTCATTTTGGACCAAGGGCTATAGCCCATATCGTACGGCATACTATAGCGCGCCGTTTTTCATCATTTTTGAAGATTTGAAAAAAATGACGAAATGACAAAAACGAAAGGTTATAGCCCATGTTTTTTGAAATTTTGAAAAAAAAACTTAGCCTCGTAACTCATCATTTTGGACCATGGGCTATAGCCCATATCGTACGGCATACTATAGCGCGCCGTTTTTCATCATTTTTTAAGATTTGAAAAAAATGACGAAATGACAAAAACGATGGGTTATAGCCCATGTTTTTTGAAATTTTGAAAAAAAAAGTTAGCCTCGTTTCTCATCATTTTGGACCATGGGCTATAGCCCATATCGTACGGCATACTATAGCGCGCCGTTTTTCATCATTTTTGAAGATTTGAAAAAAATGACGAAATGACAAAAACGAAAGGTTATAGCCCATGTTTTTTGAAATTTTGAAAAAAAAAGTTAGCCTCGTTTCTCATCATTTTGGACCAAGGGCTATAGCCCATATCGTACGGCATACTATAGCGCGCCGTTTTTCATCATTTTTGAAGATTTGAAAAAAATGACAAAATGACAAAAACGAAAGGTTATAGCCCATGTTTTTTGAAATTTTAAAAAAAAAAGTTAGCCTCGTTTCTCATCATTTTGGACCATGGGCTATAGCCCATATCGTACGGCATACTATAGCGCGCCGTTTTTCACCATTTTTGAAGATTTGAAAAAAATGACGAAATGACAAAAACGATGGGTTATAGCCCATGTTTTTTGAAATTTTGCAAAAAAAAGTTAGCCTCGTTTCTCATCATTTTGGACCAAGGGCTATAGCCCATATCGTACGGCATACTATAGCGCGCCGTTTTTCATCATTTTTGAAGATTTGAAAAAAATGACAAAATGACAAAAACGAAAGGTTATAGCCCATGTTTTTTGAAATTTAAAAAAAAAAAGTTAGCCTCGTTTCTCATCATTTTGGACCATGGGCTATAGCCCATATCGTACGGCATACTATAGCGCGCCGTTTTTCATCATTTTTGAAGATTTGAAAAAAATGACGAAATGACAAAAACGATGGGTTATAGCCCATGTTTTTTGAAATTTTGAAAAAAAAAGTTAGCCTCGTTTCTCATCATTTTGGACCATGGGCTATAGCCCATATCGTACGGCATACTATAGCGCGCCGTTTTTCATCATTTTTGAAGATTTGAAAAAAATGACGAAATGACAAAAACGATGGGTTATAGCCCATGTTTTTTGAAATTTTGAAAAAAAGAGTTAGCCTCGTTTCTCATCATTTTGGACCATGGGCTATAGCCCATATCATACGGCATACTATAGCGCGCCGGTTTTCATCATTTTTGAAGATTTGAAAAAAATGACGAAATGACAAAAACGATGGGTTATAGCCCATGTTTTTTGAAATTTTGAAAAAAAAAGTTAGCCTCGTTTCTCATCATTTTGGACCATGGGCTATAGCCCATATCGTACGGCATACTATAGCGCGCCGTTTTTCATCATTTTTGAAGATTTGAAAAAAATGACGAAATGACAAAAACGATGGGTTATAGCCCATGTTTTTTTAAATTTTGAAAAAAAAAGTTAGCCTCGTTTCTCATCATTTTGGACCATGGGCTATAGCCCATATCGTACGGCATACTATAGCGCGCCGTTTTTCATCATTTTTGAAGATTTGAAAAAAATGACGAAATGACAAAAACGATGGGTTATAGCCCATGTTTTTTGAAATTTTGAAAAAAAAAGTTAGCCTCGTTTCTCATCATTTTGGACCAAGGGCTATAGCCCATATCGTACGGCATACTATAGCGCGCCGTTTTTCATCATTTTTGAAGATTTGAAAAAAATGACAAAATGACAAAAACGAAAGGTTATAGCCCATGTTTTTTGAAATTAAAAAAAAAAAAGTTAGCCTCGTTTCTCATCATTTTGGACCATGGGCTATAGCCCATATCGTACGGCATACTATAGCGCGCCGTTTTTCATCATTTTTGAAGATTTAAAAAAAATGACGAAATGACAAAAACGATGGGTTATAGCCCATGTTTTTTGAAATTTTGAAAAAAAAAGTTAGCCTCGTTTCTCATCATTTTGGACCATGGGCTATAGCCCATATCGTACGGCATACTATAGCGCGCCGTTTTTCATCATTTTTGAAGATTTGAAAAAAATGACGAAATGACAAAAACGATGGGTTATAGCCCATGTTTTTTGAAATTTTGAAAAAAAGAGTTAGCCTCGTTTCTCATCATTTTGGACCATGGGCTATAGCCCATATCATACGGCATACTATAGCGCGCCGGTTTTCATAATTTTTGAAGATTTGAAAAAAATGACGAAATGACAAAAACGAAAGGTTATAGCCCATGTTTTTTGAAATTTTGAAAAAAAAACTTAGCCTCGTTTCTCATCATTTTGGACCATGGGCTATAGCCCATATCGTACGGCATACTATAGCGCGCCGTTTTTCATCATTTTTGAAGATTTGAAAAAAATGACGAAATGACAAAAACGATGGGTTATAGCCCATGTTTTTTGAAATTTTGAAAAAAAAAGTTAGCCTCGTTTCTCATCATTTTGGACCATGGGCTATAGCCCATATCGTACGGCATACTATAGCGCGCCGTTTTTCATCATTTTTGAAGATTTGAAAAAAATGACGAAATGACAAAAACGATGGGTTATAGCCCATGTTTTTTGAAATTTTGAAAAAAAAAGTTAGCCTCGTTTCTCATCATTTTGGACCATGGGCTATAGCCCATATCGTACGGCATACTATAGCGCGCCGTTTTTCATCATTTTTGAAGATTTGAAAAAATTGACGAAATGACAAAAACGAAAGGTTATAGCCCATGTTTTTTTAAATTAAAAAAAAAAAACTTAGCCTCGTTTCTCATCATTTTGGACCATGGGCTATAGCCCATATCGTACGGCATACTATAGCGCGCCGTTTTTCATCATTTTTGAAGATTTGAAAAAAATGACGAAATGACAAAAACGATGGGTTATAGCCCATGTTTTTTGAAATTTTGAAAAAAAAAGTTAGCCTCGTTTCTCATCATTTTGGACCATGGGCTATAGCCCATATCGTACGGCATACTATAGCGCGCCGTTTTTCATCATTTTTGAAGATTTGAAAAAAATGACGAAATGACAAAAACGATGGGTTATAGCCCATGTTTTTTGAAATTTTGAAAAAAAAAGTTAGCCTCGTTTCTCATCATTTTGGACCATGGGCTATAGCCCATATCGTACGGCATACTATAGCGCGCCGTTTTTCGTCATTTTTGAAGATTTGAAAAAAATGACGAAATGACAAAAACGAAAGGTTATAGCCCATGTTTTTTGAAATTTTGAAAAAAAAAGTTAGCCTCGTTTCTCATCATTTTGGACCATGGGCTATAGCCCATATCGTACGGCATACTATAGCGCGCCGGTTTTCATCATTTTTGAAGATTTGAAAAAAATGACGAAATGACAAAAACGAAAGGTTATAGCCCATGTTTTTTGAAATTTTGAAAAAAAAACTTAGCCTCGTTTCTCATCATTTTGGACCATGGGCTATAGCCCATATCGTACGGCATACTATAGCGCGCCGTTTTTCATCATTTTTGAAGATTTGAAAAAAATGACGAAATGACAAAAACGATGGGTTATAGCCCATGTTTTTTGAAATTTTGAAAAAAAAAGTTAGCCTCGTTTCTCATCATTTTGGACCATGGGCTATAGCCCATATTGTACGGCATACTATAGCGCGCCGTTTTTCGACATTTTTGAAGATTTGAAAAAAATGACGAAATGACAAAAACGAAAGGTTATAGCCCATGTTTTTTGAAATTAAAAAAAAAAAACTTAGCCTCGTTTCTCATCATTTTGGACCATGGGCTATAGCCCATATCGTACGGCATACTATAGCGCGCCGTTTTTCATCATTTTTGAAGATTTGAAAAAAATGACGAAATGACAAAAACGATGGGTTAAAGCCCATGTTTTTTGAAATTTTGAAAAAAAAAGTTAGCCTCGTTTCTCAGCATTTTGGACCATGGGCTATAGCCCATATCGTACGGCATACTATAGCGCGCCGTTTTTCATCATTTTTGAAGATTTGAAAAAAATGACGAAATGACAAAAACGATGGGTTATAGCCCATGTTTTTTGAAATTTTGAAAAAAAAAGTTAGCCTCGTTTCTCATCATTTTGGACCATGGGCTATAGCCCATATCGTACGGCATACTATAGCGCGCCGTTTTTCATCATTTTTGAAGATTTGAAAAAAATGACGAAATGACAAAAACGATGGGTTATAGCCCATGTTTTTTGAAATTTTGAAAAAAAAAGTTAGCCTCGTTTCTCATCATTTTGGACCAAGGGCTATAGCCCATATCGTACGGCATACTATAGCGCGCCGTTTTTCATCATTTTTGAAGATTTGAAAAAAATGACGAAATGACAAAAACGATGGGTTATAGCCCATGTTATTTGAAATTTTGAAAAAAAAACTTAGCCTCGTTTCTCATCATTTTGGACCATGGGCTATAGCCCATATCGTACGGCATACTATAGCGCGCCGTTTTTCATCATTTTTGAAGATTTAAAAAAAAATGACGAAATGACAAAAACGATGGGTTATAGCCCATGTTTTTTGAAATTTTGAAAAAAAAAGTTAGCCTCGTTTCTCATCATTTTGGACCATGGGCTATAGCCCATATCGTACGGCATACTATAGCGCGCCGTTTTTCATCATTTTTGAAGATTTGAAAAAAATGACGAAATGACAAAAACGATGGGTTATAGCCCATGTTTTTTGAAATTTTGAAAAAAAAAGTTAGCCTCGTTTCTCATCATTTTGGACCATGGGCTATAGCCCATATCGTACGGCATACTATAGCGCGCCGTTTTTCGTCATTTTTGAAGATTTGAAAAAAATGACGAAATGACAAAAACGAAAGGTTATAGCCCATGTTTTTTGAAATTTTGAAAAAAAAAGTTAGCCTCGTTTCTCATCATTTTGGACCATGGGCTATAGCCCATATCGTACGGCATACTATAGCGCGCCGGTTTTCATCATTTTTGAAGATTTGAAAAAAATGACGAAATGACAAAAACGAAAGGTTATAGCCCATGTTTTTTGAAATTTTGAAAAAAAAACTTAGCCTCGTTTCTCATCATTTTGGACCATGGGCTATAGCCCATATCGTACGGCATACTATAGCGCGCCGTTTTTCATCATTTTTGAAGATTTGAAAAAAATGACGAAATGACAAAAACGATGGGTTATAGCCCATGTTTTTTGAAATTTTGAAAAAAAAAAGTTAGCCTCGTTTCTCATCATTTTGGACCATGGGCTATAGCCCATATCGTACGGCATACTATAGCGCGCCGTTTTTCATCATTTTTGAAGATTTGAAAAAAATGACGAAATGACAAAAACGAAAGGTTATAGCCCATTGTTTTTTTAAATTAAAAAAAAAAACTTAGCCTCGTTTCTCATCATTTTGGACCATGGGCTATAGCCCATATCGTACGGCATACTATAGCGCGCCGTTTTTCATCATTTTTGAAGATTTGAAAAAAATGACGAAATGACAAAAACGATGGGTTATAGCCCATGTTTTTTGAAATTTTGAAAAAAAAAGTTAGCCTCGTTTCTCATCATTTTGGACCATGGGCTATAGCCCATATCGTACGGCATACTATAGCGCGCCGTTTTTCATCATTTTTGAAGATTTGAAAAAAATGACGAAATGACAAAAACGATGGGTTATAGCCCATGTTTTTTGAAATTTTGAAAAAAAAAGTTAGCCTCGTTTCTCATCATTTTGGACCATGGGCTATAGCCCATATCGTACGGCATACTATAGCGCGCCGTTTTTCATCATTTTTGAAGATTTGAAAAAAATGACGAAATGACAAAAACGATGGGTTATAGCCCATGTTTTTTGAAATTTTGAAAAAAAAAGTTAGCCTCGTTTCTCATCATTTTGGACCATGGGCTATAGCCCATATCGTACGGCATACTATAGCGCGCCGTTTTTCGTCATTTTTGAAGATTTGAAAAAAATGACGAAATGACAAAAACGAAAGGTTATAGCCCATGTTTTTTGAAATTTTGAAAAAAAAAGTTAGCCTCGTTTCTCATCATTTTGGACCATGGGCTATAGCCCATATCGTACGGCATACTATAGCGCGCCGGTTTTCATCATTTTTGAAGATTTGAAAAAAATGACGAAATGACAAAAACGAAAGGTTATAGCCCATGTTTTTTGAAATTTTGAAAAAAAAACTTAGCCTCGTTTCTCATCATTTTGGACCATGGGCTATAGCCCATATCGTACGGCATACTATAGCGCGCCGTTTTTCATCATTTTTGAAGATTTGAAAAAAATGACGAAATGACAAAAACTATGGGTTATAGCCCATGTTTTTTGAAATTTTGAAAAAAAAAGTTAGCCTCGTTTCTCATCATTTTGGACCATGGGCTATAGCCCATATCGTACGGCATACTATAGCGCGCCGTTTTTCATCATTTTTGAAGATTTGAAAAAAATGACGAAATGACAAAAACGAAAGGTTATAGCCCATGTTTTTTGAAATTAAAAAAAAAAAACTTAGCCTCGTTTCTCATCATTTTGGACCATGGGCTATAGCCCATATCGTACGGCATACTATAGCGCGCCGTTTTTCATCATTTTTGAAGATTTGAAAAAAATGACGAAATGACAAAAACGATGGGTTAAAGCCCATGTTTTTTGAAATTTTGAAAAAAAAAGTTAGCCTCGTTTCTCATCATTTTGGACCATGGGCTATAGCCCATATCGTACGGCATACTATAGCGCGCCGTTTTTCATCATTTTTGAAGATTTGAAAAAATGACGAAATGACAAAAACGATGGGTTATAGCCCATGTTTTTTGAAATTTAAAAAAAAAAGTTAGCCTCGTTTCTCAGCATTTTGGACCATGGGCTATAGCCCATATCGTACGGCATACTATAGCGCGCCGTTTTTCATCATTTTTGAAGATTTGAAAAAAATGACGAAATGACAAAAACGATGGGTTATAGCCCATGTTTTTTGAAATTTTGAAAAAAAAAGTTAGCCTCGTTTCTCATCATTTTGGACCATGGGCTATAGCCCATATCGTACGGCATACTATAGCGCGCCGTTTTTCATCATTTTTGAAGATTTGAAAAAAATGACGAAATGACAAAAACGATGGGTTATAGCCCATGTTTTTTGAAATTTTGAAAAAAAAACTTAGCCTCGTTTCTCATCATTTTGGACCAAGGGCTATAGCCCATATCGTACGGCATACTATAGCGCGCCGTTTTTCATCATTTTTGAAGATTTGAAAAAAATGACGAAATGACAAAAACGATGGGTTATAGCCCATGTTATTTGAAATTTTGAAAAAAAAACTTAGCCTCGTTTCTCATCATTTTGGACCATGGGCTATAGCCCATATCGTACGGCATACTATAGCGCGCCGTTTTTCATCATTTTTGAAGATTTAAAAAAAAATGACGAAATGACAAAAACGATGGGTTATAGCCCATGTTTTTTGAAATTTTGAAAAAAAAAGTTAGCCTCGTTTCTCATCATTTTGGACCATGGGCTATAGCCCATATCGTACGGCATACTATAGCGCGCCGTTTTTCATCATTTTTGAAGATTTGAAAAAAATGACGAAATGACAAAAACGATGGGTTATAGCCCATGTTTTTTGAAATTTTGAAAAAAAAAGTTAGCCTCGTTTCTCATCATTTTGGACCATGGGCTATAGCCCATATCGTACGGCATACTATAGCGCGCCGTTTTTCGTCATTTTTGAAGATTTGAAAAAAATGACGAAATGACAAAAACGAAAGGTTATAGCCCATGTTTTTTGAAATTTTGAAAAAAAAAGTTAGCCTCGTTTCTCATCATTTTGGACCATGGGCTATAGCCCATATCGTACGGCATACTATAGCGCGCCGGTTTTCATCATTTTTGAAGATTTGAAAAAAATGACGAAATGACAAAAACGAAAGGTTATAGCCCATGTTTTTTGAAATTTTGAAAAAAAAACTTAGCCTCGTTTCTCATCATTTTGGACCATGGGCTATAGCCCATATCGTACGGCATACTATAGCGCGCCGTTTTTCATCATTTTTGAAGATTTGAAAAAAATGACGAAATGACAAAAACGATGGGTTATAGCCCATGTTTTTTGAAATTTTGAAAAAAAAAAGTTAGCCTCGTTTCTCATCATTTTGGACCATGGGCTATAGCCCATATCGTACGGCATACTATAGCGCGCCGTTTTTCGTCATTTTTGAAGATTTGAAAAAAATGACGAAATGACAAAAACGAAAGGTTATAGCCCATGTTTTTTGAAATTTTGAAAAAAAAAGTTAGCCTCGTTTCTCATCATTTTGGACCATGGGCTATAGCCCATATCGTACGGCATACTATAGCGCGCCGTTTTTCATCATTTTTGAAGATTTGAAAAAAATGACGAAATGACAAAAACGAAAGGTTATAGCCCATTGTTTTTTTAAATTAAAAAAAAAAAACTTAGCCTCGTTTCTCATCATTTTGGACCATGGGCTATAGCCCATATCGTACGGCATACTATAGCGCGCCGTTTTTCATCATTTTTGAAGATTTGAAAAAAATGACGAAATGACAAAAACGATGGGTTATAGCCCATGTTTTTTGAAATTTTGGAAAAAAAAGTTAGCCTCGTTTCTCATCATTTTGGACCATGGGCTATAGCCCATATCGTACGGCATACTATAGCGCGCCGTTTTTCATCATTTTTGAAGATTTGAAAAAAATGACGAAATGACAAAAACGATGGGTTATAGCCCATGTTTTTTGAAATTTTGAAAAAAAAAGGTTAGCCTCGTTTCTCATCATTTTGGACCATGGGCTATAGCCCATATCGTACGGCATACTATAGCGCGCCGTTTTTCATCATTTTTGAAGATTTGAAAAAAATGACGAAATGACAAAAACGATGGGTTATAGCCCATGTTTTTTGAAATTTTGAAAAAAAAACTTAGCCTCGTTTCTCATCATTTTGGACCATGGGCTATAGCCCATATCGTACGGCATACTATAGCGCGCCGTTTTTCTACATTTTTGAAGATTTGAAAAAAATGACGAAATGACAAAAACGATGGGTTATAGCCCATGTTTTTTGAAATTTTGAAAAAAAAAAGTTAGCCTCGTTTCTCATCATTTTGGACCATGGGCTATAGCCCATATCGTACGGCATACTATAGCGCGCCGTTTTTCGTCATTTTTGAAGATTTGAAAAAAATGACGAAATGACAAAAACGAAAGGTTATAGCCCATGTTTTTTGAAATTTTGAAAAAAAAAGTTAGCCTCGTTTCTCATCATTTTGGACCATGGGCTATAGCCCATATCGTACGGCATACTATAGCGCGCCGTTTTTCATCATTTTTGAAGATTTGAAAAAAATGACGAAATGACAAAAACGAAAGGTTATAGCCCATTGTTTTTTGAAATTAAAAAAAAAAACTTAGCCTCGTTTCTCATCATTTTGGACCATGGGCTATAGCCCATATCGTACGGCATACTATAGCGCGCCGTTTTTCATCATTTTTGAAGATTTGAAAAAAATGACGAAATGACAAAAACGATGGGTTATAGCCCATGTTTTTTGAAATTTTGAAAAAAAAAGTTAGCCTCGTTTCTCATCATTTTGGACCATGGGCTATAGCCCATATCGTACGGCATACTATAGCGCGCCGTTTTTCATCATTTTTGAAGATTTGAAAAAAATGACGAAATGACAAAAACGATGGGTTATAGCCCATGTTTTTTGAAATTTTGAAAAAAAAAGGTTAGCCTCGTTTCTCATCATTTTGGACCATGGGCTATAGCCCATATCGTACGGCATACTATAGCGCGCCGTTTTTCATCATTTTTGAAGATTTGAAAAAAATGACGAAATGACAAAAACGATGGGTTATAGCCCATGTTTTTTGAAATTTTGAAAAAAAAAGTTAGCCTCGTTTCTCATCATTTTGGACCATGGGCTATAGCCCATATCGTACGGCATACTATAGCGCGCCGTTTTTCATCATTTTTGAAGATTTGAAAAAAATTACGAAATGACAAAAACGATGGGTTATAGCCCATGTTTTTTGAAATTAAAAAAAAAAAGTTAGCCTCGTTTCTCAGCATTTTGGACCATGGGCTATAGCCCATATCGTACGGCATACTATAGCGCGCCGTTTTTCATCATTTTTGAAGATTTGAAAAAAATGACGAAATGACAAAAACGATGGGTTATAGCCCATGTTTTTTGAAATTTTGAAAAAAAAAGTTAGCCTCGTTTCTCATCATTTTGGACCATGGGCTATAGCCCATATCGTACGGCATACTATAGCGCGCCGTTTTTCGTCATTTTTGAAGATTTGAAAAAAATGACGAAATGACAAAAACGAAAGGTTATAGCCCATGTTTTTTGAAATTTTGAAAAAAAAAGTTAGCCTCGTTTCTCATCATTTTGGACCATGGGCTATAGCCCATATCGTACGGCATACTATAGCGCGCCGTTTTTCATCATTTTTGAAGATTTGAAAAAAATGACGAAATGACAAAAACGAAAGGTTATAGCCCATGTTTTTTGAAATTAAAAAAAAAAAACTTAGCCTCGTTTCTCATCATTTTGGACCATGGGCTATAGCCC
Organism: Protomyctophum bolini; assembly: GCF_963924005.1. NCBI lineage: Eukaryota > Metazoa > Chordata > Actinopteri > Myctophiformes > Myctophidae > Protomyctophum > Protomyctophum bolini. The sequence goes on from NC_137865.1 coordinate 49,920,639, forward strand.
ATATCGTACGGCATACTATAGCGCGCCGTTTTTCATCATTTTTGAAGATTTGAAAAAAATGACGAAATGACAAAAACGATGGGTTATAGCCCATGTTTTTTGAAATTTTGAAAAAAAAAGTTAGCCTCGTTTCTCAGCATTTTGGACCATGGGCTATAGCCCATATCGTACGGCATACTATAGCGCGCCGTTTTTCATCATTTTTGAAGATTTGAAAAAAATGACGAAATGACAAAAACGATGGGTTATAGCCCATGTTTTTTGAAATTTTGAAAAAAAAAGTTAGCCTCGTTTCTCATCATTTTGGACCATGGGCTATAGCCCATATCGTACGGCATACTATAGCGCGCCGTTTTTCGTCATTTTTGAAGATTTGAAAAAAATGACGAAATGACAAAAACGAAAGGTTATATCCCATGTTTTTTGAAATTTTGAAAAAAAAAGTTAGCCTCGTTTCTCATCATTTTGGACCATGGGCTATAGCCCATATCGTACGGCATACTATAGCGCGCCGGTTTTCATCATTTTTGAAGATTTGAAAAAATGACGAAATGACAAAAACGAAAGGTTATAGCCCATGTTTTTTGAAATTTTGAAAAAAAAACTTAGCCTCGTTTCTCATCATTTTGGACCATGGGCTATAGCCCATATCGTACGGCATACTATAGCGCGCCGTTTTTCATCATTTTTGAAGATTTGAAAAAAATGACGAAATGACAAAACCGATGGGTTATAGCCCATGTTTTTTGAAATTTTGAAAAAAAAAGTTAGCCTCGTTTCTCATCATTTTGGACCATGGGCTATAGCCCATATCGTACGGCATACTATAGCGCGCCGTTTTTCGTCATTTTTGAAGATTTTAAAAAAATGACGAAATGACAAAAACGAAAGGTTATAGCCCATGTTTTTTGAAATTTTGAAAAAAAAAGTTAGCCTCGTTTCTCATCATTTTGGACCATGGGCTATAGCCCATATCGTACGGCATACTATAGCGCGCCGTTTTTCATCATTTTTGAAGATTTGAAAAAAATGACGAAATGACAAAAACGATGGGTTATAGCCCATGTTTTTTGAAATTTTGAAAAAAAAAGTTAGCCTCGTTTCTCATCATTTTGGACCATGGGCTATAGCCCATATCGTACGGCATACTATAGCGCGCCGTTTTTCATCATTTTTGAAGATTTGAAAAAAATGACGAAATGACAAAAACGATGGGTTATAGCCCATGTTTTTTTAAATTAAAAAAAAAAAGTTAGCCTCGTTTCTCAGCATTTTGGACCATGGGCTATAGCCCATATCGTACGGCATACTATAGCGCGCCGTTTTTCATCATTTTTGAAGATTTGAAAAAAATGACGAAATGACAAAAACGATGGGTTATAGCCCATGTTTTTTGAAATTTTGAAAAAAAAAGTTAGCCTCGTTTCTCATCATTTTGGACCATGGGCTATAGCCCATATCGTACGGCATACTATAGCGCGCCGTTTTTCATCATTTTTGAAGATTTGAAAAAAATGACGAAATGAGAAAAACGATGGGTTATAGCCCATGTTTTTTGAAATTTTGAAAAAAAAAGTTAGCCTCGTTTCTCATCATTTTGGACCATGGGCTATAGCCCATATCGTACGGCATACTATAGCGCGCCGTTTTTCGTCATTTTTGAAGATTTGAAAAAAATGACGAAATGACAAAAACGAAAGGTTATAGCCCATGTTTTTTGAAATTTTGAAAAAAAAAGTTAGCCTCGTTTCTCATCATTTTGGACCATGGGCTATAGCCCATATCGTACGGCATACTATAGCGCGCCGTTTTTCATCATTTTTGAAGATTTGAAAAAATGACGAAATGACAAAAACGAAAGGTTATAGCCCATGTTTTTTGAAATTTTGAAAAAAAAACTTAGCCTCGTTTCTCATCATTTTGGACCATGGGCTATAGCCCATATCGTACGGCATACTATAGCGCGCCGTTTTTCATCATTTTTGAAGATTTGAAAAAAATGACGAAATGACAAAACCGATGGGTTATAGCCCATGTTTTTTGAAATTTTGAAAAAAAAAGTTAGCCTCGTTTCTCATCATTTTGGACCATGGGCTATAGCCCATATCGTACGGCATACTATAGCGCGCCGTTTTTCGTCATTTTTGAAGATTTGAAAAAAATGACGAAATGACAAAAACGAAAGGTTATAGCCCATGTTTTTTGAAATTTTGAAAAAAAAAGTTAGCCTCGTTTCTCATCATTTTGGACCATGGGCTATAGCCCATATCGTACGGCATACTATAGCGCGCCGTTTTTCATCATTTTTGAAGATTTGAAAAAAATGACGAAATGACAAAAACGAAAGGTTATAGCCCATGTTTTTTTAAATTAAAAAAAAAAAACTTAGCCTCGTTTCTCATCATTTTGGACCATGGGCTATAGCCCATATCGTACGGCATACTATAGCGCGCCGTTTTTCATCATTTTTGAAGATTTGAAAAAAATGACGAAATGACAAAAACGATGGGTTATAGCCCATGTTTTTTGAAATTTTGAAAAAAAAAGTTAGCCTCGTTTCTCATCATTTTGGACCATGGGCTATAGCCCATATCGTACGGCATACTATAGCGCACCGTTTTTCATCATTTTTGAAGATTTGAAAAAAATGACGAAATGACAAAAACGATGGGTTATAGCCCATGTTTTTTGAAATTTAAAAAAAAAAGTTAGCCTCGTTTCTCATCATTTTGGACCATGGGCTCTAGCCCATATCGTACGGCATACTATAGCGCGCCGTTTTTCATCATTTTTGAAGATTTGAAAAAAATGACGAAATGACAAAAACGATGGGTTATAGCCCATGTTTTTCGAAATTTTGAAAAAAAAAGTTAGCCTCGTTTCTCATCATTTTGGACCATGGGCTATAGCCCATATCGTACGGCATACTATAGCGCGCCGTTTTTCATCATTTTTGAAGATTTGAAAAAAATGACGAAATGACAAAAACGATGGGTTATAGCCCATGTTTTTTGAAATTTTGAAAAAAAAAGTTAGCCTCGTTTCTCATCATTTTGGACCAAGGGCTATAGCCCATATCGTACGGCATACTATAGCGCGCCGTTTTTCATCATTTTTGAAGATTTGAAAAAAATGACAAAATGACAAAAACGAAAGGTTATAGCCCATGTTTTTTGAAATTTTGAAAAAAAAAGTTAGCCTCGTTTCTCATCATTTTGGACCATGGGCTATAGCCCATATCGTACGGCATACTATAGCGCGCCGTTTTTCATCATTTTTGAAGATTTGAAAAAAATGACGAAATGACAAAAACGATGGGTTATAGCCCATGTTTTTTGAAATTTTGAAAAAAAAAGTTAGCCTCGTTTCTCATCATTTTGGACCATGGGCTATAGCCCATATCGTACGGCATACTATAGCGCGCCGGTTTTCATCATTTTTGAAGATTTGAAAAAAATGACGAAATGACAAAAACGAAAGGTTATAGCCCATGTTTTTTGAAATTTTGAAAAAAAAACTTAGCCTCGTTTCTCATCATTTTGGACCATGGGCTATAGCCCAAATCGTACGGCATACTATAGCGCGCCGGTTTTCATCATTTTTGAAGATTTGAAAAAAATGACGAAATGACAAAAACGATGGGTTATAGCCCATGTTTTTTGAAATTTTGAAAAAAAAAGTTAGCCTCGTTTCTCATCATTTTGGACCATGGGCTATAGCCCATATCGTACGGCATACTATAGCGCGCCGGTTTTCATCATTTTTGAAGATTTGAAAAAAATGACGAAATGACAAAAACGATGGGTTATAGCCCATGTTTTTTGAAATTTTGAAAAAAAAAGTTAGCCTCGTTTCTCATCATTTTGGACCATGGGCTATAGCCCATATCGTACGGCATACTATAGCGCGCCGTTTTTCGTCATTTTTGAAGATTTGAAAAAAATGACGAAATGACAAAAACGAAAGGTTATAGCCCATGTTTTTTGAAATTTTGAAAAAAAAAGTTAGCCTCGTTTCTCATCATTTTGGACCATGGGCTATAGCCCATATCGTACGGCATACTATAGCGCGCCGGTTTTCATCATTTTTGAAGATTTGAAAAAAATGACGAAATGACAAAAACCAAAGGTTATAGCCCATGTTTTTTGAAATTTTGGAAAAAAAAGTTAGCCTCGTTTCTCATCATTTTGGACCATGGGCTATAGCCCATATCGTACGGCATACTATAGCGCGCCGTTTTTCGTCATTTTTGAAGATTTGAAAAAAATGACGAAATGACAAAAACGAAAGGTTATAGCCCATGTTTTTTGAAATTTTGAAAAAAAAAGTTAGCCTCGTTTCTCATCATTTTGGACCAAGGGCTATAGCCCATATCGTACGGCATACTATAGCACGCCGTTTTTCATCATTTTTGAAGATTTGAAAAAAATGACGAAATGACAAAAACGATGGGTTATAGCCCATGTTTTTTGAAATTTTGAAAAAAAAAGTTAGCCTCGTTTCTCATCATTTTGGACCATGGGCTATAGCCCATATCGTACGGCATACTATAGCACGCAGTTTTTCATCATTTTTGAAGATTTGAAAAAAATGACGAAATGACAAAAACGATGGGTTATAGCCCATGTTTTTTGAAATTTTGAAAAAGAAAGTTATCCTCGTTTCTCATCATTTTTGAGGATTTGAAAAAAATGAAAAAATGAAAAATAAAATCCGCAATTTCCGCAATTTGCTAATGTTTCCCATCCTTTCCGGTAAATACAACACATTGAGCAGGGCACTGCAGGGAGTTGAACCCCGTTCCGGTAAACCAGAAGTCTGACACCAGTGCCTTAGTTTTTGTGTTGTTCATTACTTCATTTACAGGTCCAGGTGTTCATACGCATGTGCGCCTGTGCGTGTGTAGGTGCACGCTTCAATATAACCCATCGTTTTTTTCATTTTTCCAATTTTGTCAAATCATCAAAAATGATGAAAAATGGCGCGCTATAGTATGCCGTACGATATATAGTCTAGGACCTGACTAAGATATGTATGCACTTCATTTAGGAGAGAATATCGCAACTGTTCTTGACTAATATGAACCCAGCGAACAACTTGGGAACTGTGAACAATTCTCTATCCGGGGCGAAATACCCGAAAATGACCACGCCCTTTTAAAAATGACCGCTACTTCAAACATGGCTCTATTTTCTAAACCGTTGGAGCTACAGATTTTCTGAGGTGCTCAAAATGTTCAGAATGCTCATGTTTGTTGAATCCGTGCCCAAGCCAGCAACCCTTCCGGTCATCATAGTGGCCAAATCCAATATGGCCGCCAGTCCGCCACCTGAAAAAGGTTTTGTCCAGAACTTTTGAACCAGATCAGCTATGAATGCAAACTTGGTGTCTAAATCATGTTTTTTGACAATTATAAACATTTTGGAATGATCATCTTTATGACTGGGTGTGGCTGAACGTCTATTTTGCATATTTCAAAGATGGCGACTATCTGACAATTTGTTTTACTTTGAAAACTTGGTGTCTATTTTGTACTTTTTGAGCATTAGAAACACATTGGAATGCTCATATTTATGATTAAATCCATCTAGAGCACTCTTATTTGCTTATTACAAATACTGTATGGCCTATATCAAAAATGTTACGTTTCATCCATATGTGAGTGTAGAGTTGATCAAATTGGAGAAAAGAAACAACCTGTAAACTGTACATAATGTAATTTTATAGAAACAATAGAATAGCATAATAATATCATGATAAATTATGCTGAACATTAGTCAAAGGTGTATCAAATTTAAAAACAGTAAACCTATGTTTACACACACACGCTCCGTCCTTTTGATTTCTCATGGAAAAATACATACAACTTCTATACGAGGTGCACTGCAAATTATTCCAGCATTGCAGAATTTTCTTTTTGTCCACTAGGCCTTTCATGACTGTTGCAGCCTCAGTGGAGGAGGATGGTGCAAGCTTTACTGGCATCTACAAAATTAGTCCAGTAAGGTTCCCTAGCCAGTGACCAGCCCAATGTACTGAAACGTTGGGATGTAGAGGCCTTTAGACAAGCTGAATCAAGTAGAATTGGGTAGGAAGAATGGACTTGCGAGTCGACCATTTGTTTGACCAACATCAGCCTTCCCTGACTATGGGAAAAGGAGTACAGGAATCTCACATAAACCCTGGTCACTCTCACCTTGGAGCCTGAAAAGATCAGCTCCGATTTCCATGTCCAAAGATTGGCCAGAATATGTAGGCAAGTGTGTTTGTCTTATTATGTAATGTCATTGCCGCTATTCTAAAGCCCTTTCAGGTACAAACACTGGGCACCCCTGTCATAGAGGGACTGAGAAAGCCACTGTAAGGCTTCATCTACTTTGCTATGGCTACGACTCTTGCTGTATATGACGATGACCATACGGCAATCTTTGGACATGGAAATCAGAGTTGATCTTTTCAAGTCCAAGGTGAGAGTGACCAGGGTTTCTGTGAGATTCTGCACTCCTTTTCACATAGTCAGGGAAGGCTGATGTTGGTCAAACAAATTGTAGCAAGTCCCTTGAGAACCTTCCTCCTACCCAAGCTACATTGATCCTACATTGATCCAGCATCCAGCTTGTCAAAATGCCACTACATTCCAAATGTCAGTACATTTGGCTGGTCACTGACTCCATGACTAAGACTTGGGAACTTTACAGGACCCAGCCAGTAAAGCTCCTCCACTTAGGCTGCAACAGTTATGTACTGTAGGCCTATTGGAAAATTATGCAAAGCTGGAATCCTTTGCACCTCGATATATAGAAGTTGTATGATCAGGACCAAAAAAAAGTCTTCTCTGTGAGGACTCTAAAGGGCGGAGTGCATGGTGTGACAGAGTGTGTGTGTGTGTGTGTGTGTGTGTGTGTGTGTGTGTGTGTGTGTGTGTGTCGCATTTCCAATTTAAACACTGTTAAAATGTGATACCTTTGACAAATGCTCAGCATAAATTATTAAGCTATTATTATTATGCTCTTATGCTATTATTCTATTGTCAATAAAAGTACATCTGTACGCACTGAGGAAAAGACAGGAAGCAGAGCTGGAGGTAGCATAGACTAAAATGTTGAGGTTCTCTCTGGGAGTAACGAGGATGGATAGGATCAGGTATGAGTACATCAGAGGGACAGGCAGCACATGAAGCCAAAGAGGTCAGACTGAGATGGTTTGGACACATAAAGAGGAGGGTAGTGTGCATATTGGTAGAGGGAGGCTGAGGTTAGAACTGCCAGGCAGGAGGTCTAGAGGAAGACCAAAGAGAAGATGTATGGTTGTAGTGAAAGAGGACATGAAGTTAGTTGGTGTGTGAGAAGAGGAGGCAGGGGACAGCGTGAGATGGAGGCAGATGATTTGCTGTGGTGACCCCTGAAGGGAAAAGCCGAAAGGAAAAGAAGACACAGGTTGCTTCTTTTCTCCAGTTTGATCTTAACCTATTCCAACAACTCTACACTCAAATCCGGATGAAACTTCATGTTACATAACATTTTTGATATGTAGGCCATACAGTATTTGTAATAAGCAAATCAGAGTGCTCTAGATGGATTTAATCATGAATATGAGCATTCCAATGTGTTTCTAATGCTCAAAAAGCACAAAATAGACGCCAAGTTTGCAAAAAATGACAAAGTAAAACTAATTGTCAGATAGTCGCCATCTTTGAAATATGCAAAATGGAGGTTCGGCCACACCCAGTCATACAGATAAGCATTCCAAAATGTTTCTAATTGTCAAAAAACATGATTTAGACACCAAGTTTGCATTCATAGCTGATCTGGTTCAAAAGTTCTGGACAAAACCTTTTTCAGGTGGCGGACTGGCGGCCATATTGGATTTGGCCACTATGATGACCCGGATGGTTGCTGGCTTGGGCACGGATTCAACAAACATTCTGAGCATTCTGAACATTTTGAGCACCTCAGAAAAGCTGTAGCTCCAACGGTTTAGAAAATAGAGCCATGTTTGAAGTAGCGGTCATTTTTAAAAGGGCGTGGTCATTTTCGGGTATTTCGCCCCGGATAGAGAATTGTTCACAGTTCCCAAGTTGTTCACGGGGGTCATATTAGTCAAGAACAGTTGCGATATTCTCTCCTAAATGAAGTGCATACATATCTTAGTCAGGTCCTAGACTAATAGGCTATAGCCCATGGTCCAAAATGATGAGAAACGAGGATAACTTTTTTTTTCAAAATTTCAAAAAACATGGGCTATAACCCATCGGTTTTTTTATTTTTTTATTTTTTTCAAATCATCAAAAATGATGAAAAACGGCGCGCTATAGTATGCTGTACGATATAGACTATAGCCCATGGTCCAAAATGATGAGAAACGAGGATAACTTTTTTTTTCACAATTTCAAAAAACATGGGCTATAACCCATCGTTTTTTTCATTTTTTTATTTTTGTCAAATCATCAAAAATGATGAAAAACGGCGCGCTATAGTATGCCGTACGATATAGACTATAGCCCATGGTCCAAAATGATGAGAAACGAGGATAACATTTTTTTTCAAAATTTCAAAAAACATGGGCTATAACCCATCGTTTTTTTCATTTTTTCATTTCCTTCGGCCTGGTGTAGACAATTAGGTCAAATGTCCTCTACAACTCAAACTTCGGTGCACTTTGTGGCAACACAAAGCGCCCCTCACTTCACACAGGTGTGATTTTGTTTTTGTCTTGAGCACTCATCACTTCCAATTTCATTTCACAACGACTGCATACCCTCATCCATGATTCCACCAGAGGGAGCCAAAGTCATTGATTTGTGCAAGCCTGGAGCTCCAATGAGAGTTGGAAAAGCTGGATGTAGACAGTTTCACTGTACATCTAGACAGCAGCTAAAAGCAAAATTAAACAAAACACAGTTCCACTAATTAACACACACATAAAGACAGGATCTGGTATATTGTGTATTTATTATTATGCTTAATCAAAATAGCATAACAATGTATAGACCTAGCCTACTGAGGGAGCGGTGGCCGAACGGTTTGCGGAGTGGCCTTGATATCGGAAAGGTCGCTAGTTCGTATTCCCTGGACCGGCATGTTAAAATCACCACCGCTGAAGTGCCCTTGGACAAGGCATTGAACCATGAAATGTTTCTATGAGCAGGGCCTGGCAGTAAACAAGTTCTTGAGCTTAGTCCAGTTACCCTGGGTAAACATAGTACCTTTCCTTTCCTTTAGTCCAGTTACCCTGGGTAAACATAGTACCTTTCCTTTCCTTTAGTCCAGTTACCCTGGGTAAACATAGTACCTTTCCTTTCCTTAGTCCAGTTACCCTGGGTAAACATAGTACCTTTCCTTTCCTTAGTCCAGTTACCCTGGGTAAACATAGTACCTTTCCTTTCCTTAGTCCAGTTACCCTGCAGGGTAAACATAGTACCTTTCCTTTCCTTAGTCCAGTTACCCTGGGTAAACATAGTACCTTTCCTTTCCTTAGTCCAGTTACCCTGGGTAAACATAGTACCTTTCCTTTCCTTTGGCTACTGTCCACCACTGGTAAGGTGGACACTGATCTAAAGTCATCACACCCTGTTGTTGGTATTGAGTCCAGTAATTGTAAAGAAATCCCAGACTCCAGCCAAGTGCTGCTAAATGCAGACGTCTCTCTCCGACTCAATACAGTATAAGGAACTTACTGTACGTACAACTGCTTTCATGGTTCACGTGTTGCCCCCAAAGAGGCTCCTGCACGCACATGTTGTGGACTATATGAAAAGATGCACAACTACACTCTCATAGGGATGGGCTGGGAGACTAACAGGACACAGGTGGAGAAAACTATAGCGATCACAGGTAGGGTGAGACAACAGAGGTAACAATTAAGGGTACAAAGACAACAGGAAACACTTCAAAATAAAAGGTACACAACAACAACAACACATCACCACTAGTTCATGACATGAAGTATGGTTGTGAATGAAAATATGTAAATGTCATTAATAATGACATTTACATATTTGAGCGAACGTGAACTGAAAGTCTTTATATAGAAGAAGCAGCATTTAGGTCTGAATGATATACCGTATTTCACCAGTGGTGGGAAAAGTACTCAATTGTTTTACTTAAGTAAAAAGTACCAATACTGCAATTTAGAACTATACTTCGTTACAGGTAAAAGTATTGGGAATTGGAAATACTAATGTGCAAAATACCTCACAATTGTACTTAAGTATATACAGTACTTAAGTAAAAGTACAGTAGAAATGTACAGTAGCTCTTTAGCCTATACATTACTGCTGCGGGGCTCTGCAAGAGTCTGTCTGTCTGTCTGTCTGTCTGTCTGTCTGCATGCCTGTCTGTCTGTCTGTCTGTCTGTCTGTCTGTCTGTCTGCATGCCAGCCTGTCTGTCTGTCTGCATGCCAGCCTGTCTGTCTGTCTGTCTGTCTGTCTGCATGCCAGCCTGTCTGTCTGTCTGTCTGTCTGTCTGTCTGCATGCCAGCCTGTCTGTCTGTCTGTCTGTCTGTCTGTCTGTCTGTCTGTCTGTCTGTCTGTCTGCATGCCAGCCTGTCTGTCTGCATGCCAGCCTGTCTGTCTGTCAGTCAGAGGATCATTCTGTATGTTAACTTCTGCTGCCAAGGAGACCTTGGGAGAAAACAAGAAGGTATGGCCAATACCACAATATCCAGAGTGCCAATATTGTATTAGGACAGCAGGTCAGAGGTCAGAGGTCAGAGGTCTTACCTGTTGTCCTAATACAATATTGTATTAGGACAGCAGGTCAGAGGTCTGAGGTCAGAGGTCTTACCTGCTGGCACTCTGGCTATTGTGGTATTGGCCATACCTTCTTGTTTTCTCCTGTGTGCCGGTGTGCGTAGAGCGTAACACACACATGATGTAACGGTCCCAGTGAATGCTATAAGTTCAGCTGCCGGAGGGTCCATGTACAGCAGGGGTGCCCAGAAGGTAGATCACAAAGGCTTTGCAGGTAGACCACATGCCCCTAAATATATATCATTAGAAAAAAACTACTTGAATTAAGGTGACTGATTGATTTAAAAGAGCCTTTCAGCACAAACACACAACACAAAACAAAACAAATACAAAGTCATATACAAATAACTACGACTTCCATTTTCCTCTCTCCATTTCCCATTCCAAGTGTGTTTGTCTTATAGTATGTGACGCCAGTGCTGCTGTTTTCAGCAATGGGATAATACTTTTTTGGGTGAGTAGGTCTTGTTGAGATGGTCGTTGTGAAAGTAGCTCTCAAGTCAAAAAAGTGTGGGCACCCCTGATGTACAGTACAGTCCCGGCGACAGTGTGTAGCCACATTGAGCTGGCTTCCTTCATGCTCGTTTATAGTGAAAACACTACAATCCCTTAAATTACATTACACTAATCCTGCAGTTCTGTCTACAGTGCACACTGTATCAGAGAAGCACATTCACCACCGACCGTACACAGCTTGTTACCGTGGTATCTTGAATACTGCATACTCCACACAAGGTTACTGTATCAATATGTGTGTTGTTTATTTATCACGTAGGCAAAAACAGACATGTATCATGCACACCACGCCAAGCTTATATCAGACTTCCTTAATCCTCCCAAGAGGTGGTTGCTTCCTACTGACTGCTGGTATGCTTGTGCCACCTCTTGGCCAGGCCATGTAACAACAGTCTCTGCCATGCCCACAACATAACAGTTACAGTAAATGTAGCCACTAGCCAGTGTTATGGTTGGACTTGGATGACTGTATACAGGTGTGACTCATGAGTGTTATGGGAAGGACGCAGGCTCAGGTACAGTTTATCTGCCCACATGACCAGCAGTCCAAGCACATTTACTTAACCCATTCTGACCCGAGATCAGATTCTAAAAATGTCTTTTACATCCTGACAGCCTTCATTTTAAATGGACTGCGAACAAAACCTGGTTAACAATCTCCCTTTTCAGTACTATGTGTAAGACTGAAACATGGTGAGAATATTACTCACGGTGGGCTAGCGTTCAAAACAAGGATATGAGTAATAGGCAACTCATGAAAACAAGACCTTTGACATCTGGTTATAATAATGCCTCTGCTGTCAAAGCACTTAAAGGTGCTATAAGAGTGTAAGTGATAGTTGTTCTGGTTAAAACAGCAGGAAAAACAATTCTGAAAGTCTAATATTCAGATAATCATTGTCAAGATTGATTGTATAGCAGCTATAGTCTCCCCCATCTCTCTTCGGTAAACATAACATAATTTTCCAGGTGGGTGTAGCGAATCTCACCCACTCACCCATGAACACATTTATCAGTTTCACATTTTTTGTGTGTGTGTGTGTGTGTGTGTGTGTGTGTGTGTGTGTGTGTGTGTGTGTGTGTGTGTTGCACCAGTTCTCATTTTGACTTCACATTCTTGCAATCATTTCCAATTTAATTTGTTTAGCTTTGCATCCTGCATGAGTTCTCTCTCCTGATTGGATCAAATTGCATTCCCACCACAAGCCGTGTGTGATGAAACCAAAGAAGTAATGGGCCTGTCCACTCCAAGCACCAGAACTACAAGTAGAATTATAGAACACATTTATATAAATATATTGTTTTTAAAATGGAAACCATGTTACCACAACCATAACGATGACAGTGCAGTGGTGAACAATTTGTGGACAACCCGTAAGTAAGAGCAGAGCAGATATATCTGTTGTTTATTACCTAAACAATGACAACATGACGATCCAAACCAATTCACAGATCCAATAATCTCATGCCGTTTTAGATTAACCTGATTTGTTTTGTTACTATAAGAAATTCCATGTTGAAAATAAACTCCTCATCCCCACTGTTTGCTTTTCACTGAACCACACTGCCTGGCTTCTGTTTTAGGCAGGCTTTTTTTTCTCTGTAACTAAAGCGCTGTCTATTAATTCTGACCTGAGATCAGATTTAAAAAAAAGTCTTCTACATCCTGACAGTTTTCTGAAAAAGCAGCCCTACAAGCTCGTAGCGCACTCGGTGGCGCGCCACTATGAGTTTGTAGATCTGCTATTTTTCAATAGCTAAAGCATAACATAATGCTAACACCAAAAGGGGTTCCCGCCCAGAATGGGTTAACTTCCATAGAAAAGTAATGGTGGACTAGACCAGGGGTTCCCAAACTTTTTTGGACCAGGTACCCCTTTTGGGGTAGATATTTTTCCAGGTACCCCCTCATCCTCGCAACACGGATAACAAATAAATGTATACGTCTAAATGTGTACGTCTAAATGTAGACGTCTAAAATGTAGACGTCTAAATGTGTACGTCTAAATGTAGACGTCTAAATGTAGACGTCTAAATGTGTACGTCTAAATGTAGACGTCTAAATGTGTACGTCTAAATGTAGACGTCTAAATGTAGACGTCTAAATGTAGACGTCTTCTCTTATGGGGGTCCCTGGCATATCTTTTCAAATGGGGGTCCACGGGCTAAGTAGTGTCAATTTGGGGGTCCTTGACATGAAAAAGTTTGGGAACCACTGCTTTAAACACTTTAGCACTTTATGAACATGAACAAAATAGATGGGTCCCCCCCGGAACTCCCTCAGGTACCCCTGGGCCGGGTCCCCGGACCCCACTTTGGGAACCACTGTTATAGCCCATATCGTATGGCATACTATGGCACGCCGTTTTTCATCATTTTTGAGGATTTGAAAAAAATGAAAAAAATGAAAAAAACGATGGGTTATAGCCCATGTTTTTTGAAATTTTGAAAAAAAAAGTTAGCCTCGTTTCTCATCATTTTGGACCGTGGGCTAAAGCCCATATCGTACGGCATACTATAGCGCGCCGTTTTTCATCATTTTTGAGGATTTGAAAAAAATGAAAAAATGAAAAAAAAACGATGGGACTGCTTTAAACACTTTAGCACTTTATGAACATGAACAAAATAGATGGGTCCCCCCTGGAACTCCCTCAGGTACCCCTGGGGGTCCCCGGACCCCACTTTGGGAACCACTGGACTAGACTGTATATCTTTGCATCTGCACGTCTGAACGCAGCTATAGCATTAATGTATTAACCCATTCTGACCTGAGATCAGATTCATACGAGGTTTTCCACTGGACACACACTGGTCTGATTAACCCATTCTGACCTGAGATCAGATTCTAAAAATGTCAGTCTTTCTTCGATTTTTCAAAAATAGCAGACCTACAAGGTCGTAGCACGCCACTCGGTGGCGCGCTACGACCTTGTAGATCTGCTATTTTTCAATAGCTAAAGCATAACATGATGCTAACACTAAAATGGTCCCGTTCAGAATGGGTTAAGCATTAAGAGATTATGATGAGGTGTTCTGGCCAGGGCCTGTAAAAGCCATTATTTGTTTGTCCGGGGATCAGTTAACATTCTGCAGCAGGTAGCCCCGGCATTTCAGCTGACTGTATCTAACATGGACATTAGCAGGTCCGGAGAGCTACTCTTTCACTGTGGGACTGAAAGGTGATCCGAAGGAGCAGCTGTTTGCGCTCCACAGCAGCCTGGCTGGCTGGCTGGCCTCTCTCCCAGCAGCTGATGTTGATGGGGTGTGTGTGTGTGCCGTGCGTGTGTGTGCGTGCGTGCGTGCGTGTGTGTGTGCGAGTGTAATGTAATGTGCAGGGGGGGGGGGGGCGGGGTTAAGAATCGTTTTTTTCCTTTTTGCCTTTATTGATAGTTCACTGTAAATCCCTGGAACATGTGACGCGTTTAAAACCTAAACACCAGTGTGTAATAATAAAATGCCAAATGTTTATTAATTAATGGTCATAAAATACAGTAGAACACGAGTTCACTCAAACACCTCACGAGAACACCTATAGCGTTCGAATTCTAAACACCTATATGACTGACTTTGATTGTAAAAACTAAACACGTTTACGTGTTTAAAAAGTTTATAATCTAAACACTGTGACACTTTTAAAAAAGTGTTACAAATAAGTGTTTAGAACCTAAACACCTGAGTTTAGTACACGTGAAGATATAGACACGGAAGAGGGAGAGAGAGAGAGAAGGAGAGAGACACGCAGCAAAGGTCGGCATGAGCGGGACTCGAACACGCGACGCGCTGTCAGGCCAAGCATGCGCCTGGACCGCTAGGCTAGGCTAGGGCCCCCATGTGGAACACTGCATGAGTGTATATATGTGTAACTTGGCAAAGATCATGGCAAACATGATGCATGAGGATAATATGCAACACAGAGAACCGCCCAGCCATCACTTCCCTCATGGATGTGTGTGGGAACAGCATGCATGGTGCGCTGCTACGGTGACACCTCAGCCAGCCACGCCGCCGTCCGCTACCGGTTCAAACCCCATCTTGTGGCTAACAAGTAAATGGTAAATGGTGCATTTATATAGCGCCTTTATCCAAGGCGCTTTGTATAGATTGTGCATTACATTCACCCATTCACACACACATTCATACACTGATGGTGGCGGAAACCATGCAAGGTACCAACCAGCATCTGGGGGAGCCCACAGGGTTCGAACTGGCGACCTTGCGGTTACCATCCGGAAACCCCTGAGCCACCGCCACCCCCAAAGAACTTGTTTCCATAACGACTTTCAAAGTCCTGGGGAAGCACCCCTCCTCCACACAGTCTGATTAAAGGCTTTGAATGAGTTGCACTTTGTGTGTAATGACTTAATTTGCACATGATGTGTGAAATGTATTCAAGTGTCGGCATAATAAAGGCCAAACTGTGTACTTGTCGCGTCTGCATAGCCGAGTCATATGAGGCACATTTTCTCACCATCTCATCATGTGCGCAGGGATATCCACGTTGTCACAGTGCAAGGGCAGGAGCTTTTAGGACCCAATTGCAGACAGATGGGCGCAGGCAGGCAGATGAGCTTCAATGCAAAGGGTTTTATTTAAAAAAAACAAAAGGAACACAAGGAACACTAGAAGTTCGCTTATTTCCATCGAAATAAGTAGTAAAGTGTGCCACTTGGGTTATTATTTACATTATGAAGAGAGGATATATACAAAAAATATATAATTTTGAGGTAGGGGAAATAGCCAATAAGGAGCTTTTGCACAAAATAACACCTGGACCTCTTTGATGGGGACGTAACAACTACAAAGAAAGGTAAGAAAGCCTTTTAGTATGGAATTCTCCTTTAAATCATGGATACACGAGGAGCTGAACACTACTGACATAAAGTGAGGAACTAGCAAAGGGAACTGAACAAACAGGGTACAGGGTACAGAGTACAAATAGACACAGACTAACTAGGCATAGGTGAAACCAAAACTCAACATCAAGACAGGGACTGGCTGGGGGACTAAGAGGACACAGGTGATTGGCTGGGGGACTAAGAGGACACAGGTGATTGGCCGGGGGACTAAGAGGACACAGGTGGAAAACAGAACTACAGGGGCAGACAGGAAGGCATGAAACAATACTACAAAATAAAGGGTATACACAAGTAAACATGACACGTCACTCACGGACCGTGACACACGTGCGTCCCAGACTTTGTGACCACGGCGTGCAACGGCACATGTGCTAGAAAATAACAAATATACACACTCTGTTTGAGGACAGCTTTAGAGCAGTTCCGTTGCTTATATACCAGCTGTGTTATATTATGTGACAATAAAGGATTTGAAGTTGAAGTGATGTCCAATGGCATGTTGTTTAACCCATTCTGAACGGGAACCCATTTTGGTGTTTAGCATCACGTTATGCTTTAGCTATTGAAAAATAGCAGATCTACAAGCTCATAGCGCGCCACCGAGTGGCGCGCTATGAGCTTGTAGGTCTGCTATTTTTGAAAAATTCGAAGAACGACTGACATTTTTAGAATCTGATCTCAGGTCAGAATGGGTTAATCAGACCAGTGTGTGTCCAGTGGAAACCTCGTATGAATCTGATCTCAGGTCAGAATGGGTTAAACGGAATATACAAAACAAAACACAGACTTCTCAAAGCTTTGCTGAAGGAAATGATTATAGCATCTGAGATGTTTTGAGAACATAGCAGGAATGCACGGAAAGAATTGACGCGAGGTAGAGATAAGTATAGGACAGTAGGCCTGTATTGTTTTTGTGTTTTTGTTTTATGTTTTGTTTGTCTGTATTGTATTTGTCTGTTGCTCCCCTTCCCCTTTCCCCAAGAGGACCACAATGGAAACAAGCCTAACAGCTTTCTTGTGACTCTATCCTTTTGAAATGTATTTTTCAATAAAGTAATCAATCAATCAATCAATATAGGCCTCTTCACAAAACTCTGGAACAACAAGTGAAGGATTATATATGCCTCATGGAGCTCTTGAATGAGTGCATTTCTGCGCCCACACAAACTGTAGTAGTGTAGTATCACAACCACATTGTACCTGTCCATTGTTGCCTCTAAAGGCTCATACATAGTCTGGATTTACGGTGGTGAGGTGACCACCGAACTTGACGTCACTGAGCCGCGGTGAAGAGCAAACCACCGCCGCCACCGCTCCAGCCCTTCTCTCTGTTTTTACTCACCACCGCTCAACGTTATTTCAGCTCCGGTGGTCAGCTCACCACCGGAGCGGTGGTCACCTCACCACCGAAAGTCCAGACTATGAATAACAATACAGAGGTCATTTGGCTTTCGACAGCTGTAGAAAACCTGAGAACTGTTCAATATTCTATACCACAGGCCGTTTCGAAGGAAGCAATCCGATTGGTTGAAACAGCCTTCTATAGCCGTGGGTTAAACCAGCACCGTTCAACACCTAATCAAAACAAAGAATTCAGCCGCTCTGTTCTCCCAGAGCGCTATAGCAAACTCGTGGCTAGGCTAGTAGTGACTACATCCGTCATAAAAAAAAATAATCTTTCAGTGATTTTCTTAGTTTTAAGGGTAACTGTGGTATAATTGCAATATTACACTCGAGGGTGTGGGTTTAACGTGATTATTGCCACGACAGGGATGCGGTCAGGAACGAGACGAAGTCGAGTTCCGCAAGCATCACTGAAGTAAACCCACACCTTCTCGTGTAATATTGCTTAATTAAACTTCTTAAGATTTACATCCCTTACAAAGTTAACCTGAAAGTTGCGCATTGCATGTCCTTCAACGTCCACAGCGCTGCAGCAGGAGGTCATTCTGCTAATGTCACAAACCTGATCATCTCTGCACGGAGACGAGCTTCACGTTGGGCTTTATTTCTCAGTAATGGCCAGCTGGGCGTCCATTAAACCTTAATTACGCCTCCAGATTCACTTTACCCTTCCTCTTCCCTTCCTTCCACACTCACTAAATCTTTCCTCCTCTCCTCTCCTCTCCTCATCCTCCCCTCTCCTCCTCTCCTCTCCCCCCCTCCCCTCTCCTCTCCTCTCACACACCCCCCCCATCTCTCCTCTCCTCTCCTCTCCCCTCCCTTCCCCTCCCCTCCCCTCCCCTCCCCTCCCCTCCCCTCCCCTCTCCTCTCCTCTCCTCTCCTCTCCTCTCCTCTCCTCTCCTCCCCTCCCCTCCCCTCCTCTCCAGGCTTCATCAGACACTTCATAACGTGCTTGTCTGTGTGTCGCGTGGGAGGTGCAACCAGTTTACAGTCATTACTCACGTCTTCGGGCAATAAAGGGATAATTTAAATTCACAAACCATGCGGATGTTATCCAAAAGGAATTCACAATGAGTGTGTGTGTGTGTGTGCTGTAAAGCGTATAGTCTCCGTTTTAAGTGTGTGTAAATCCTGGTGCTATAACTTAACCCATTCTGACCTGAGATCAGATTCATACGAGGTTTTCCACTGGACACACACTGGTCTGATTAACCCATTCTGACCTGAGATCAGATTCTAAAAATGTCAGTCGTTCTTCGATTTTTCTAAAAATAGCAGACCTACAAGCCCGTAGCGCGCCACCGAGTGGCGCGCTATGAGCTTGTAGATCTGCTATTTTTCAATAGCTAAAGCACGACATGATGCCGACACCAAAACAGGTTCCCGTTCAGAATGGGTTAAGCTCCAGCGGCTTTGGATGCTTTCCTAAAGGAGAGCAGCACACGTTCTACGACACAGTTTCCTTTTCCTCTCCCAATTTCTTCAACATTTAACTTCATAATGGTGTGACAATAGCTCTCATGAACCCATTCTGGGTGTTTTAAGCATTATGTCATATACAGTACTTAACTATTGGCAGCGGTGGCCGCACGGTTTGTGGAGCGGTCTTGATTTTCGGAAGGTCGCTATAGTTCGTATCCCCGGACCGGCACGTTAAAAATTACCACCGCTGAAGTGCCCTTGAGCAAGGCATTGAACCCCCTACCATGAAATGTTCTATGAGCAGGGCCTGGCTGTAAACAAGTTCTTGAGCTTAGTTCAGTTACCCTGCAGGGTAAACATAGTACCTTTCCTTTCCTTAGTCCAGTTACCCTGGGTAAACATAGTACCTTTCCTTTCCTTAGTCCAGTTACCCTGGGTAAACATAGTACCTTTCCTTTCCTTAGTCCAGTTACCCTGCAGGGTAAACATAGTACCTTTCCTTTCCTTAGTCCAGTTACCCTGGGTAAACATAGTACCTTTCCTTTCCTTAGTCCAGTTACCCTGGGTAAACATAGTACCTTTCCTTTCCTTAGTCCAGTTAGCCTGGGTAAACATAGTACCTTTCCTTTCCTTAGTCCAGTTACCCTGGGTAAACATAGTACCTTTCCTTTCCTTAGTCCAGTTACCCTGGGTAAACATAGTACCTTTCCTTTCCTTAGTCCAGTTACCCTGGTAAACATGGTACCTTTCCTTTCCTTAGTCCAGTTACCCTGGGTAAACATAGTACCTTTCCTTTCCTTAGTCCAGTTACCCTGGGTAAACATAGTACCTTTCCTTTCCTTAGTCCAGTTACCCTGGGTAAACATGGTATAACTTTCCTTTCTTTCCTTTGAAAAATAGCAGATCTACAAGCTATTGTAGAGTGCCGCCCGAGTGCCGCGCTATACAAGCTTGTAGGTCTGCTATTTTCCTTTTTAATGCTGCAAGGTGCATTCCCACTCAAAGTGGGAACAGACAGACATACAGACAGGCAGGCAGACAGACAGGCAGGCAGACAGACAGACAGACAGACAGACAGACAGACAGACAGACAGACAGACAGGCAGGCAGACAGACAGACAGACAGACGGGTGGTCTGAAAATGAGACCACAGAAGATCTGACTCATTTCTGTGGGCTGTAGCTTAAATGTCTCAGAACTGCCTCGCAGTATACCACAGTGAACCCACTCAGAACACAATTAGAAGCAAAATGTCCGTAGACACATTATCTCCGTCATGCATTAAGGCAGTGACCCAGTCAGACAATGCAATCATGGAATATAGTGCCTTGAGGACATGGCATTCATTTGCCATTCTGCAAAATGTTGGTTAGCGGTTCCCAGCATGTGCAACATATTTAGACCCGAGGACATTATTCTACAAAAAGGCCTTCTGAATCCTGAAAAAACCTCATGTTTCAAATGTCAGTGGTTCTCAAACATTTTCATGTCAAGGACCCCCGAGAATATATGAAATTGACGGCCGACCCCCCCATCTGAAAATATGCTGTTTCAGGGACCCCCCCCCCACAGAAGCAATTTAAAAACGTTCGCTCTGAAAGAATATATATTCAAAGATTTGTGACACATTTTCATGATTTTTTCAAAAATAACAGATCTACAAGCTCATAGCGCGGCACTCGGTGCCGTGCTATGAGCTTGTAGATCCGCGAACTTAAAGCATGTTAGTCCCATTGGTTCAATAAATTGGCACACAATCGATTGATTGATATAAGTTTCAAGCCACAGTGATTAACCAATATCTTTGCCCTGGTATGGATCGAATTAGGGGATGTTGCTGTATATATTTGTTATATTAGTCTTGACAGAACTTTCCATGCACAAGTATTATTTATCACGGTGTTTCACCACACAGTGAATTCAATCCAAATATCCCCCCTGTTCATTGATCACATGAGGCTCAGAATGAACAAATAAAGATGGACTTATATATCATGCTTGCTGTACAAAGCAGTTCAACAGCCTTTAAATATAAATATAAGTGCCATGCATCCACAAAATACAATTACTTATTTTTTTCCCCCAGCAGCCAAAACACAGCCGTTGCATTTAAAAGAGGGAACAAGGATTCAGTTCCATTTTTGGTGCTGCAGTGTGTCCGGCTTCCTTCCTTCCTGTCGGTTGACCCTAAAGGTCAACACAGCATAATGAGCTCATTCTGTATAGTTCCACTCGCGTCCCCACTGACCAATCACTGCTGCTCACATGTCCCCACTGACCAATCACTGCTGCTCACATGATATCACCAGCTCAGCCTGGTTGTGTTCTGCCTCTGTTGATTCAATGTGACCCCGTTTTGGGCTGATTTGGTTCTGATCCATTATGCTGTTTGTTCAGAGACAAGGGGACAAGGGGACAAGGGGACAAGGGACTAGGGGACAAGGGGGCAAGGGGACAAGGGACTAGGGGACAAGGGACTAGGGGACAAGGGACAAGGGGACTAGGGGACAAGGGGACAAGGGGACAAGGGGACAAGGGACAAGGGGACTAGGGGACAAGGGACTAGGGGACAAGGGGACTAGGGGACAAGGGACTAGGGGACAAGGGACTAGGGGACAGGGGGACAAGGGGACAGGGGGACAAGGGACTAGGGGACAAGGGGACAAGGGACTAGGGGACAAGGGACTAGGGGACAGGGGGACAGGGGGACAAGGGGACAAGGGACTAGGGGACAAGGGGACAGGGGGACAAGGGACAGGGGGACAAGGGACTAGGGGACAAGGGGACAGGGGGACAAGGGACAGGGGGACAAGGGGACAGGGGGACAAGGGGACAAGGGGACAGGGGGACAGGGGGACAAGGGACTAGGGGACAAGGGGACAAGGGGACAGGGGGACAGGGGGACAAGGGACTAGGGGACAAGGGGACAAGGGACAGGGGGACAAGGGGACAGGGGGACAAGGGGACAAGGGGACAGGGGGACAGGGGGACAAGGGACAAGGGGACAGGGGGACAAGGGACAAGGGGACAGGGGGACAGGGGGACAAGGGACTAGGGGACAAGGGGCTAGGGGACAAGGGACTAGGGGCAATTTAGAACTACTCCTTTACAAGTAAAAGTACGGAATTGAAAATGTACTTGAGTAAACGTAGAAAAGTATCGGCATCAGAATGCACTTAAAGTACTAAAAGTAAAAAGTATTCATATTGCAGAATGTCCCATTTCACAAGTTCAAAATGTGTACAAACAAAATCTATTGAAAATAGCCGATCTACAAGCTCACAATGCGTCGCAAACGTGAGCTTGTGTAGATCGGCTCTTTTCAAATGGCCAAAATGTATATAGGGTTGAAGTGGTTAGTGTATGTTTTCTAATCAACATTAAAAATCGCCAAAGTAACTAAAGTTTTCAAATGTAGTGACGTAAAAGTACAGATGTTGTCTCTGAGACGTAGTGGAGTAGAAGTAAAAGTACTGGAAATGGGGAAATACTCAAGTAAAGTAGAAATACTAGTGATGCACCGAAATATTCGGCCGCAGAAAAAAAAGCATTTTCGGCCTATTCGGTTTCGGCCCGAATAGGCCGAAAATATATCACAGAATAGTGTATGCAATTAATGCATTCAGAAGAGCTGAATAAATGTTTTATGGACCCATAATAGTGATTATTATTTAAGTTAATTTTTGCCATAACCATTTATTTTGCCATAAATCAGGTAGCTTTAAGGTACGGCCATGACAGCAATGGTAGGAAAAAATAATGTATAATATTAATCATATTCGGATATTCGGTATTCGGCCAATTTCAATTTCGGTGCATCCCTAACAAATACCTCAAAATTATACTTAAGTACAGTACTTGAGTAAAAGCACTTAGTTACTTTCCACCACGGATGAGATCCAAATACAAGGTCGCGACTCTTAACAGGAAGCAGAAACGTCTCCTTGCCAGTCGCGGCCGCCGTCGCCACAGAAATATCACCGATCATTATCCCATAAAACAGAACATCTTATAGCATTCATGAGCAGCGGGATTAATTCCCTTATAAAAAAACATTCATTTGTCAAAGTATCAGCGGTGGAATGTGCACTACTGACTGCATCGGGAATAACATTTGTTGTCTTGTGGTTGACGGTCGATAGTGTGCTATACCCAGAAACGTCTCATAAGATTTTAATCCATTCTGGGCAGGAACCCCTTTTGGTGTTTTTTAAGCCTTACGTTATACTTTATCTATTGAAAAATAGCAGACCTACAAGCTCGTAGCGCGCCACCGAGTGGCGCGCTACGAGCTTGTATATAGGTCTGCTATTTTTGAAAAGTCGTGAAAATGTGGTGCAAATCTTTGCATATATTACCAGTAAGACGCGCAAACGCTGGAAGCGAACGCAGCTCGTACATATTTGGGTTTTGGACGTATAGCTGCTTTGGGGACTCCTTATATGGTTATGGCTGAGTCATGGTGACGTAATCACTCAGCTCCATATATGGGCACAAAAGAGGGACAGACACACAGACACACAGACATGATATGCTAGGTCTCATAGAAGTGCTCACTGCATTCGCAATCACTGCGTTCGCAAAAATTCAGAGCGAACATTTTTAACTAAAATATTTGCTTCTGGGAGGGGGGTCCCTGGAACAACATATTTTGAGATGGGGGGGGTCCGTGGCCCAATAGAGATAATTCTGGGGGTCCTTGACATGAAAAAGTTTTGAGCACAACAGAAAACTATTAGGATTTAGAAGCCTTTTTATAATCAGTCCAAAATGGGTTAATGGTCATATTTCTCCTCAAAGAATTACAGAGAGTATCTCAGGCTCTGCAGGAGACCACAATGCCTCTGGGGTGCAGCGAACGGTAAACCTCATCAATGTTGCCCAGAAAAGAAAATCCCCATTTTGAACACTTTAAAGATGGCGTGCCACAATTCTTTTCCATCCTAAAACATGCTCATCAGGTATTATTATAATAACTCCTTATATGCGCAATAGGCCAACAGCACACACACCAAGGCATGACTGGTGGTCAGCACACTCTATAGTAGGGTATAGGGAGGATTATCACAACAAAACAAAAAAAAGGAGTGATATTTGAATTAAGTGCAATCACTGAATATACCTTTAATACAGTCCTAAACACTGCAGGTCTGGACTGTAAATTAAACTGGATTATTTTTTATCTAATCCGTAAATTGTTTTACTTTTGTTTGTTATTTCAACTGTTAAGAATATATAGATAGCATGTTGTTAGGAAAAGGTTTATTTGTACCCTATAGTGTCTTTGACAGCACATTGTTGTCTTTGCACTCTACTAATAACTAATATAACTAATATAACTATTTACCTTTAGCTTGTTGACTGGGTTCATGCTTATTGCTTATTGATCTCACAATTGTTAAGTCACTCTGAGCATTTGCCGAATGCCTAAATTGTGAACAAATTAAGATGACGATACATTTAGTGTGACTCAATTTGCCAAATCACAACCGGGAAATCATTTGATTTTAAAAGCATATCGGCTAAACGATATACATTTACATGGCTTCCAATTCATTCACAAGATCAAAAAAAGTAACTGTTCCAAGCAACTATATAGCTATGTGTGTACAATTGAATTTAACCCTTATTGACCTACAGTGTGAGATACATCAAAACACTCAACAGATAAAGCCAGAGAATAAAGATTGATGGTTTCCATAGCGATGCGTGCGAGGTCCTGGAATGTGTCTCTGTGTGTGTGTGTGTGTGTGTGTGTGTGTGTGTGTGTGTGTGCATGGGAGAGCGCTCTGTGTCCACTGCACTGTGTGTGTGTGTGTGTGTGTGTGTGTGTGTGTGTGTGTGTGTGTGTGTGTGTGTGTGTGCATGGGATAGCGCTCTGTGTCTCACTCATAGACTGTAAAAAATATGGACAAAGCGTCCCGCGGGTCTAACGTGAACGTAAAATGAAGCCTGTCAGTCCTTGCAATGGAAGTCGCCATCTTTCTAGATCCGTTTTGGCCCAGTTCAGGCCAGCTGGCCCATTGGCTGGCCCAGACAACGAGGCGGGACTTCCCCCTTCTTCTTCGTTGGTTTTTATTTTGACTCGAGTGGGTGGGGGATCCCGTTCATAGACTGTAACGGTAGCCACGCCCCTCAGAACATGCGCGACTTTATGGTAATTCTTCTAATAAATGGGACCATAATTTTCCAAAAAGAATATTATGACATTAGAAATGAGACTTTAAACTAGTGACTGGAAGCAAAAAGTATTCATGACCATGTTTATTAAGGTAATACAGTCTAGGTGAAGTTGGGCCCAAATACATGGACTTCTATGGGGCTATGGGTTTTTTTGAGCCCAATGAGAGCGCCACAACAGGCCATTATATGAACTTTCATTTCCTTAGTGGCTTCACAAAATATCTGTCTGACTGCCCCCCTGGTCTCACTGCACTGTGTGTGGATATCCTCACTTCACACGGGTGTGACTTGTATGTCCAGAAACTCTATGTCCAGAAGCATGCACCAATCTGACCGCTTTGCCCATATATGGACATGACCATATACAGTATGCATAGGAGGCCTTAAGTATGTTTCACCAGTTTCAATTGAAACGGGCCTCCACCCTCAGGGGGGCCTCAACAAAATAATGATGTCATAGGTATATGGGGGCCTCATATTTGGTCTTGAAACAGGCCTCCAGATTCCTAAGGCCGCCCCTGAGAACACACAAACACACCAAGCTGGCCATAGGGGACGCTAGCTCCCCTCAAAGAGCCAGAATGCAAAATGCTTGTCATTCAGCCTCACTTTGAGTTGCTCAGTGGACTGTCTCTCACACAGCGATATGGAGAAGAATATCACACCCGCGTGACGTGAGCGGCACTGTTACCACCATACATCACATTCCGTGCTCAGCCAGTCAGCTTGAGCACATTCCGCGCACGCACAGGCACACACACACACACACACACACACACACACACACACACAGCCTCAAAATACAACACAGCTCAGTTTTAGGGAACGCTGTAGCAATTTACAATTTAGGCATTTAGCAGACGCTCTTAATCCAGAGTGATTTACATTAAGCAAGAAAAAAAAAGTATGGGAATGCATCACATAAAAAGCATTTATCATGAAACATGCGTAAGATAAGAACGTAACAGTGGAATATCTATATAATGAAACTATATAATAAACTCTACATATATACTATACTATGCTATACGTGTGGAAGACCCATAGATCCATAGACCCATAGATCCATAGACCCCAAGGCAGCCGCAATGAAGTAATAAATATAGCAATAGAGTTCAAAGGGTGCAGATGAAGAACAGCTGCACTAATTGGCGTCGTTAAGGCGTGCATGGCAACAGTTTGTGTCTCATGTGATTTCACACCAGAAGATATAAGATGATGCACCGTGTTGAAAATGACTGTAGACGTCGAGGGAGAGAAGAGAGACAGACAGACAGACAGACAGACAGACAGACAGACAGACAGACAGACAGACAGACAGACAGACAGACAGACAGACAGACAGACAGACAGACAGACAGACAGACAGACAGACAGACAGACAGACAGACAGACAGAGTGATGTTGTTTTGGACCGTTTCCAAAGCAGGAGGACCAAAGCGAGCCTTTCATGCTGCTGTATTAGTGAGGAACAAACTGTATTCCTTTGGAGGCTACTGTGATGGAAGGACCTTCAAGAACATGGAACAGATGGATGTCCATGTCTTCAACACAGTGTCTTTATGCTGGAAGAAGTTACCCCCAGTGGAACCTGGAAGAGGAGACGGTCACCTTGAGGTTCCATCCAGGCACTGGGGCCACACAGCTGTGTTGGTTGAAGATACAGTCTACATCTGGGGAGGCTATCCTTACTGCAATGTGCTTTATGCATTTGATGTTGACTCCCACAGAAGGTTCCAACCCAGGGTTTCTGGGACTGTTCCAGAGGAGAGGAGCTTCCACTCAGCCTGTGTGTCTGAGAAGGTCATGTTTATCTATGGAGGATACATCAAGCTGACTGGATACACTAATGACATGTACAAGTTGGACATAAGCACAATGGTCTGGACTTTAATTAACACCAGAGGAACTCCACCTCCTGATTCACAAGGTCACTCTGCCACCATCGTCAGGACAAAGATGTTTGTATTCGGGGGCTGTAGGCCCCAGGGGGTCTACAACAGCATCAGAGTGTTTGACACAGAGACCAACGGCTGGCTGGACACACCTTCTGCACAACTTCTACCAGAAGGACGCAGTTGTCATTCAGCATTTACCTACAATGGAGAGCTGTACATATTTGGTGGCTGGAACAGTAATCAGAACTTCAATGATGTGTGGAAATTCAGTCCAGAGACCTTCTCCTGGAAGAAGTTTGAGCCCAAGGGGAAAGGACCATGTCCAATGCGTGGTATGTGCTGTTGCATTGTGGGAGATTGTATCATCCTCTTTGGAGGAAGAAAAGGAGATAACACTATCTCTGATGAGCTGTTCATCTTAGACTTGAGTCCTTGTCTTAAGACGTTATGTAAGCTAGAAGTTATTCAGTACGCTCTGGACCAATCAGAACTCCCACACGACATCAGGTGGGAACTGGCAGCCATGGCAACCAACAACAGACAACAACAACAATAACAACCGAGACCACATTCCAGACGAAGGAACAGCAGAAAGATCAAGAAATGATGGATCAACATCTCATCCCACCTGATGGTGAGCCACAACACAAATACAATATTAACAATTCAAAAAAGACAACTAAAAGTATTGTTCAACATTACATGGCACATGGCATTGAAGCTCTAAAAGTATACCTGGACTTCAACACAATCCCAACTGGACAGTTTTAGGACAAAGACGTTTTAATGGAAAAACAGTGGATCAAGAACCTCAACACGGATTTTCCTGGAGGTTTAAACATGCCAAAATATTAGACAAGTTGTTTTGATTTTGTACTAAAACTCCACAGCCATATACATGCTAAACACAGCCAACAATCAATGGGAATCAGACTTTGAATAGAGGGGACAAATTAGCACATTCCACACCAAGCCAACCTGGGACACGAAGCAAGAGTGTACAGTGCACTGAAGTCCCCTCAGTCAACCCCCGCCACTCTTGGCCCTCTCTCTCTCTCTCTCTCTCTCTCTCTCTCTCTCTCTCTCTCTCTCTCTCTCTCTCTCTCTCTCTCTCTCTCTCTCTCTCACTGCCTTGCTCTCTCCCACAATGTTAATGTTAGTAAAGTTACACCTATTTTATGTAAA
The DNA here is from genome assembly GCF_963924005.1 of Protomyctophum bolini. Lineage (NCBI taxonomy): Eukaryota > Metazoa > Chordata > Actinopteri > Myctophiformes > Myctophidae > Protomyctophum > Protomyctophum bolini. The sequence goes on from NC_137865.1 coordinate 49,948,854, forward strand.
TAACATGGTAAAATGTGCAGCATTGGGAGGTAAAGGGGAGACACTTTAATTGTGAAGGGACGACAGGATGAGGAAAGGTGTTGTTGTTGCTAATTGTCAAGAGTAATGGCTGCGTGTGATATTGAACAGTCAAACTATTCGTACCAATATACGGCTGTATCAACAAAATAATGATGTCATAGGTATATGGGGGCCTCATATTTGGTCTTGAAGCGGGCCTCCAGATTCCTAAGGCCGCCCCTGGCAGTATTGCAACCAATTTCAAACTCTGTTGCCATGCAGGACCCAAAGGTGAGATCGGCAAGTGGGAAGTTGGTTCGATCGAAAATAATAATTCTGTAAAAGCCCATGAAGTAAGCTGATGTGATATAGACTGGTCACAGAACTCCATACAGTAGGCTCTACTGTATAAGGGGCACAGACGACAATAATATTCAGAAATCAACATGAGGGCATGAAAAGGGAAAACCATTTCCAACTTGCATCGTTCCTCAAGTAGGGTGGTCCTCAAGTCTAAATTGGGTTAACAAGAGTTAAGGTCATTACACACTGGCGAATTAGCGACGCGATGTGAATAAGCGATCTGAAAATGCGAAATAGTGCATGTTGCAGTTCGCCTGCGAATCTCTGCAAAATGCGACACCAGAGCGAACAAATAAAGAGCGAAAACGGTCGCATTTTCGCACATTCGCCACTGATGTGGAAGCTTGCATGGACTTCAATTGTTTTTTTTTTAAATGCGAATTATTCGCACGAATATATCGCGTCGCCAATTCGCCAGTGTTTAATGACCTTTAGTAGGCTACAGTGGATCAAAAAACAAAAAAAAACACATTCAGGGTTTTTTTTCTTCGATTTTCTGAAAAATATAGCGGTTTTGGACATACAAGGTTTCTGCCTATTAACCCATTCTGGGCGGGAACCCATTTTGGTGTTATAGCATCATGTCGTGCTTTAAGTATTGAAAAATAGCAGATCTACAAGCTCGTAGCGCGCCACCGAGTGGCGCGCTACGAGCTTGTAGGTCCGCTATTTTTGAAAAATCGAAGAGCGACTGACGTATAGAAGACATTTTTAGAATCTGATCTCAGGTCAGAATGGAAAACTGTCAGGATGTAGAAGACAGAATCTGATCTCAGGTCAGAATGGAAAACTGTCAGGATGTAGAAGACAGAATCTGATCTCAGGTCAGAATGGAAAACTGTCGAAGACAGAATCTGATCTCAGGTCAGAATGGAAAACTGTCAGGATGTAGAAGACATTTTTAGAATCTGATCTCAGGTCAGAATGGAAAACTGTCAGGATGTAGAAGACATTTTTAGAATCTGATCTCAGGTAAGAATGGAAAACTGTCGAAGACAGAATCTGATCTCAGGTCAGAATGGAAAACTGTCAGGATGTAGAAGACATTTTTTAGAATCTGATCTCAGGTCTGAATGGAAAACTGTCAGGATGTAGAAGACATTTTTAGAATCTGATCTCAGGTCAGAATGGAAAACTGTCAGGATGTAGAAGACATTTTTTAGAATCTGATCTCAGGTCAGAATGGAAAACTGTCAGGATGTAGAAGACATTTTTTAGAATCTGATCTCTGGTCAGAATGGTAAACTGTCAGGATGTAGAAGACATTTTTTAGAATCTGATCTCAGGTCAGAATGGGTTAAGTTAAGTATAGAGCCATGTCTGGCACAGGGATGGAGCCTGGGAATGATTTGCCCCGTGATGGGTCTTCTGGGAGGCTATGGTCGCACCGCAAAGCCTGAAACCTCTTATGAATCCGTTATTGTTTTTGTCACTTAAAGCAAAACACCATCTTTATTCTCATGAGTCTCATGTCATTATGCCCCCATTGTTCCGCATTTATTGTGTGGGTAATGTTGTATTTTTTAGTGCAACACAGAGAGCCCTCTGTTGCTCCTCCTCGTCGTCTCTAGGGGGAGCTATAAACAAGGTGACGTGATAGAAGGCGACAGGATTATAGTTTAGTTTAGACGTAAGGAGATGTGTTATTTAAATGAGGCTATGCTCTTGTTGGTCTGTTTGTCTGTTTATATTTTATTTTTATTTGCCTCTGAGGAGACAGCCTAGATAATGGGCTCCATTTTCGTCACCGCTAAACGCCCTTATCCCTAAACTACTTTGCCTTTTTTTACTAAAACTAAAAAACTAAAAACATTTAGCACTTTAGCCAACACTAGCCAATATACATTGACACGTTGTGAGCTTGTAGGACTGGCCATTTTAGTTTAGGGATAAAGGTTTTATTATAGCGGTGACGACAATGGATTATGTTTGTACAGTTTGTGTGAACTTCCAGTAATCCATAATATACTCCAGTTTGATCTGAAAAAAACAAACAAAAAAAACAGCTACATGTCTTCACTGGCTGCTCTCCTCCGTCTCTCCGTGTGGAGGGAGAACAAAGGTCATGTTTTTTATTTCCAAAATTAACTCTTTGGAAATTGCTTGGGCATTAACCCATTCTGACCGGGAACCCATTTTGGTGTTAGCATCATGTTATGCTTTAGCTATTGAAAAATAGCAGATCTACAAGCTCGTAGCGCGCCACCGAGTGGCGCGCTACGAGCTTGTAGGTCTGCTATTTTTGAAAAATCGAAGAGCGACTGACATTTTTAGAATCTGATCTCAGGTCAGAATGGGTTCATCAGAACAGTGTGTGTCCACTAGTGGAAACCTCGTATGAATCTGATCTCAGGTCAGAATGGGTTAAAATGACAAAACGCCGTGATTTATCGTGAAGAAGATCGAAGAAGCGTCATGCTGGCTCTCCGAGATTGGCAGCCAAATGAAGCAGGCCTGTATTATGGCCGGGGCTGGTTCCATTATAATTGAAAACACACTGTTCTGTTCACTCGCATTCTTGTGGCCGAGACAAAACTTGTTTTTCGAGAGGTTGGTCCCGCTTTCTGTCCTGTGTGTCAGAGCTGAGTTACAGTTTAACCCATTCGGACCGGGAAACCCATTTTGGTGTGTCAGCATCATGTTATGCTTTAGCTATTGGAAAATAGCAGATCTACAAGCTCGTAGCGCGCCACCGAGTGGCGCGCTACGAGCTTGTAGGTCTGCTTTTTTTTTTTTAAATCGAAGAACGACTGACATTTTTAGAATCTGATCTCGGGTCAGAATGGGTTAATCAAGACCAGTGTGTGTCCAGTGGAAAACCTCGTATGAATCTGATCTCAGGTCAGAATGGGTTAACCCATTTGGACCTGAGGAGGATTCTACAAATTAATGCCTTCTCTCTAAATCCTGACGGTTTTCTGATGTTTCTATGACTGCGCAAAAAGCTTGGAATACGGATGTGTATAATTACAGGAAACTCCCGTTGAACTTTACAACAAACTCCGGTAAACTCCCGAATTATACCACCACACCTGTATATTACCGTATATTAACTGTATATGTACCATCCACACCTGTATATTACCGTATATTAACTGTATATGCTGCTAAACATGAGGTTTACGGGCAAAATACAGTTCCCATAATTGCCCCGTTAACTCTCAAACTATCTCACGTCAAAGGATTTGAGCTAAAAGCGTTCGCTCTCAAAGAATATACAGTATATAGCCAAACATTTCTGCCATGCACATTGTCACGATAAAAAAAGCAGATCTACAAGCTCCGCGCTATGAGCTTGTAGATCTGCTATTTTTCAACCGTTAAAACTGTTTAGTAGCCATAAACGTCAAGACGTCTAATTGCCAATTAAGTACCGGATGCCGCGGACGACAAGACGTCTTCCCTTGGGAATTAAAAATTCATTTTTAATATTCTTAAAAATATATATATTATTTTTTCATCCATATTTAGAAAATGTCTCTAATCTGGTGTACAGGTGATGACGACATGCACATTACATGCACATAATAGAATGACAAATTATTTCTTTCTTTATAATGGGAGAATTGGCACTCAGAGCCTAAACTGGTGACCACCAGGTGGCGCTGAAGGAGTTTTAAAGTATAACATGACGCTTGAAAAACCCCAAAAGGGTGTTCCCGTTTTGAATGGTTTAAACATCCTCCGTTCTCTGTGCTCACCCTGGGAGCCTGCTTCAGATGCTCCTGACCACATTATCACTGTGGAATGTCTAAATGATTCTTAGCTATAGATCCTAAGAAATTGTATTTCAAGTACAGCGTTTATTCTTTAGTGTTTGATCCATAAAGCATGTTCGGAGTTACAGCTGTGTGTTGAAAAGACCACTGGTTTGATTGATAAACATAATAAACACATGTTTACTCAACATGTTTCTCATATGACTCAAAGTATATGACATACTACTAATGGGTTGGCGCACACATACACACACACACACACACACACACACACACACACATGCACACACATGCACACACACACACACACAGGGGGTGCGACTGCTTGGCGAGCGACTCCTGTGCGCGCGTGATTTTTTTAACCTTTTTTTTATTATTTTAGCGTTTTTACATGCCCTAACCCCTAAAAATGAGTTATTTAGGTAGTACAGCAGCTCACACACATACACACATGCACTACAGCCGTACAGCGAGTCATCATATGATAAGAGAGATGATTACAAACTACAGTCAGAAGCCATAAGTTAAGTTTGAAAAAAACTTTTTTTGTTTTGTTTTTGCCAGGGGGTGCAGTGCATCCCCTGCACCCCCCCCCCAAAATCCGCCCATGACACAGCATGAAGAAATGAAGAAATGTATACGGTAATAGGTGCTACTTTTCCCCCTAGAGGGCCATGGGATAGATTGTGTTAAACTACAAACCAATTCCAGCTCTACACTGACCTTTAAGTGTAGCTCAAAGTAGAGAAGTTGGTGAGGTGAGTTTAGACTTCAACATGATTATACTCTGTGTGTGTGTGTGTGTGTGTGTGTGTGTGTGTGTGTGTGTGTGTGTGTGTGTGTGTGTGTGTGTGTGTGTGAGTTCTACAGACTGACCTGACTGCAGCGTGTCCGGCTCCTCGGGTTTCTGGGCGATCTGAAGGTAGTAGAGCAGAGAGCCGTACAGGTGCGCACGCAGACGCTGGAACCCACCGCCTAGGAAACACACAGACAGACACCGGTCAATAAATACTTTAAAAATATTATATCTTCTTACAAATAAGTGTGAGCATGGATTCGTATAGAAGAATCAGTAGCCCGTCCACTTTGACATGATGAAGAGATAACAGTTTTCCATTCTGTGCATTGGTTTCTTAATTTGGACACATGCTAAACTCAAGAGTATCTGTGAATTCAATAGGTTTCGTGCATGTTAATACACCACGTAGAAATGACTCCAGGTTGTCTAATGATAATGAAAGTATACTGTCACCTCATAGACACACATGAACAACTGGAAAAATACAAAAAAATTGTGGCACTCCATCCTTTAATAAACTCACATTCTGGGGGCCAACATTCTGCCTCAAAAGACTATTTTATATTTACTAGGTGTTACCGTGTATATTTCACAACACCTAGTTAGCCTTTAGAGCTTCGGGGAATTGCGGTCAAAGTGCTTCGTTCAGTAGCTACGACGTTGTCCCTCACGGTGCTCAGAGTTCATATTATCGGCCCAGCAGTGGAACTAACATCAGCTGCCCTGACTGACTGGTCAGCTCAGCTGCCACATTATAATCCCTATAGGGAAGATATAAGACAGCTGACCGACCAAATGCAATTATGCAAGCTTATACGACCCTCTCAATCATGTTGGCACTCTCCCCCCTCTCTCTCCCCCACGGACAGGAACATATAATGTGATGAATAATACGGCATGCATAGTTGTCTGTATGTACAGTATGTATGTATGCTTTGCACTTACAGTACAGTATGTGTAAGACCTCTGATGACCCGACGGGTTGCTACATAAGTAATTCCATGTGTTTTGCAAGCAGGAGAGCCATAATCCAATTTGACGGAACAATATCTCTCCGAGGAGTACATGGTGAGGGTGTCCGAAGGATATTAACCCATTCTGACCTGAGATCAGATTCATACGAGGTTTCCACTGGACACACACTGGGTCTGATTAACCCCATTCTGACCTGAGATCAGATTCTAAAAAAATGTCAGTCGTTCTCTTCGATTTAAAAAAAATAGCAGACCTACAAGCTCGTAGCGCGCCACTTGGTGTCGCGCTATGAGCTTGTAGATCTGCTATTTTTCAATAGCTAAAGCATAACATGATGCTATAACACCAAAGTGGGTTCCCGTTGAGAATGGGTTAACCCATTTAGACCTGAAGACGATTCTACAAAATTAATGTCTTCTGACATCCTGACAGTTTTCTGAAAAAAAGCCATGTTTCTATATGTTCTGTGGTTCTCAAACATTTTCATGTCAAGGACCCCCAAATATTATATGTAATTGGCCGCCGGCCCCCCCATCTGAAAATATGTTGTTCCAGGGAAGATTTGAGTTAAAAATGTTCACTCTGAAAGAATATATTCAAAGATTTGTGCCACATTTTCACGATAAAAACCTACAAGCTCATAGCGCGCCACTATGGGCTTGTAGATCTGCTATTCTTCAATAGCTAAACTATAACATCATGCTTAAAATAAAACACCCAAATGGGGTTCTCGCCCCAAAATGGTTTAATAAAGGAATTTGTCTCCGTCCTTATATATCCTTCAAGGTCTTATCTTTTTAATTTGCAGAGAGAAAAATGTTCACCCTGTGTGCCCTTGTGCCCCTTACAGTTATGAAGTAATATAGGGCCTCACGTGACACACTAATGTATAGGGGAGAGGGGGCTTTTATGTTATTATATTTTTATCTCAGTGTGTGGTGCCGTGCATGAAGGGAACATATTGTATAATGTCCAAAACAAACAGGTTGAGTAATGGATGTAAAAATGGGTTAACCCATTCTGACCTGAGATCAGATTCATACGAGGTTTTCCACCGGACACACACACACTGGTCTGATCAATCAAATCTGAGATCAGATTTAAAAAAATGTCAGTCGTTCTTCGATTTTTCAAAAATAGCAGACCTACAAGCTCGTAGCGCGCCACTCGGTGGCGCGCTACGAGCTTGTAGATCTGCTATTTTTCAATAGCTAAAGCATTTAACATAGTGCTAACACCAGAATGGGTTCCCGTTCAGAATGGGTTAAAACACGGACGTTTCCACGGAGCAACCATACTTTATGCATGTAGAGAAGCATCAATAATTCTAAAGATCTGACAGCAATCTATGAAGAAGCAGATGTTGGGGCGAAGAGAAGAGAGACGTTTTGCACGACGCTACCTACACCGGCTCAAAGCTATACTCAACGCTTTTGGTTAACCAATTCTGACCGGGAACCCATTTTGGTGTTATAGCATTATGTTATGCTTTAGCTATTGAAAAACAGCAGATCTACAAGCTCGTAGCGCGCCACCGAGTGGCGCGCTACGAGCTTGTAGGTCTGCTATTTTTTTTTAAATCGAAGAACGACTGACATTTTTAGAATCTGATCTCAGGTCAGAATGGGTTAATCAGACCAGTGTGTGTCCAGTGGAAACCTCGTATGAATCTGATCTCAGGTCAGAATGGGTTAAACGTTGGGGCGATTTTTTGGACAGTCTTTGGATACCTTTTGGTATTATACCTCCGTGAAGGTTCCAAGCCAGTTAAAAGACAGTGGTAGACAAAGTACTCAACGGCCAGTACGAGTATTTAGAAACACTCAACTATACAACTAAAGTTGCTCAGTCAAATATATACTTGATTTAAAGCAGTGGAGTAGCCCCTGTTTCCCCTCACTGTATATGTTTCTTTTCCCTTTTTACCTCCTATGATGATTTCCTTTTGACTATATAGTTGTGTATATTCGTACGTCTCTACATGTTTTTGATGAATTGAACAAGGTGGACCCTTTTGTAAACAAGTGTATAATGCTTTATGGTGTCGTCCACCCACAGTTAACAGTTATATTGTATTGAGTTGTACTTGAAATGTACTGTAATTCTGCAAACTGTTAATACACCTTGGTTTCACTGTTCACTGAAACCAAGGTGTACTAAAATGCTTATAAGTAAACAATGGAAAATGCTAGAATCATAATTAATTTTTCATTGTAAAGTACAGACTTGCAGCTTGAGAATGAGACATTTCGTGACATTGTGGTCATATCGCACATATTTCTATTGTCATTCAAAAACTCGCCATATCTGGCCCAATGCACAATAAGATGTTATTAAGATTGTCCAGTCAGAGGGTTAATAGATCAATCATTCCATTCCTCCCCTCTTCTGTGAATCCCCTGCTATGAGGCTGGCCAAGCCAAGGCTACTGGAGTAGGTGTTTCCAAAAGGCTATTCAAAAAATACAAATAAATACAAATAAAACATTTAAAAAGTACAAATTACGAAGTGCAATGCGTCGCAACGCATTGTGAAATGGCACATTCTGCACAATGAGTACTGAAATGTACTTTAAGTACATTTCGCTGCCGATACTTTTGTACTTCTACTCAAGTACATTTTCAATTCCGTATACTTTTACTTGTAAACCAAGTAGTTCTAAATTGCAGTATTGGTACTTTTACTTAAGTAAAACAATTGAGTACTTTTTATCCACCACTGCTAAAGTTGTACTCGGAGCTATAACGCTGTACTGTGCTGTACTGTGCTGTGCTGTGCTGTACTGTACTGTACTGTACCCAAAACAAATACCACCCACCCACCCACCCAGCAAGCCTGCATGGCAATAAAAAGTGTCTTGAATCTGTAAAAAATGTTATAAGAGTTATTATTTCTTCATCCTTAGATATTATCACAGCGTCCTATAGTTTTAATGAGTGGATACAGTGGGTTTTTCTCCTGCCTCCTCCAGGCCTCTCCAACGCTCCATGAGCATCTGATATAGTACAGTAAGTGTGTAAATATATGAACAGACACTGCTCTGTCTCTCCCAGAGCAAAGAACTGTGCTTTAATAAAGAGTGACATACCTTAACCCATTCTGAACGGGAACCCATTTTGGTGATTAGCATCATGTTATGCTTTAGCTATTTAAAAATAGCAGATCTACAAGCTCATAGCGCGCCACCGAGTGGCGCGCTACGAGCTTGTATGTCTGCTATTTTTTTTTTTAATCGAAGAACGACTGACATTTTTTTAGAATCTGATCTCGGGTCAGAATGGGTTATAATCGGACCAGTGCAGTGTGTCCAGTGGAAACCTTGTATGAATCTGATCTCAGGTCAGAATGGGTTAAGGGCTCAGAGCTATTGTTATCACAGAGGGAGGCTCTGAGCTGACCTTTTCTATAGAACTGTAGGATGTCTCATTTCCCCTCCGTTTGACTTCTACACAGTCATACAGTCTTAAAGGGACATTTCACCCCTTTTTGCAAAAAAAATACATGTTAATGACGTTTAGGAGCTTTAGAACACTTTCCTGGGGGTCTTTATGTGTGTAATGTGTGGTTTTAGATATTTTAGATTGTAGCAGTGAGCCTGTTGTCTCTGATGTCATGGACACTGGTCTCACTTCCTTCCTGGACTACATGTTGTCTCAGTAAGACAGCTCTCCCCCCTATCCACAAGGAGGAGCAGTGCACCAAAGAATTATGGGAATTGTAGTCCAGGAAGGTAGTGAGACCAGTGTCCATGACATCAGAGACAACAGGCTCACTGCTACAATCTAAAATATCTAAAACCACATATTACACACAGAAATACCCCCAGGAAAGTGATCTAAAGCTTCTAAACGTCATTAACATATATTTTTTAACCCATTCTGGGCGGGAACAATTCTACACAAATGACGTCTAAATCCTGACAGTTTTCTGAAAAACCCTATAATGTTTCTATATGTCAGTCATTCTCAAACATTTTCATGTCAAGGACGCCCAAGATTATATGTAATTGACCGCCGACCCCCCCATCTGAAAATAATATGTTGTTCCAGGGACCCCCGCCCCCCCCCCCCCCCCCCAGAAGCAAAGATTTGAGTTAAAAACTTTGGCTCTGAAAAAAAAAATATATATATTCAAAGATTTGCGCCACATTATCACGATTTTTCCAAAATAGCAGACCTGCAAGCTCATAGCGCGGCAACTCGGTGCCGCGCTATGAGCTTGTAGATCTGCTGTTTTTCAATAGCTAAAGTACAAACATGATGCTTAAAAAACACCAAAAGGGGTCCCGCCCAAAATGACTTAAATGACACAATGAAACATGTTTCACACATGCAAGCAGAACAGGACTTTATAATTGTAACATCATGGAGTAAAGCGAAGCCAAGAGAGACGATGGTAGTCTTTTATCTGCAAGTTATTCTAATCTAGCTGCATTTATCTGTTAACCCATTCTGAACGGGAACCCATTTTGGTGTTAGCATCATGTTATGCTTTAGCTATTGAAAAATAGCAGATCTACAAGCTCGTAGCGCGCCACCGAGTGGCGCGCTACGAGCTTGTAGGTCTGCTATTTTTGAAAAATCGAAGAACGACTGACATTTTTAGAATCTGATCTCAGGTCAGAATGGGTTAATCAGACCAGTGTGTTGTCCAGTGGAAACCTCGTATGAATCTGATCTCAGGTCAGAATGGGTTAATTACCGTCATTCGTTCTGAAACGGTATCGCATGCAGGTACACAACGTACAGTATACAGTATGCTTTCATATCTTTCAATCTAATGTACAGCTTTATGACACACACATGTAGGTAACTACTGCCATGCACACACACACACACACACACACACACACACACACACACACACACACACACACACACACACACACATGTAGGTACCTACTGCCATGCACACACACACACACACACACACACACACACACACATGTAGGTACCTACTGCCATGCACACACACACACACACACACACACACACACACACACACACACACACACATGTAGGTACCTACTGCCATGCACACACACACAAACACACACACACACACACACACACACACACACACACACACACACACAGACACACACACACACACACACACACGCACACACACACACACACACACACACACACACACATGTACGTACCTATACTGTCACACACACACACACACACACACACACACACACACACACACACACACACACACACCTATACTGTCACACACACACACACACACACACACACACACACACACATGTACGTACCTATACTGTCACACACACACACACACACACACACACACACACACACACACACACACATGTACATACTGTCATGTATGCACACACACACACACACACACATACGTACATACTGTCACACACACACACACCCATTCTCGCTGTAGATGCATGCGTGTGTTTTGGTGGAAACAAAACAAGGTAATCAACCTGTTCCACGCTGCGTTTACACGGATCATAAATATGTGGCTGAAACATGAGCAGCTCCTTCCATCCAAACAAACAAAGCTTGTGTTTCAGATCCTGATCCAGATCAGATGCTTCTGATTATACAGAACAGATTAATTATACAGAACAGATTAAACACTGCAGTGATCCAGCAGCATAAACACCCCCCCCCCCCCCCCCCCCCCCCCACCCCCCCCGCCTCCATGTTTGACACGTGTTGACGTAAATGGTTCCCTCGGGGGGTTTGGCTGCTCTGGGGAGGTTCAAGTTCAACATGTGTAGAAAATCTATTGAAAATAGCTAATCTACAAGCTCACAATGCGTTGCGTTGCGATGCATTGTGAGCAGACCTCCTCCACCATGATTAGAGATTTGTAAGCTATCCTGTACAATCACAAGATATGTCATTAACAACTTTCGTTAAATATACTCGCAGGGATTTATATTAATTTCTCAGCCTTATTGTTGCACTCTGGGGGAACTCGTTATGAGCGTGCGGTCCTTGTTTATGCGGAGCATCGAGACGTCTGAATCAGATGTACAGTAGGAGGTAAATATTGTTATCCAAAGCATCGAGGCGTCTGAATCAGATGTACAGTAGGAGGTAAATATTGTTATCCAAAGCATCGAGGCGTCTGAATCAGATGTACAGTAGGAGGTAAATATTGTTATCCAAAGCATCGAGGCGTCTGAATCAGATGTACAGTAGGAGGTAAATATTGTTATCCAAAGCATCGAGGCGTCTGAATCAGATGTACAGTAGGAGGTAAATATTGTTATCCAAAGCATCGAGGCGTCTGAATCAGATGTACAGTAGGAGGTAAATATTGTTATCCAAAGCATCGAGGCGTCTGAATCAGATGTACAGTAGGAGGTAAATATTGTTATCCAAAGCATCGAGGCGTCTGAATCAGATGTACAGTAGGAGGTAAATATTGTTATCCAAAGCATCGAGGCGTCTGAATCAGATGTAGGCGTACGGGGGTAAATATTGAATCAGATGTAGGCGTACGGAGGTAAATATTGAATCAGATGTAGGCGTACGGAGGTAAATATTGAATCAGATGTAGGCGTACGGAGGTAAATATTGAATCAGATGTAGGCGTACGGAGGTAAATATTGAATCAGATGTACGTACGGAGGTAAATATTGAATCAGATGTAGGCGTACGGAGGTAAATATTGAATCAGATGTAGGCGTACGGAGGTAGATATTGAATCAGATGTAGGCGTACGGAGGTAGATATTGAATCAGATGTAGGCGTACGGAGGTAGATATTGAATCAGATGTAGGCGTACGGAGGTAGATATTGAATCAGATGTAGGCGTACGGAGGTAAATATTGCTGCTTGTGGTCTGTGAGATTTGTCCTCGTATATGTTTCCACAGAGGAGGAGGAGAAACGATAGTTACGTATGTAACTACGGTTCTATGAGTCCCGAATGACCGCCAGAGGCGGTGCTTTAAGCATGAATATGTCCTTCGCGCATGCGTCGTCGAGTGTTGTATACAAACAAAGTCAATTTTGACCCCGTGATGACCCGAAGTAGTCTATATCTTCCGGCAGTCTGCAGGGGATCAGTCTCTACAGAATTTTCTCGCGCGAAAACGAGGATTCTGAGTGACAGAGTGCCTCTGGCGGTCATTCGGGACTCATAGAACCGTAGTTACATACGTAACTATCGTTCTATTTCGTCCCTGCTGACCGCCAGAGGCGGTGCTTTAAGCATGAATGACTTATGCCAGCCAAGTCACGAGGGATCCTGATCACAAACCATAAGGAGTAGGCTTGGAGGACTCTCGTAAGAGGACCACGTCCAGCGGATGGGGAGTGGCAACACTCACCCAGAGGAACATAAACAACTCGCTGTGATGCCCATGAGGCAGCGGCACAGATATATTCCAGGGGTACTTCCCTCGGGGCAGCCCATGATGTGGGGACGCTCCCGTTAAGAGTGGCACCTCACGCCAAATGGTAAGGTACGATCACTCGCCCCATAAACGTGGTTGATGGCATCCACAATAGTGTGGGGCGGGCGCTGTCTGGAGAGAGCGCTACCTTTGAAAGGGCCATCGTCACAACGGAACAGCCATTCTGACCGCCGAAAGCATTCGGCAGGTCTAACAAGCGGCTCTCAGGGCCCACACTGGGCGCAATAGTTCCCGCTCGTCCATCCACTCTCCTGGTGGAGGGTAAAACTATGCTAGCCGTATAGGCTGGTTGAGGTGTGTATGTGACAGCACCCTCAGGAGGAACACTGTTCGGCCACAGAGACACTCAGGCCGTCTGAGCTTTGCTTCGGACGCAAGTCACTAACAGACAGGACGTGCCGCTCACGGACACGCTTCGTTACAGCAATATTGATTCTAGCATATCAACATGATATTGCCCCTACTTATGCTTTTAGAGTAGGAGATCGTCCCTTGTCTAGGAGGGACTGCGGAACTCCAGACAGGTAGGCAGGGCAGCGCACTAGGTCTTTGCTCTGGCCTCAGTTGGAAATAGGTTCCATCGGTTATCGTACAGTAGCCTGATGGATGTCATGAATGTCACCCTTGAATTCAGGGTGGCATGCCTGGCTGGTTCCACACAGCGGTTCAGGGCCGCCAGTGGCCAAGCGCACAGTTGGGGGCGTTGAGCATTTGAATGCCGTATCCGACCGCCTCCCAGTTGGGGGAGACCTCTGTCAGGGAGACGCCATGGCGTCCTCCGACTGGGTCTGTTCAGCAGAGGAGACCAAGTACTTCTTGGCTGGGGGGGGGGGGGGGCAACCAGCAGTATGGTGTGACCCTCCTAAATAACTCTGAGGCGCTGGTCGTATCAGAGAGGCAGTGGCAAGGCATATGCAGTGCCTCTGGCAGTGCGCATTTAAAAGGATAGTGCCCTGTGGGCGGTGGTCTGCTTAGGGCCATGTGTGTCAGGAACGATGTAGGTCGTTCCGTTCATACTGGCCATGTGGCAGGAAGCCTAAGAAGTCCAGCAGGCTGACAGCCATTTGTGGCGTTCAGGTTCTATGAAACCGTCGGACCCTTGCGTCCTGGCACGGTGGGCTGGGTGTCTCCGTTAGGGAGAACCAGGGAGGTTAGTGAGGTCCAGGGTGAGGAGGTCCACCTCCGCTCTGCCGGGGTAGCCTCTGATTAGTGTTCACCACCACTGGATGGGGTACCGCTCCCCTCATGGAAGCTTTCGATGGGAGGGAGAGCCTACCGTGTAGTCCCGCTCTCCACTCAGACAAATTGCCTATAGGCTGATCGGGCGGGGAGGCTGCCCAAGTCAGGAGGGGGTCCATAGACACCTACAGCAGCCGAGCAAACGTGGCCCTGCCCGATGACTTACGTGATACACGATCGAGGTGTTGCCCGAACGTATGAGAATGTGCTCGTCTCTCCTGTACGGCAGGAAGTGCTGTAGAGCGGAGCACACCACTTGCCGCTCCAGCACATTGCCGTGTTCGGCCCAGTAGACTGGCACGGACTTCATAGACCTGTTGGGTCCCATCAGATTCAAGACATGTCGACACCCGTCTGTCTTGCGTCACAAGGAAGTATGTAGATCGGACTTCCCTTAGTGTGACTGAGGATATACAGCCTCTGTTGCGCCCTTGGGCAGGAGGACACCTCACTCCTGGTCTGATAGTAGGGCTCTCGTCATGTTGCTGAAAATGGCCAATTTGACCCGCCGGATATGGGGGGCTGGCGTCAGAAGGCGCTGCACAGCCCGGAAAGTCACAGTCAGGTCCCTGCGTGGGACGCCAGGGAACACGCTGGCCTCTAGTGTGGGCCGGCGGTGATACGCGAGCTCCGAGGGCAGTCAAGATGATTTCATCAATGTTGGAGCTCGGCCCTTTGGGAGGCGTGATCTGTCATAGGCCTGCAAGCTGCAGCCTGGTCTTCCCCACCTGGATGGTTCGCTCCAGCGCTTCTCGCCCAGCTGAACCACCTAGTGCTCCTGGCTCCTCAGGGAGGCTACGGAGAGTTGGCCTAGTCTCATCAGTCAAGCTTGACTGTGAAAACCCGGCTTGGCGACGGGCTAGAGATACGATGGACATCAGCCGTCCGCGCTCTGAGGACATGACGCCAATGCCTCCAGTGATACACCAAAGGTGGCTGAGCCAGTATTAACGTTGCCACTATTAGGTGTGAAAAGGAGGCCCCAGTGAGCAGGTTGCCTGTGCTCCTGTACTGGGGTCGAGGTCACCTAGCGTTCTGCCGCCGGGCCTCGCTGGAGAACACCATGAGGGATGCAGTGACAGGCTTGGTGGCTGGCATGTAACCCAGGCCAGCCCTTATCGCCTTGTGCGTTCCAATCTATTAAAGTGTCAAGTCGCAACGGGTTGTCTCAGGACACTTTTTCCAATCAGGGCAGGGCTGCCAGGATTTCACCATCGGTATAGAGATGGGAGAAGGCCCTGATCGTCCGCCCGGCAGGCCTGTATAGCTGACTCAGGTACAGGCGTGGGGGACGGCGAAGACAGCAAAGCCGCGTCTGCAGAAGGCGCTTGGAGGAGCCGACTGCCTGCTTTAGTATGCGTTCCACGGCTATGCGCATGAGCTGAGAAGTGGGAGGCTGGCTCTGATGCCTGGGAGGCACTGCCTTCTGCATCTTCCTCATAGTCATGGAAGTGCATAGCTTAAGCTGTCGGGGAGAGCACATCAACCTCGAGTCAGCTGTGGCATCAGAGAGGGAGGCGCTTCGGCACCCTCCGAGGTGCCTAGGTGTCATCCGAAGTGAGCATGGACCTCATGTGGGCCACTCCGCAGATAGCTGAGCCCTCTCGGATCTGCTGTAGCCAGCGGTCAGACCTTTTCCTCCTGGCACACGGGGCAGGACCAAGGTCGGCTCACGGCTGAAGGAGAGCTTCACACGAGGTACAAAAGTGGGAGCTCTCCATTGTGGTGGCACCGGTTACTCTGGACCGGCCGGTGCGCACAAGTCCCAACTAGCCCAGGGCGCGGACGCTGCTGGTTGCTAGGTGTTGGCCGTATGCTGGGGGGAGGAGGCGCGTACGCTGCCTGTACCAGCAGAGGCTTTCCAGGTACAAAAGTGGGAACTTTCCGTTGTGGTGGCACCGGTTCCTTTGGGCCGGCCGGTGCACACCAGTCCCAACTAGCCCAGGGCGCGGACGCTACTGGTTGCTAGGGGTGGGGCCGTATGCTGTAGGAAGGGAGCGCGGACGCTGCCTGTACCAGCAGAGGCTTTAACTTAGATCGGCATCTAATGACTTAATCGAAAAACTGAATGCTGCTATACCTGCCGCAGCATGCATTTACGCTTTATGCAAATGCTCATTGTAGCACTTTGAGATTCAACCAGATGTAAAGTGCATCATAGAAACAGCACACAAATGTTGCTGTTAGATAGACTGTGCGACCTGCATGGTCGCGGTGGGGGAGGGGAGCTCGTACGCTACCTGTACCCCCGGCGGAGGCTTACTTATAAATTATGATAATAAAGTAGCCTCCAGTCAAGGTTTGGACGCTGCTATGTAGCAGCTGTAGTGTTTCCTATGCGAACGCTTATCCCAGCACTATGACATTTATCCAAACTCCAAGTGCATTATTATTAGTGTGGTTGCCCTAAAAGGGCAACCAGACTATTGTAATTTATGTTTGCTAGTCCAGAGCGAAACAAAAGACACTTCCAATACACTAGTCAAGTGTGCACTACTACGCATTCATGCTGGGAGGAGGGAGCACTAACGCTGCCTACCCCAGCCAGAAGTTTGGTTAAATAAACCGACACAAGCTAGTTTTGGAGAAAAGGCTACAACCGATGGCTCCACCAATGGGGGCCGCCTGCCGAAGGAAGGGAGCGCGTACGCTGCCTGTATCAGCTGCAGCTAAGAACAGAACAAGCTATACACCGATAGCTGTTAATAAATGCTTGAGCTAACAAACATTAGTAGTAAGTAACATCAAGCTGGCCGTATGCTGGAGGAGCGGAGCGCATACGCTGCCTGCCCTGTACCAGCTGGGCCAACAGTAAAGCAAGCTATACACAGATAGCTTTTTTTATCTTAGATAGTATAATAAGCGCTTGGGCTACAACTACAGGTAGCAGCGCCAGTTAGAGATCTATGCTGCATGGAGACCAGCTGGGCTACTAAAAAACAAGACAAGCTATAGCCTGTTCATAAACAGCTTTAACTTTAAACTACTGGTAGCTGCTGTGAGCTACGCTGGCAGCAGTGCCAGATACCCTGTGCTGGGGACCAGCTGGGTTAATGGGACCTACAGGTGGACAAACCAAGTTGTACCCACTGTATATGCAAGAAACTGTTAATGGAGCTTTGAGCTCCAGACCTAATAATAATAATAAACTTTTATTTATATAGCACATTTTCATACATAAAATGTAACTCAAAGTGCTTCACATTAAAATAAAATAATATAAAATAATACTGTATACTAATACATACTGGTAGCAGCTTCAGCTAGGCCCACTGCTGGGGGCCAGCTGGGTTAACAACCAGACAGGCTATGTACACCAATAGCTATTTAGCTACAGACTATACTGGTAGCAACATCAATACCCTGGGAGGACGCAGGTAGCTGCTCCTGTACCGGGCTAATAATAACAACAAGAATACAAGCTATTCGCAAAAGCGGTTAAGCTTGAATGCTGCCAATATTGGTATATGGCTTTGGCCAGCGGGGCTTGTCAAACAGAAAATGCCGGTTAGCCTTAACTAACTTAAGTCATAAGTTATATGTCGACTGCTGAGAGTATGTAGCGACAATGCTTGCCATCAGCAGGGGCTAACCAAAGCTTGACAGTAGCGTGTTTATCAAACGAAGGTAATATTATGACAGTGTTCTTATCCTTCGGCAGGTCTTATAGTCGCTTATAATAAGCGCTAGCGTTCACAGTTGAACAAAACTTTGTATGCAGAGCAGGGAGGCGGCGCGAACGCAGCCTATACTTACAAGAGGTTATGCCATGATACAATAATCATATAATTTGAACGTCTGTTAGCGTTCACAGTCGAACAAAACTTTTATGCAGAGCAGGGAGGCGGCGCGAACGCAGCCTATACTCACAAGAGGTTATGCCATGATAAAAATATATATCATATCATTTGGACGTCTGTTTAGCGGGGATAGCACCACTTTAAACGATAACGTACCTTTTGTCCGAGGGGGGTTAGCCTTCCTTACCGGCGAGAGAGATTGGACGCTCCTGCGTCCACGTGAATCCGCGAAATAAACTCCATTCATCGAGGAGATAGAAAACCATAGTCGCAGTTCCTGGAGGGCGAACAAACGCTACTCCGACAGGCAGTCACGCCGTCACAGAACTACCGGCGACCAGGTACAGGCACCGTAGCTGCATATTGTATTGCATAGCAATACCTCGCAGCCCAGTGCAAATTTCTCACCACGACGCGCGAGAAAAATTAGAGACTGATCCCCTGCAGACTGCCGGAAGATATAGACTACTTCGGGTCATCACGGGGTCAAAATTGACTTTGTTTGTATACAACACTCGACGACGCATGCGCGAAGGACATATTCATGCTTAAAGCACCGCCTCTGGCGGTCAGCAGGGACGAAATAGAACCACCCATGTGGTTAATTATTGTTTAGGGTATCGAGGCAGAAAAGTTGAAGAAAACTAAATTAAAATACAATAAACCCTGTTGAAAACAAACAGGAGGACAATCCGTTGGTTTTCTTCTTCTGGAAGTTTGACTTCGTGAGAACAAAACCTAAGAGATGTCTTCTTGTGTTACACAACATATTAACCATGGAATAACCCATTCTGGGCGGGAACCCCTTTTGGTTGTTTTAAACATTATGTTATAATTTAGCTATTGGAAAATAGCAGATCTACAAGCTCCTACAAGCTCCTACAAGCTCGTAGCGCGCCACAGAGTGGCGCGCTACGAGCTTGTAGGTCTGCTATTTGGTTAAGTCGTGAAAATGTGGCACAAATCTTTGAATATATTCTTTCAGAGTGAACATTTTTTACTCAAATCTTTGCTTCTGGGAGGGGGGTCCCTGGAACAACATGTTTTCAGATGGGGGTCGGCGGCCAATTACATATATATATATTTGGGGGTACGAGCTTGCAGGTCTGCTATTTTTTTTTGAAAAAAATCGTGAAAATGTGTCGCAAATCCTGACAGAAAAAACTGTCCGAATTTAGAAGACATTTTATACATTTCGACGTCGGGGCCTAAATGGAATAAATATGCAAATAATACAGACTAATATCTAAAAAGAAAACAGAGAATAAAGTGTTCTGTGTTCTCTTGCTCCCTGCAGGGCCTGGAAACAAAGTGCCTGGTAAGCATTCTGTATCATCTTCAGTCAGTGGTGGTTATTCCACCAGATGAGCGCTTTCTTCACCTCTGGGATTTTCCACTAGCGTACAGACGGACACAGAGGCCGATACCACAGCCAGATAATTTAGCAATAAATCCAGCACCCCCCCACACACACACACACGCACGCACACGCACACACACACACACACACACACACACACACACACACACACACACACACACACACACACACACACACACACACACACACACACACACACACACACACACACACACACACCCAGGCCTGTAGACCACTACGGACTCCTCACACTGTGTTTATACATTGTGGTCTACACACAGCATGCGGCACCCCCTGAATTACTCAAACGTATTACTTTCTCAGCCAGCCCGCTGTCCTCTCCTTTGGCACGTTTGGCAACTTTTCAGTGTTTCCACATTATCCCATTCTGACCTGAGATCAGATTCTAAAAATGTTCTTCTACATCCTGACAGTTTTCTGAAAAAGCTATGTTTCTATGTCAGTCGTTCTTCGATTCTTCCAAAAATAGCAGACCTACAAGCTCGTAGCGCGCCACTCGGTGGCGCGCTATGAGCTTGTAGATCTGCTATTTTTCAATAGCTAAAGCATAACATGATGCTATAACACCAAAACGGGTTCCCACACGAAATGGGTTATACAACCTGACATCATCAACAAACACACACATACGTTACAGTAAAGACACACATTGGCTGCTGGATTCTCAGCATCAACATATCCTCTCTCTCCCCATCCCTGGATAGCTCCTTTATCATGACCTCATCGAGTCATCCTCTTTTTTATTTTTATAAAGAATCCTTGGAGGGTCAGCCATGAGGCGGCCATTCTTCGGGAAAAAGCAAACAAAAGGTTTCTGGGTTCATCAATTCAGTCTGACAACACAGTCTGTACCAAAACAATTCAGTCTGGCACACACAGTCTGTGTACCAAAACAATTCAGTCTGACAACACAGTCTGTACCAAAACATTTCAGTCTGACAACACAGTCTGTACCAAAACAATTCAGTCTGAACACACAGTCTGTACCAAAGCAGTTCAGTCTGAACACACAGTCTGTACCAAAACAATTCAGTCTGAACACACAGTCTGTACCAAAACAATTCAGTCTGAACACACAGTCTGTACCAAAACAATTCAGTCTGACACACACAGTCTGTACCAAAACAATTCAGTCTGAACACACAGTCTGTACCAAAACAATTCAGTCTGAACAAACAGTCTGTACCAAAACAATTCAGTCTGACAACACAGTCTGTACCAAAACAATTCAGTCTGAACACACAGTCTGTACCAAAGCAATTCAGTCTGAACACACAGTCTGTACCAAAACAATTCAGTCTGACACACAGTCTGTACCAAAGCAAAGAGTAGTGTTTTGGGAAATAAATATACCGCCCACGATGCCCCACTTGTTCCAGACATAAAGAAAGCAGGACAGAAGTTCACTGCAGAGGGACAACCATCCATAATGTCCAGGGACAAAGAAAAAACTAGGTACAGACTCAGTGAGCACAGTCTCGCGATGGAGAAAGGCCGTCATAGGCAGACCTGTATCCCGAGAGAAGACAGACTATATGCACCCACTGCCAGTGCACACTAAACGAAGTGGAAACCGAGCTACACTTCCTAACCATCTGTCCATTGTACCAAGACATCAGAGACACATACTTCCCACAGATTACAACCACACAGAGATTTTGAAAACATGACCAATGACAAAAAACTCCCATATCTGCTGGGCGAAGTACAACAATGTGCAAACACAGCAGCAAGATTTGTGAGTTGCTGTGATAGGAGAAGGATATCAAATGGAACACAACCACCCTAAAGACTAATCATCGTGTATATTCCTGCACTATACCTGCATCGAGTGATCTTGGTACATAGAAGTTGATCTATTGAAGATTCTGACTTTCAAATGTAGGCCTACGTCATTTTTATTTTGATTGTATTGCTGTATTGTTGTATTGTTCTTTCTGCTTTGGTAATGTAAACGTACGTTTTCTCATGCCAATAAAGCCCTTTGAATTGAATTGAATTGAATTGACATGCAGAGAGTGTTAGAGAGGCAGGGGCTGAAATCCCGTAAGAGGGTGCACTTTAGGACCAGAAATAACGAAAATAGCAGATCTACAAGCTCACAACGCGTCGCAACATGACTCGTTGTGAGCTTGTAGATCAGATATCTTCGGGGCGCAACCCAACACTATGGATTTCGAAAAACAAAGTTGCTCAACGCAAAATACTGTGTTCAGGAGTTCAGGAGACTAAGGAAAAAACTAAGGCAATTCTCCTGATCACTGCCCACCTGTATATACAGGCTCTGTTTCTATTGATCCCCCTGCATTCATAATTCTACTTGGCTTATAATTTAACTAAAATGTTAAAATGAACAGGGAGAGAGCCCTGACGCCATATGCTTCATATATCTATGCTCAATAAATATTTATTCTAAATTCACTCTAAGAGTTGTCTGTCTGACTGAATTTACTGAAACAAGATCAGGAGAAGTAAAAAGATGTGCCTTTATATAGAAATAAGTCACTGAAACAAACGCTTAACAAATTGAAAATATTGTTGGCATAAGAGAATTCTTGTTTGAGGGCCAAATACACAATACATCATTATGAAAAGTGCAAAGGATAAGTGATGTTGATCTTCAGTATTATTTTCTCAGGCCGCAGCAACAATCTCTCCAATGTAGAAGTTTATAGATTTGGCAACTGCCATTTCTAACCCATTTTAGACGGGAACACCCTTTTGGTGTTAGCATTACGTTATGCTTTAGCTATTAAAAATAGCAGATCTACAAGCTCGTAGCGCGCCACTCGAAGAAAAATCGAAGAGCGACTGACATAGAAGACATTTTTAGAATCTGATCTCAGGTCAGAATGAAAACTGTCAGGACGTAGAAGACATTTTTAGAATCTGATCTCAGGTCAGAATGAAAACTGTCAGGACGTAGAAGACATTTTTAGAATCTGATCTCAGGTCAGAATGAAAACTGTCAGGATGTAGAAGACATTTTTAGAATCTGATCTCAGGTCAGAATGAAAACTGTCAGGATGTAGAAGACATTTTTAGAATCTGATCTCAGGTCAGAATGGAAAACTGTCAGGATGTAGAAGACATTTTTAGAATCTGATCTCAGGTCAGAATGGGCTAATAAGGCTTCGCTGTGGTGAGGTATAACTGACACAGCATAGTTCCGAACCCAGACTTTTCATCACTTTAAAAAACAAAGCAAAACAAACAAAAACCACCACACTGTCACAACAGTCTAATTCAAGCAAAACCCCCAAAGCAAAAAATGGTTCCAACTACAACAACGTGACTGTTTAGTATAAGTGATATGTTGTTATGCAAAGAAAGATTTGCAATAGAATATCAATGCACACCTCGTTCTGTTTATAACCCATATTGGACTGAGGTCGATTAAAAAAAATGTCCTAGCATTTTTCAGAAAAACCCATGTTTCTATGTCAGTGGTGCTCAACCTTTTTCATGTCAAGGACCCCCAGAATTATCTCTATTGGGCCACGGACCCCCAATCTCAAAATATGTAGTTCCAGGGACCCCCCCCCCAGAAGCCAATATTTGAGTTAAAAAATGTTCGCTCGGAAAAATATATATTCAAAGATTTGCACCACATTTTTACGACTTTTACGAAAACAGCAGACCTATACAAGCTCGTGGCGCTATGAGCTTGTAGATCTGCTATTTTTCAATAGCTATAAAGCATGACATAAATGCTAATAAACACCAAGAGGGTTTCCCGCCCAAAATGGGTTAAAGCAATAAAAATATAAAACGCTCAAAGTCAACAAAGGAATTAAAATGATCAGTTGGGAAATGTATTGGGTTTTTTATATATGAACCTTTTTCTTTCGTCTTCTTAAATGTCTACACCTGGGTGGCTACAGAGCTGGCAAAAATCACACAACTTTCATTTCATTCATCACAGAGTTCACCGTCCAACACAAACACCACCACAACCTTTTAGTGCGTTTGCTTTTCCATAACTTTTGAGGCAGAGATATTCCCACGTGGGCTCCGGTCCGTTCATAATGAATAGTTTTTTTAGCGCACTTGAAATTAAAACAGAACTTTCTCTCTTCTGCGGTGCGCGTGCGTTTCTTGCGTGCGTGCGTGCGTGTGTGTGCGTGTGTGTGTGTGTGTGTGTGTGTGTGTGTGTGTGTGTGTGTGTGTGTGCGTGCGTGTGTGCGTGTGTGTGTGCGTGCGTGTGTGTGTGTGAGAGAGAGATACTGTGCAGAAGGCTTTTTAGTTCTGAAATGAGCGTGAAGGCCAGGGTCAAAGACTATGTATTCATTTCAACCGTATAAAATGTGTATGTAAAAGCTAGCATAGTGTATTTGGTGTGTCTCCATATATAAGATATATATACCCTTCAGTACATCTGACACGTTGACCCTACACCCTGCTAACTGCACTGTCCAGGTATCCGTGTATTTAACACTTCATTATGTTGACCCTATACCCTGCTAACTGCACTGTCCAGATATCCATCTATTTAACACTTCATTATGTTGACCCTATACCCTGCTAACTGCACTGTCCAGATATCCATCTATAAACACTTCATTATGTTGACCCTATACCCTGCTAACTGCACTGTCCAGATATCCATCTATTTAACACTTCATTATGTTGACCCTATACCCTGCTAACTGCACTGTCCAGATATCCATCTATAAACACTTCATTATGTTGACCCTATACCCTGCTAACTGCACTGTCCAGATATCCATCTATTTAACACTTCATTATGTTGACCCTATACCCTGCTAACTGCACTGTCCAGATATCCATCTATTTAACACTTCATTATGTTGACCCTATACCCTGCTAACTGCACTGTCCAGATATCCATCTATTTAACACTTCATTATGTTGACCCTATACCCTGCTAACTGCACTGTCCAGATATCCATCTATTTAACACTTCATTATGTTGACCCTACCCTGCTAACTGCACTGTCCAGACATCCGTCTATTTAACACTTCATTATGTTGACCCTACCCTGCTAACTGCACTGTCCAGATATCCATCTATTTAACACTTCATTATGTTGACCCTACACCCTGCTAACTGCACTGTCCAGATATCCGTCTATTTAACACTTCATTATGTTGACCCTACCCTGCTAACTGCACTGTCCAGATATCCATCTATTTAACGGCTGCAGCGGTGGCCGAAACGGTTTACGGAGCGGTCTTGATATCGGAAGGTCGCTATAGTTCGTATCCCCGGACGGCACGTTAAAATCACCACCGCTGAAGTGCCCTCGAGCAAGGCATTGAACCTCTACCATGAAATGTTCTATGAGCAGGGCCTGGCTGTAAACAAGTTCTTGAGCTTAGTCCAGTTACCCTGGGTAAACATAGTACCTTTCCTTTCCTTAGTCCAGTTACCCTGCAGGGTAAACATGGTACCTTTCCTTTTCTTAGTCCAGTTACCCTGGGTAAACATAGTACCTTATTTCCTTTCCTTTCCTAACACTTCACTTTGTTTGTAGCTATATCAATACAGCAGCTCCTCACTTCATTGCAACGCTGCTCCTCTACCAACCCAACATCACCACTGCTCCTCTACCAACCCAACATCACCACTGCTCCTCTACCAACCCAACATCACCACTGCTCCTCTACCAACCCAACATCACCACTGCTCCTCTACCAACCCAACATCACCACTGCTCCTCTACCAACCCAACATCACCACTGCTCCTCTACCAACCCAACATCACCACTGCTCCTCTACCAACCCAACATCACCACTGCTCCTCTACCAACCCAACATCACCACTGCTCCTCTACCAACCCAACATCACCACTGCTCCTCTACCAACCCAACATCACCACTGCTCCTCTACCAACCCAACATCACCACTGCTCCTCTACCAACCCAACATCACCACTGCTCCTCTACCAACCCAACATCACCACTGCTCCTCTACCAACCCAACATCACCACTGCTCCTCTACCAACCCAACATCACCACTGCTCCTCTACCAACCCAACATCACCACTGCTCCTCTACCAACCCAACATCACCACTGCTCCTCTACCAACCCAACATCACCACTGCTCCTCTACCAACCCAACATCACCACTGCTCCTCTACCAACCCAACATCACCACTGCTCCTCTACCAACCCAACATCACCACTGCTCCTCTACCAACCCAACATCACCACTGCTCCTCTACCAACCCAACATCACCACTGCTCCTCTACCAACCCAACATCACCACTGCTCCTCTACCAACCCAACATCACCACTGCTCCTCTACCAACCCAACATCACCACTGCTCCTCTACCAACCCAACATCACCACTGCTCCTCTACCAACCCAACATCACCACTGCTCCTCTACCAACCCAACATCACCACTGCTCCTCTACCAACCCAACATCACCACTGCTCCTCTACCAACCCAACATCACCACTGCTCCTCTACCAACCCAACATCACCACTGCTCCTCTACCAACCCAACATCACCACTGCTCCTCTACCAACCCAACATCACCACTGCTCCTCTACCAACCCAACATCACCACTGCTCCTCTACCAACCCAACATCACCACTGCTCCTCTACCAACCCAACATCACCACTGCTCCTCTACCAACCCAACATCACCACTGCTCCTCTACCAACCCAACATCACCACTGCTCCTCTACCAACCCAACATCACCACTGCTCCTCTACCAACCCAACATCACCACTGCTCCTCTACCAACCCAACATCACCACTGCTCCTCTACCAACCCAACATCACCACTGCTCCTCTACCAACCCAACATCACCACTGCTCCTCTACCAACCCAACATCACCACTGCTCCTCTACCAACCCAACATCACCACTGCTCCTCTACCAACCCAACATCACCACTGCTCCTCTACCAACCCAACATCACCACTGCTCCTCTACCAACCCAACATCACCACTGCTCCTCTACCAACCCAACATCACCACTGCTCCTCTACCAACCCAACATCACCACTGCTCCTCTACCAACCCAACATCACCACTGCTCCTCTACCAACCCAACATCACCACTGCTCCTCTACCAACCCAACATCACCACTGCTCCTCTACCAACCCAACATCACCACTGCAGCGGAGACACTTCAACTCACTCGCTGAGAATCACTATATTAACCCATTCTGACCTGAGATCAGATTCATACGAGGTTTCCACTGGGCACACACTGGTCTGATTAACCCATTCTGACCTGAGATCAGATTCTAAAAATGGCAGTCGTTCTTCGATTTTTCAAAAAATAGCAGACCTACAAGCTCGTAGCGCGCCACTCGGTGGCGCGCTATGAGCTTGTAGATCTGCTATTTTTCAATAGCTAAAGCATAACATGATGCCAACACCAAAATGGGTTCCCGTTCAGAATGGGTTAATACAAGAAATCACTCACAAAACAATAAAACACCAAAACAAACAAACGCAATTCATCCATCCTTCTTTATCACAGCTGAATCTGTGCTGTTCTGGGTGTCAGAACGTCTTCCATCTATCAATACATTCCACAAATCACAGTGAGTGCATCTCATCTGTTCTTCACATTATCTCAACAACCACCACCCTGAGGGAGAGCAGCTTTGACTTGAGTTTGAATGACACCTGTCACATATCCATCAAGTAGGGCCCATAGGTTATAGGAATTTAGGACACAACTGCACAGAGGCAGAGATGACATCAAAACAACAATTTTCTTAACAGCTTATTAACCCATTCTGACCTGAGATCAGATTCATACGAGGTTTCCACTGGACACACACTGGTCTGATTAACCCATTCTGACCTGAGATCAGATTCTAAAAATGTCAGATCAGATTCATACGAGGTTTCCACTGGTGGACACACACTGGTCTGATGAACCCATTCTGACCTGAGATCAGATTTTGAAAATGTCAGTCGTTCTTCGATTTTTCAAAAATAGCAGACCTACAAGCTCGTAGCGCGCCACTCGGTGGCGCGCTATGAGCTTGTAGATCTGCTATTTTTCAATAGCTAAAGCATAACATGATGCTAACACCAAAATGGGTTCCCGGTCAGAATGGGTTAAGTATGTTTCACCAGTTTCAATTGAAACGGGCCTCCACCCTCAGGGGGGCCTCAACAAAATAATGATGTCATAGGTATGTGGGGGCCTCATATTTGGTCTTGAAACGGGCCTCCAGATTCCTAAGGCCGCCCCTGAGAACACACAAACACACCAAGCTGGCCATAGGGGGGCGCTAGATCCCCTCAAAGAGCCAGAATGCAAAATGCTTGTCATTCAGCCTCACTTTGAGTTGCTCAGTGGACTGTCTCTCACACAGCGATATGGAGAAAAATATCACACCCGCGTGACGTGAGCGGCACTGTTGTCACCATACATCACATTCCGTGCTCAGCCAGTCAGCTTGAGTGTGCACGCGCGCGCGCACGCACACACACACAAACACACACACACACACACACACACACACACACACACACACACACACACACACACACACAAAATACAACACAGCTCAGTGTTAGGGAACGCCGTAGCAATTTACAATTTAGGCATTTAGTAGACGCTCTTAATCCAGATTGACTTACATTAAGCAAGAACAAAAAAGCATGGGAATGCATCACATAAAAAGCATTTATCATGAAACATGCGTAAGCTAAGAACGTAACAGTGGAATATCTATATAATGAAACTATATTATAAACTATACATATATACTATACTATGCTATACGTGTGGAAGACCCATAGATCCGTAGACCCATAGATCCATGGATCCATAGACCCCAAGGTAGCCGCAATGAAGTAATAAATACAGCAATAGAGTTCAAAGGGTGCAGATGAAGAACAGCTGCACTAATTGGCGTCGTTAAGGCGTGCATGGCAACAGTTTGTGTCTCGTGTGATTTCACACCAGAAGATATAAGATGATGCACCGTGTTGAAAATGACTGTAGACGTCGAGAGAGAGAAGAGATCGAGACAGACAGACAGTTTGACAGACAGACAGACAGACAGAGTGATGTTGTCTTGGACCGTTTCCAAAGCAGGAGGACCAAAGGGAGTCTTTCATGCTGCTGTAGCAGTGAGGAACAATCTGTATTCCTTTGGAGGATACTGTGATGGATGGACCATCAACAACATGGAACAGATGGATGTCCATGTCTTCAACACAGTGTCTTTATGCTGGAAGAAGTTACCTCCAGTGGAACCTGGAAGAGGAGACGGTCACCTTGAGGTCCCATCCCAGCGCTGGGGCCACACAGCTGTGTTGGTTGAAGATACAGTCTACATCTGGGGAGGGAGGCCTTACTGCAGTGTGCTTTATTCATTTGATGTTGACTCCCACAGATGGTTCCAACCCAGGGTTTCTGGGACTGTTCCAGAGGAGAGGAAATACCACTCAGCCTGTGTGTTGGAGAAGGTCATGTTTATCCATGGAGGACACACCAAGCTGACTGGATACACTAATGACATGTACAAGTTGGACACAAGCACAATGGTCTGGGCTTTAATTAACACCAGAGGAACTCCACCTCTTGCTTCAGGATATCACTCTGCCACCAGCATTGGTACCAAGATGTTTGTATTCGGGGGCTGGAGGGGGCCCCAGGCGGTCTACAACACCATCAGAGTGTTTGACACAGAGACAAACGCCTGGCTGGACACACCTTCTGCACAACTTCTACCAGAAGGACACTGTTGTCATTCAGCATTTATCTACAATGGTGAGCTGTACATACTTGGTGGCTGGAAAGGTAACCAGAACATCAATGATGTGTGGAAATTCAGTCCAGAGACCTTCTCCTGGAAGAAGGTTGAGCCCAAGGGGAAAAGACCATGTCCAATGCGTGGTATGTGCTGTTGCATTGTGGGAGATTGTATCATCCTCTATGGAGGAAGAAAAGGAGATCACACTATCTCTGATGAGCTGTTCATCTTAGACTTGAGTCCTTGTCTTAAGACGTTATGTAAGCTAGAAGTTATTCAGTACGCTCTGGACCAATCAGAACTCCCACACGACATCAGGTGGGAACTGGCAGCCATGACAACCAACGACAACAACAACAACACCGAGACCACATTCCAGACGAAGGAACAGCAGAAAGATCAAGAAATGATGGATCAACATCTCATCCCACCTGATGGTGAGTCACCTCTCAGCATCACTTACTGAGATTCAAACCTCAGGAGACTCCTTCTCTCCAGACAAGCTCTCTAACCATTCAGCTAGGCATCAAACAATGACAATTGTTCCGTCACTTGGTCTTCTATTGTTGTTAGTTTTTTTCCTTCTCCTTCTGCCAAAAAATGGCAGTTTTAGAGAAACTTTAGCGAAAAATTGATTATCGGCCTACAGAAAAAACAAAAATCTTAAAGACTATCTGGCACACAGCAAGCTAAAAGGAATCAACACACCAGCACGCCAGAGACCAGAATACTTCAAACCCAAACAAATAGTTAAAAAACTACAAAACGCATGTTGGAGATTAAACAGATAACAGCCAGCACCAGCAACTGTGTTTATTTAAAAAAAATGAAGTGAAAAATGTGGCTTACATTGTAAGCCACATTTTAAGCCTTACAATATGTCGGAGAAACAGGTAAAACAATAGCTACAAGGCTGAGACAAAACAAATACAATATTAACAATGCAAAAAAGACAACTACAAGGATTGTTCAACATTACATGGCACATGGCATTGAAGCTCTAAAAGTATCTGGACTTCAACACAGTCCCAACTGGACAGTAGGACAAAGACGTTGTAATGAAAAACAATGGATCAAGAACCTCAACACGGATTTTCCTGGAGGTTTAAATATGGCTACTCTGCCCTCTAGTCCCAGAGGCTACCAGGACCGAGGCTACTCTGCCCTCTAGTCCCAGAGGCTACCAGGACCGAGGCTACTCTGCCCTCTAGTCCCAGAGGCTACCAGGACCGAGGCTACTCTGCCCTCTAGTCCCAGAGGCTACCAGGACCGAGGCTACTCTGCCCTCTAGTCCCAGAGGCTACCAGGACCGGGGCTACTCTGCCCTCTAGTCCCAGAGGCTACCAGGACAGAGGCTACTCTGCCCTCTAGTCCCAGAGGCTACCAGGACCGAGGCTACTCTGCCCTCTAGTCCCAGAGGCTACCAGGACCGAGGCTACTCTGCCCTCTAGTCCCAGAGGCTACCAGGACCGGGGCTACTCTGCCCTCTAGTCCCAGAGGCTACCAGGACCGGGGCTACTCTGCCCTCTAGTCCCAGAGGCTACCAGGACCGAGGCTACTCTGCCCTCTAGTCCCAGAGGCTTAGATTTAAAAAAGGGGCCTTTACTCACACATAATTTATTGTAGGAAACAGTACTACATTCTTGTGAAAAAACAGTGGATACAACATTGCAAATATACTATATTAATTTATTACAGCATTGATTTATGTCATGTTTGCTAGATGACATAATCTTTCCGTTATGGTTGAGCCACCATACACTCTCTCCTGTACTCCAGGTGTGTATAATTGTACATACTGTACAGACATTAGCGCTGCAAAGCATGACCCGTACAGTAGACAGACATGAGCTCATTTCCTCCATGTGGTGATGGCCTACTGTACCAACATGATTCAATGCCACCTCCTAGCTCACACAGGGGACAAAGTGCCACCTGAACTCATAGGCCTATACCAATGGAGCAGGGGTGTCCAAACTGTTTTCAAAGGGGGCCATTTTAGAAAATATTAAAAACACCCAAGGGCCAACTACATTACCAAATATAACCAGACGTGCAAGGTAAAAAACAAATGAAATAAAATAGACTTTCTTTGACCCCTTCAGGGAATCCTGACAAATGATATGTGAGAAATGCCCAGGTGAATAAAAACACTTCAATGTAAAAATGTCCCGTACCGTTGGGTGAGCCGCTGAGGTCAAAGCTGTGTTACATGTATACCGTTAATCACTAGTATGTCATTGTCATGCCTGTCTATATATTTATTATTATCGGTTATTAGTATCGGTACTTCTCCGTCTTGAGAAGCAAGAAGTTATCGATATCGGTATATCGGCTGCAAAAAAAATCAATATTGTGCATCATACAAACCGTTAAGGTATATTCAGTGATTTCACTTCATTCAAATATCACTTATTTTTTTTGTTTTGTTGTGATAATCCTCTCTACTATAGAGTGTGCTGACCATATAAGGAGTTCCTCCGTGTCCCCAGTTAACCCCTGTGGGGGTCAAAAAAACCTTAGGTTTCGTGTTTGACTCTCTATCCTGATTGGACGAAGGCTTAGGTCCCACAGCCAAAAAACGAAACCTACGGTTTTTTTGAGTGAAATCACTGAATATACCTTTACAATGTGTGAGGACGGGTACCTGCGGTCCTGCGTGGGCGTGCTGTGTTACACAAGGGCTGGTCTTTGGCCTCAGAGATGAACCTCTGGCAGCCCCGGTGTTCTTTCACCACATCCAGAGACTCAATCACAGTGTGGCGGTAGGAGGAGGGGCTTATGAGAGGCAGACGGATTTGCTCTAGCACCTTAAAAGAACACAGAACGGATACATTACAGCACCTTTTCAAAAAAAATATAATATCATGGAAAAGTTGGTTTATTTCCATAATTCCATCCAAAATTCCTTTTCATAGATTATAGATTCAGTGCACACAACATAAACGATTTCAAGTATTTATTTGTTTATCTTTACACAATTGTGGCTTCCAGCTCATAAAACCCTCTAAAACATTAAAAAAAAAAAAGAAGAGGAATACTGTGAATTAGAAATCAATTAGAAATCACCAAGCAGGGTTGATCAACACCTGCACTGCACATTGCACCCCGAATCATGACTGACTCTGCTTTCTTACATCCAAGGTCACCACAACAGTCTATACCAGAATGTTTTAGAGGACTTCATGATTCCTTCTGCTGAGGATCTGTATGGAGATGCAGATGTCATCTTCCAGCAGAACCTGGCCCCGCCCATATACCGCAGGAAGCACCACACCCTGGTTTGATGCCCATGCCATCACTGTGCTTGACTGGCCAGCCAACTCGCCGGACCAAAAACCCCCTTGAGAATCTATGGGGTTTTGACCAGGAGGAAAATGAGGGGCACCAGACCCAGAAACAAAGAAGAGCTGATTAGCAAGCACCAAGGAAACCTGGGCTTCCAGAACTCCCGGGGGGCAATGCTGCCACAGGCTGAGTGCCTCAATGCCACAGGCTGAGTGCCTCAATGCCACAGGCTGAGTGCCTCAATGCCACAGGCTGAGTGCCTCAATGCCACAGGCTGAGTGCCTCAATGCCCACTCAATGCCACAGGCTGAGTGCCTCAATGCCACAGGCTGAGTGCCTCAATGCCACAGGCTGAGTGCCTCAATGCCCACTCAATGCCACAGGCCGAGTGCCTCAATGCCACAGGCTGAGTGCCTCAATGCCACAGGCTGAGTGCCTCAATGCCACAGGCTGAGTGCCTCAATGCCACAGGCTGATTGCCTCAGCTGATTGCCACAGCGTATCGAGGCAGTGATGAAGGCAAAGGGGTTCCCAACCAAGTATTGAAGATTGACATTTACTGTTTTGAAAGTACCATATTTTGATTGATTTGATGTGATCCTATAATTTCTCAATGTGGCATTCAGATGAGTAAATGTTGATTTCTTCACAGTATTCAATTTTTTAGAAATTCTGTTTTAGTGGGTTTTTATGAGCTGGAAGCCACAATTGTGTAAAGATAAACAAATAAACCAACTTTTCCATGACATTCCAATTTTTTGGAAAGGTTCTGTATATAAAAAAAAACATGCATAGCACCAGAAAGTACCATATGCCACACATGCATTGGATGCAAAAAAAATAAAATTAGTTTTACAGTGTGTACAGACAGACAGGCATCCAGTTTGAATTCTGTCCTCCTGTGCTTGGAGTATCAACACACAGCAGCTTGAACACAACAACTCACATGGTAAGTGTCCAGAGTCTCATTCTCTTCGCAGCCTGTCGTGGTTCACTCCCGGAGGCAGCAGCCATGATGTTCTCAGCTACGGCTGAAGTGAGGTTTGGTGGAGGTTTGGTCACGTCTGCAGAGAGAATACACAAATTACACACCAATATTGTTACAGCTGGCTACACGGTACATCTCATCACCTGTTGATAATACAGTGATTTAATTCAGTTCAGGCTGAGCATAGTGAAGTGAGGTTGTATCGTGGTTGTATACAGCTGTTTTTCGCACGGCGGAGAAAACAGCACCTGGGAGATGACGTCAGTCCCATGACGTTAGTCCCAGAGGCTACCAGGACCGAGGCTACTCTGCCCTCTACACAGCTCTGTGTTAGGGAACCCTGTAGCGTGTGGAAGACCCATAGATCCATAGATCCATAGACCCCAAGGTAGCCGCAATGCAGTAATAAAAATAGCAATAGAGTTCAAAGGGTGCAGATGAAGAACAGCTGCACTAATTGGCGTCGTTAAGGCGTGCATGGCAACAGTTTGTGCTTCGTGTGATTTCACACCAGAAGATATAAGATGATGCACCGTGTTGAAAATGACTGTAGACGTCGAGAGAGAGAAGAGAGCGAGACAGACAGACAGTTTGACAGACAGTTTGACAGACAGACAGACAGACAGAGTGATGTTGTCTTGGACTGTTTCCAAAGCAGGAGGACCAAAGCGAGTCTTTCATGCTGCTGTAGCAGTGAGGAACAATCTGTATTCCTTTGGAGGCTACTGTGATGGATGGACCATCAACATCATGGAACAGATGGATGTCCATGTCTTCAACACAATGTCTTTATGCTGGAAGAAGTTACCTCCAGTGGAACCTGGAAGAGGAGACGGTAACCTTGAGGTCCCATCCCAGCGCTGGGGCCACACAGCTGTGTTGGTTGAAGATACAGTCTACATCTGGGGAGGCTATCCTTACTGCAATGTGCTTTATGCATTTGATGTCGACGCCCACAGATGGTTCCAACCCAGGGTTTCTGGGACTGTTCCAGAGGAGAGGCGCTACCACTCAGCCTGTGTGTTGGAGAAGGTCATGTTTATCCATGGAGGAGACACCAAGCTGACTGGATGCACTAATGACATGTACAAGTTGGACACCAGCACAATGGTCTGGACTTTAATTAACACCCGAGGAACTCCACCTGCTGCTTCATCACGTCACTCTGCCACCATCATTGGTACCAAGATGTTTGCATTCGGGGGCTGGAGGTGGTACCAGGGGGTCTACAACACCATCAGAGTGTTTGACACAGAGACAAACGCCTGGCTGGACACACCTTCTGCACAACTTCTACCAGAAGGACGCTGTTGTCATTCAGCATTTACCTACAATGGAGAGCTGTACATATTTGGTGGCTGGAACGGTAACCAGAACATCAATGATGTGTGGAAATTCAGTCCAGAGACCTTCTCCTGGAAGAAGGTTGAGCCCAAGGGGAAAGGACCATGTCCAATGCATAGTATGTGCTGTTGCATTGTGGGAGATTGTATCATCCTCTTTGGAGGAAGAAAAGGAGATGACACTACCTCTGATGAGCTGTTCATCTTAGACTTGAGTCCTTGTCTTAAGACGTTATGTAAGCTAGAAGTTATTCAGTACGCTCAGGACCAATCAGAACTCCCACACGACATCAGGTGGGAACTGGCAGCCATGACAACCAACGACAACAACAACAACAACCGAGACCACATTCCAGACGAAGGAACAGCAGAAAGATCAAGAAATGATGGATCAACATCTCATCCCACCTGATGGTGAGCCACCTCTCAGCATCACTTACTGAGATTCAAACCTCAGGAGACTCCTTCTCTCCAGACAGGCTCTCTAACCATTCAGCTAGGCATCAAACAATGACAATTGTTCCGTCACTTGGTCTTCTATTGTTGTTAGTTTTTTTCCTTCTCCTTCTGCCAAAAAATGGCAGTTTTAGCAAAACTTAAAAAAAGGGAAAAAAATGGATTATCGGCCTACAGAAAAAACAAAAATCTTAAAGACTATCTGGTACACAGCAAGCTAAAAGGAATCAACACACCAGCACGCCAGAGACCAGAATACTTCAAACCCAAACAAATAGTTAAAAATAGAACTACAAAATGCATGTTGGAGATTAAACAACAGATAACAGCCAGCACCAGCAACTGTGTTTATTTAAAAAAATGAAGTGGAAAAATACTTACATTGTAAGCCACATTTTAAGCCTTACAATATGTCGGAGAAACAGGTAAAACAATAGCTACAAGGCTGAGACAACACAAATACAATATTAACAATGCAAAAAAGACAACTACAAGGATTGTTCAACATTACATGGCACATGGCATTGAAGCTCTAAAAGTATACCTGGACTTCAACACAATCCCAACTGGACAGTAGGACAAAGACGTTGTAATGAAAAACAATGGATCAAGAACCTCAACACGGATTTTCCTGGAGGTTTAAATATGACTACTCTGCCCTCTAGTCCCAGAGGCTACCAGGACCGAGGCTACTCTGCCCTCTAGTCCCAGAGGCTGCCAGGACCGAGGCTACTCTGCCCTCTAGTCCCAGAGGCTACCAGGACCGAGGCTACTCTGCCCTCTAGTCCCAGAGGCTACCAGGACCGAGGCTACTCTGCCCTCTAGTCCCAGAGGCTACCAGGACCGAGGCTACTCTGCCCTGTAGTCCCAGAGGCTACCAGGACCGAGGCTACTCTGCCCTCTAGTCCCAGAGGCTACCAGGACCGAGGCTACTCTGCCCTGTAGTCCCAGAGGCTACCAGGACAGAGGCTACTCTGCCCTCTAGTCCCAGAGGCTACCAGGACCGAGGCTACTCTGCCCTCTAGTCCCAGAGGCTACCAGGACAGAGGCTACTCTGCCCTCTAGTCCCAGAGGCTACCAGGACAGAGGCTACTCTGCCCTCTAGTCCCAGAGGCCTAGATTTAAAAAAGGGGCCTTTACTCACACATAATTTATTTTAGGAAACAGTACTACATTCTTGTGAAAAAACAGTGGATACAACTGGATTGCAAATATACTATATTAATTTATTACAGCATTGATTTATGTCATGTTTGCTAGATGACATAATATTTCCGTTATGGTTGAGCCACCATACACTCTCTCCTGTACTCCAGGTGTGTATAATTGTACATACTGTACAGACATTAGCGCTGCAAAGCATGACCCGTACAGTAGACAGACATGAGCTCATTTCCTCCATGTGGTGATGGCCTACTGTACCAACATGATTCAATGCCACCTCCTAGCTCACACAGGGGACGTCAGTGCATGTGACGGGCCACCTGAACTCAAAGGCCGCACTCACACCTTTCCATCTAGCATACAACATTGATGCATGCTAGATGTATACAAAGGGTGTGATACATCTTGCCCCCAATGCATTTCCAATGGAAGTCACATGGTTTGACACAACATTTGTGTTGTACGGCTTCCGCCCCTCATACAACACAAATGTTGTGTCAAACCATGTGACTCCCATTGGAAATGCAGTGCGAGCTTGCATCAGCTATACATCTCATACAACAAGCATACATCAGTCTGTTGTAAAGGTGTGAGTGAGGCCGTAGGCCTGCCCCAGTATGTACCAACATGCTTCAATGCCACCTCCTAGCTCACACAGGGGACGTCAGTGCCACCTGAACTCATAGGCCTAGCCCATTATGTACCAACATGCTTCAAACGCCCTTTCCACACCTAAGCTCAAAACGCAAAGACAGCCGCGGACAGAAGAAGCAGCGCACAGCTTCTTCTTCTGGGTTTTTAAGACAGCTGGTGGTTGGAAATTAAGCTCCACCTCCGCGGACGACTGACGCCGGAGGAGGAGAGCGCTTCCGGGAATCTGGACGTTGCGCAAAGTCGTCTCGCTGGAAGTGGAGCTTCTTTTCCGTCCACCAGCCGTCTTCAAAAACCAGGAAAAAGAAGCTGCGCGCAGCCGAGAACGTGCGCGGCTCTTTAGATAGTGTGGCAACACCTTCTGTGTACCAACATGCTTCAGTGCCACCTCCTATAGCTCACCTTCTATGTACCAACATGCTTCAGTGCCACCTCCTATAGCTCACCTTCTATGTACCAACATGCTTCAGTGCCACCTCCTATAGCTCACCTTCTATGTACCAACATGCTTCAGTGCCACCTCCTATAGCTCACCTTCTATGTACCAACATGCTTCAGTGCCACCTCCTATAGCTCACCTTCTGTGTACCAACATGCTTCAGTGCCACCTCCTATAGCTCACCTTCTATGTACCAACATGCTTCAGTGCCACCTCCTATAGCTCACACATTATGTACCAACATGCTTCAGTGCCACCTCCTATAGCTCACCTTCTATGTACCAACATGCTTCAGTGCCACCTCCTATAGCTCACCTTCTATGTACCAACATGCTTCAGTGCCACCTCCTATAGCTCACACAGGGTGCACTGAGGAACAAGCGTCAGTACCGTCAGTGGTCAGTCTCCGAG
Organism: Protomyctophum bolini; assembly: GCF_963924005.1. NCBI lineage: Eukaryota > Metazoa > Chordata > Actinopteri > Myctophiformes > Myctophidae > Protomyctophum > Protomyctophum bolini. The sequence continues at coordinate 49,987,025 of NC_137865.1, forward strand.
TGTGTTTTGTCTGATCTGGATGCCTTTTGTTTTAATTACCTGCTGCTTTAACTGCTACCACTGCTTTTGCTGCTAACTGCTGCTAACGGGTTTGACTTATTTACGTCACTATACAACGTTCAGTTTAGTTTAGCTCATGTGTGTTCATGTTGTGAATGTGTGTGTGCAAATAAATGTAACAAAACTAGTGATTGAGTTGCCTCGGTGGTGTTGCTTGCTAGCCTGCAGTGTATTTGCAGAGTAGTTTAACATTGTCCCAGACAGATGATGGCCTCGACGGAGGGCTAAAATTATTAGATTATGATTGAGTCTAGTGATTTCCGTACACTGTGAATAATGTGGCTGATCTGGTAATGTGGCTTGAAAACTCTCCATGAGCTTTTGCCTCTCCTCCTAAAATGCAGGTGGTGTTGATCACACCGAAATGCATCACTACAAAAAATGCAAATGCTTCATGAAACGCCTTGAAAAGCAGAGAGGCAAATGATACAGTGTGTAGTTGTGTACAGACAGACAGGCATCCAGTTTGTATTCTGTCCTCCTGTGCTTTGGAGTATCAACACACAGCGGCTTGAACACAACAACTCACATGGTAAGTGTCCAGAGTCTCATTCTCTTCGCAGCCTGTCGTGGTTCACTCCCGAAAGCAGCCATGATGTTCTCAGCTACGGCTGAAGTGAGGTTTGGTGGAGGTTTGGTCAGAGTCTGCAGAGAGAATACGCAAATTACACACCAATATTGTTACAGCTGGCTACACGGTACATCTCATCACCTGTTGATAATACAGTGATTTAGTTCAGTTCAGGCTGAGAATAGTGAAGTGAGGTTGTATTGTGGTTGTATACAGCTGTTTTTCGCACGGCGGAGAAAACAGCACCTGGGAGATGACGTCAAAGGAGATCTACCGACAATGGAGCCCGCTGAACCGACTGCGTACTGGGGTCGGCTGCTTCAAATTGCCCATGAAGAAGACAGTGCAGCATGCGAGTGCAAGAAGCATGAGCAGACTGCCGACCTCATCCTCACCAAAATGCCAACCTGTGTAGAGTAGACCGCCACCTTTGGAGGCCGGCCTCTCTTTGATGTGGGACTGAACGACACTATGCTGCAGTGGTGATTTCCTCCACTTAATACCATGACAAACAATGTTCGTCCACTACCTTTTTTCACTGACGAAAACTAAATGTAAACTATATGAAAACTAAGCTATGACGACTAAAACTACAAGGCTAAATGTATTGACAATTTTGTCAAATAAAAACTACACTAAAATGTTAGGAAGGGACTAGTGGACAAGAGATCCAGTATAAGTCATTTTACACTTGGTTGCATGCTGGAAATAGCCGATCTACAAGGTCACCACAACACGTCGCACTGACCTTGTAGATCGGCTATTTTTAAAGTGTAAACACTTTTTTTTACAACATTAAAGTCTACATAAAGTCTACTTGTAGACCAGGCCCATTGCAAGTTGCTGTACTCTGTCGTCAACCCAGACATTCCAATTTACAGCCTGTCAAAATGGGCAGGGGTGAGGTGGGTTCTGGGAGTGAGGCCTGACCAGTTTGTTTTTGATAGAGCATTAAAAGGATAGAGACTGATCTGGCGGTGAAGCTCCGCCCCCTCCGCTATGCATGTCAGTGGAAGTTGCTCAGTGGCGTTTAGAAGCACCCGGGTGAGGACCGTCTTTTTGGGGCGCATTTCCGCATTTTGACCTCCACATTTTGGTGGTCCAATGCGGAAGTGCAACCGAGCGCTCAATGTTAAAGCCCTGCAGCTGCACGGGGGTTTCCTCGTCATGAATCCACGGGTGCGCCTGCAGTCCACTAGGGGGCCCTGCAGCGCTTCAAGGTTGGAGTGCCTCACTGGCCCCGTGGCCTATAGCCCATTATGTACCAACATGCTTCAATGCCACCTCCTATAGCTCACACAGTGCACGTGACGAGCCACCTGAACTCATACTCCATAATTAATAGGGTGTTTTCACAGCACAGCACATCGACCAAGAAAAACAACTCCACTGACCGAGTAAAGTAAACCACATGAAGGCTAACAGTAAAGTAAACCACATGAAGGCTAACAGTAAAGTAAACCACATGAAGGCTAACAGTAAAGTAAACCACATGAAGGCTAACAGTAAAGTAAACCACATGAAGGCTAACAGTAAAGTAAACCACATGAAGGCTAACAGTAAAGTAAACCACATGAAGGCTAACAGTAAAGTAAACCACATGAAGGCTAACAGTAAAGTAAACCACATGAAGGCTAACAGTAAAGTAAACCACATGAAGGCTAACAGTAAAGTAAACCACATGAAGGCTAACAGTAAAGTAAACCACATGAAGGCTAACAGTAGTGTTAGCTCTTCTCACAACACTGACGACACAGCAGTCGATTCTTTATAAACGGGCATTTATTGGGCTTTCTTCTCATCCCTCAGCTGTTCCATGCTGTGAGAACTATATGTCAAAACACCACAATACAACACAACAAAGATAACTTCATGCTTATGCTTTATTTGTTGTAGAATGGTTCCCAGGTCAGAATGGGTTATTGTGTTAGCTGCTTCAGAACATATCTTCTCTCATTCATGTCTCTGTGATGCTATCTCATCCAGACACCGTGCCAATTGATTGACTGGACGGTATTATACCGTAGTTTATTCTGGAGGAAGTACTGAAATCTATCCTCAAACACTGTTCACACATGACTTGTCATCACAACCCCTGAGTGAGTACAAGGCGCAAGTTACTCTGCCCTCTAGTGCCAGAGGCTACCAGGACCGAGGCTACTCTGCCCTCTAGTCCCAGAGGCTACCAGGACCGAGACTACTCTGCCCTCTAGTCCCAGAGGCTACCAGGACCGAGGCTACTCTGCCCTCTAGTCCCAGAGGCTACCAGGACCGAGGCTACTCTTCCCTCTAGTCCCAGAGGCTACCAGGACAGAGGCTACTCTGCCCTCTAGTCCCAGAGGCTACCAGGACCGAGGCTACTCTGCCCTGTAGTCCCAGAGGCTGCCAGGACCGAGGCTACTCTTCCCTCTAGTCCCAGAGGCTACCAGGACAGAGGCTACTCTGCCCTGTAGTCCCAGAGGCTGCCAGGACCGAGGCTACTCTTCCCTCTAGTCCCAGAGGCTACCAGGACCGAGGCTACTCTGCCCTGTAGTCCCAGAGGCTGCCAGGACCGAGGCTACTCTTCCCTCTATTCCCAGAGGCTACCAGGACCGAGGCTACTCTGCCCTCTAGTCCCAGAGGCTGCCAGGACCGAGGCTACTCTGCCCTCTAGTCCCAGAGGCTGCCAGGACCGAGGCTACTCTGCCCTCTAGTCCCAGAGGCTACCAGGACCGAGGCTACTCTGCCCTCTACACAGCTCAGTGTTAGGGAACCCTGTAGCGTGTGGAAGACCCATAGATCCATAGACGCCAAGGTAGCCGCAATTAAGTAATACATATAGCAATAGAGTTCAAAGGGTGCAGATGAAGAACAGCTGCACTAATTGGCGTCGTTAAGGCGTGCATGGCAACAGTTTGTGCCTCGTGTGATGTCACACCAGAAGATATAAGATGATGCACCGTGTTGAAAATGACTGTAGACGTCGAGAGAGAGAAGAGAGCGAGATAGACAGACAGACTGGCAAACAGACAGACAGACAGACAGACAGACAGACAGACAGACAGACAGACAGACAGACAGACAGACAGACAGACAGACAATCAGAGTGATGTTGTCTTGGACTGTTTCCAAAGCAGGAGGACCAAAGCGAGTCTTTCATGCTGCTGTAGCAGTGAGGAACAATCTGTATTCCTTTGGAGGCTACTGTGATGGATGGACCATCAACAACATGGAACAGATGGATGTCCATGTCTTCAACACAGTGTCTTTATGCTGGAAGAAGTTACCTACAGTGGAACCTGGAAGAGGAGACGGTCACCTTGAGGTTCCATCCAGGCACCGCGGCCACACAGCTGTGTTGGTTGAAGATACAGTCTACATCTGGGGAGGTGTTCCTTACTGCAATGTGCTTTATGCATTTGATGTTGACTCACACAGATGGTTCCAACCCGGGGTTTCTGGGACTGTTCCAGAGGAGAGGAGCTACCACTCAGCCTGTGTGTTGGAGAAGGTCATGTTTATCCATGGAGGATACACCAAGCTGACTGAATACACTAATGACATGTACAAGTTGGACACCAGCACAATGGTCTGGACTTTAATTAACACCAGAGGAACTCCACCTCCTGATTCTCACGGTCACTCTGCCACCATCATTGGTACCAAGATGTTTGTATTCGGGGACAGGAGGTACCAGGGGGTCTACAACACCATCAGAGTGTTTGACACAGAGACAAACGCCTGGCTGGACACACCTTCTGCACAACTTCTACCAGAAGGACGCTGTTGTCATTCAGCATTTACCTACAATGGAGAGCTGTACATATTTGGTGGCTGGAACGGTAACCAGAACATCAATGATGTGTGGAAATTCAGTCCAGAGACCTTCTCCTGGAAGAAGGTTGAGCCCAAGGGGAAAGGACCATGTCCAAAGTATGGTATGTGCTGTTGCATTGTGGGAGATCATATCGTCTTCTTTGGAGGAAGGAAAGTAGATGACACTATCTCTGATGAGCTGTTCATCTTAGACTTGAGTCCTTGTCTTAAGACATTATGCAAGCTACAAGTTATTCAGTACGCTCTGGACCAATCAGAACTCCCACACGACATCAGGTGGGAACTGGCAGCCATGACAACCAACGACAACAACAACAACAACCGAGACCACATTCCAGACGAAGGAACAGCAGAAAGATCAAGAAATGATGGATCAACATCTCATCCCACCTGATGGTGAGCCACCTCTCAGCATCACTTACTGAAATTCAAACCTCAGGAGACTCCTTCTCTCCAGACAAGCTCTCTAACCATTCAGCTAGGCATCAAACAATGACAATTGTTCCGTCACTTGGTCTTCTATTGTTGTTAGTTTTTTTCCTTCTCCTTCTGCCAAAAAATGGCAGTTTTAGCAAAACTTTAAAAAAAGGGGAAAAAAATGGATTATCGGCCTACAGAAAAAACTAAAATCTTAAAGACTATCTGGTACACAGCAAGCTAAAAGGAATCAACACACCAGCACGCCAGAGACCAGAATACTTCAAACCCAAACAAATAGTTAAAAATAGAACTACAAAACGCATGTTGGAGATTAAACAACAGATAACAGCCAGCACCAGCAACTGTGTTTATTTTAAAAAATGAAGTGAAAAATGTGGCTTACATTGTAAGCCACATTTTAAGCCTTACAATATGTCGGAGAAACAGGTAAAACAATAGCTACAAGGCTGAGACAACACAAATACAATATTAACAATGCAAAAAAGACAACTACCAGGATTGTTCAACATTACATGGCACATGGCATTGAAGCTCTAAAAGTATCTGGACTTCAACACAGTCCCAACTGGACAGTAGGACAAAGTAGTTGTAATGAAAAACAATGGATCAAGAACCTCAACACGGATTTTCCTGGAGGTTTAAATATGGCTACTCTTCCCTCTAGTCCCAGAGGCTACCAGGACCGAGGCTACTCTGCCCTCTAGTCCCAGAGGCTACCAGGACCGAGGCTACTCTGCCCTCTAGTCCCAGAGGCTACCAGGACCGAGGCTACTCTGCCCTCTAGTCCCAGAGGCTACCAGGACCGAGGCTACTCTGCCCTCTAGTCCCAGAGGCTTAGATTTAAAAATGGGGCCTTTACTCACACATAATTTATTTTAGGAAACAGTACTACATTCTTGCGAAAAAACAGTGGATACAACATTGCAAATATACTATATTAATTTATTACAGCATTGATTTATGTCATGTTTGCTAGATGACATAATCTTTCCGTTATGGTTGAGCCACCATACACTCTCTCCTGTACTCCAGGTGTGTATAATTGTACATACTGTACAGACATTAGCGCTGCAAAGCATGACCCCTACAGTAGACAGACATGAGCTCCTTTCCTCCATGTGGTGATGGCCTACTGTACCAACATGATTCAATGCCACCTCCTAGCTCACACAGGGGACGTCAGTGCATGTGACGGGCCACCTGAACTCAAAGGCCTCACTCACACCTTTCCATCTAGCATACAACATTGATGCATGCTAGATGTATACAAAGGGTGTGATACATCTTGCCCCCAATGCATTTCCAATGGAAGTCACATGGTTTGACACAACATTTGTGTTGTACGGCTTCCGCCCCTCATACAACACAAATGTTGTGTCAAACCATGTGACTCCCGTTGGAAATGCAGTGCGATTTGCATCAGCTATACATCTCATACAACAAGCATACATCAGTCTGTTGTAAAGGTGTGAGTGAGGCCGTAGGCCTGCCCCAGTATGTACCAACATGCTTCAGTGCCACCTCCTATAGCTCACACAGGGGACGTCAGTGCCACCTGAACTCATAGGCCTCGCCCATTATGTACCAACATGCTTCAAACGCCCTTTCCACACCTAAGCTCAAAACGCAAAGACAGCCGCGGACAGAAGAAGCTGCGCACAGCTTATTTTTCTGGGTTTTTAAGACAGCTGGTGGTTGGAAATTAAGCTCCACCTCCGCGGACGACTGACGCCGGAGGAGGAGAGCGCTTCCGGTGGCAGCACCTTCTGTGTACCAACATGCTTCAGTGCCACCTCCTATAGCTCACACAGGGGACGTCAGTGCCACCTGAACTCATAGGCCTGCCCCATTATGTACCAACATGCTTCAGTGCCACCTCCTATAGCTCACCTTCTATGTACCAACATGCTTCAGTGCCACCTCCTATAGCTCACACAGGGGACGTCAGTGCATGATGTGACGAGCCACCTGAACTCATACTCCATCATTAATAGGGTGTTTTCACAGCACAGCACATCGACCAAGAAAAACAACTCCACTGACCGAGTAAACCACATGAAGGCTCACAGTAGTGTAGCTCTTATCACAACATTGACGACACAGCGGTCGGTTCTTTATAAACGGGCCTTTATTTCAGGCATTCTTCTCATCCCTCAGCTGTGAGAACTATATGTCAAAACACCACAATACAACACAACAAAGATAACCAACCTGAAAAGGTGGCTAAAAACAACTCAAATTTGTAATCATGAGTAACTAACTATCAGCACTATTTAGTATTCATCACCGGTGTCATTTATCACTTCACTTTGCCGTTGTTCTGTCCCCTGTACCATGTCGATCTGTTCCTGTACTGTATTGTGTTTTTGTATGGACGTGGTGTTGGGTGCCTGCACATATGCACACATGGCATCAACGCATGGTGTTGTGTGCAGGCACACTACACTTTGTTCTTCTTTTTTATCATTCATTCATTTTTTAAGAGCCTGCCCAACAGGGACTACAGATGAAATTTAGCTTCGGCTAACTCTGGCCCATTTAACATTTATGTGAAAACTGACATGTTGATTAATGAGCTTTGTCCCTGTCAAATAAATAAATAAATAAATAAAATAAAAAACTCTCAAATATAATACCTCGTTGGCCGCTTGTTGTGTAAAGAGGAGGTTCTTGATTCCTGCGTCGCTTAAGAGTCTTTAGAATGTCTCTTTGACCATTTCTCCTTGACTTAAATGTTCTTTATAACTTTAGCAGTGAAAACACACACACTACACTGCTGCAAGTGTACTGCTTCCTTCATGCAAACCAGAGTCTGAATGAGTGAGACACAGTTTGTACCACCTGTGTGCAATGCCAGGCAATCATGCATCAATCAATCATACGGTCCAGTGTTGCTACTGACAGACAGGGAACTTGGTTCTGCCTCAGAAAGTTATCACCACATCATGTTTTACATTCTTAACCTCATATGAAATCAATTATACTAACCAAATATTTATTGTACACCATGACATTATTATGGATTATGCTTTATGAACTTATGACCATGAATGTGAGTATTTTAGCTATTTTAGTATTTTTAAAGTAAGCATTTTAATAACAGCACTTACAAGTATAGCATCACTATTCTGGAGCGAACATGAACGTGTAAATAGCCGATCTACAAGCTTGAGCTTGTAGATCGGCTATTTTTTTATAGGCTAAGTTACCTGGTGAAACCAGGAGGTTTAATGTTGTACTTAAATGAAGTAAAAGTATCAATGCAATGTACAAGTGAAAGTCCCTCAAAAATGTAGAAAAGTATTGGCATTAAAATGTACTCAAAGTACCAAAAGTAAAAGTCCTCATTGTGTAAAATATCCCATTTCAAATGTATACAAAATTAAAATAGCAGATCTACAATCTCACAATGCATCGCTACGCATTGTGAGCTTGTAGATTGTCTATTTTCAAACGGCCGAAATGTATATAGGGCTGAAGTGGGTAAAGCATTTCCTTTGTTATAATAACAATCAAAATAGTTTTAAAATAAATGTAGTTGAGTAAAAGTACAATATTATTTGCCTCTGAGATGTATAGTGGCCGTAGAAGTAAAATTGGTCCTGGCAATGGCAAATACTCAAAGTAGTACAAAAAAGGTCAAAATACAGTATACTTAAGTAAATACACTTTAGATACTGTACAGCACTGGTCTTCACCTTGTGTGTATTTTTATAGTAACAATCAAAATAGTTTTAAAATAAATGTAGTTGAGTAAAAGTACAATATTATTTGCCTCTGAGATGTATAGTGGCCGTAGAAGTAAAATTGGTCCTGGCAATGGCAAATACTCAAAGTAGTACAAAAAAGGTCAAAATACAGTATACTTAAGTAAATACACTTTAGATACTGTACAGCACTGGTCTTCACCTTGTGTGTATTTTTATAGAGCCAGATGTACGTCTCAGCGAGAGGGAGTATAATGTATCATTAAGTGTTTGCAGAATGTCGCTCTCGTAATGTTTGAAATCCATACATGACCTGAATCAGTTCAATGTGGTTTATTGTGTTAGCTGCTTCAGAACATATCTGCTCTCATCCATGTCTTTGTGATGCTATCTCATCCAGACGCCGTGCCAATTGATTGACTGGACGGTATTATACCGTAGTTTATTTTGGAGGAAGTACTGAAATCTTATCCTCAAACACTGTTCACACATGACTTGTCATCACAACCCCTGAGTGAGTATACTGTGGCGCAAGTTGAGAATATAACCCCCATAGAATATGCATTACAATTCTATTTTTAGTCAGTATTAACGTTATATAATAATATCTCCACATCACTGCTACTTTCCCGAGCAACTGTGAGTGTTACATGTAGAGACTTTACTTCATCTTATGGAATATTTAACAGCTTTTTCCCCGACTGTTTCGTTTGCATTTCGGAAGGCATGCAGCTGTAGTGGAAGTAGCCTACTATAGCACTTAACCCATTTTGACCTGGGAACGATTCTACAGATAAATCTTCTAAAAATCTTGACAGTTTTCTCGAAAAACCTCTGTTTCTATATTCAGTGGTTCTCAACCTTTTTTTACTGTCAAGGACCCCCAGAATTATCTGTATTTGGCCACAGACCCCCCCCCCATCTGAAAATATGTTGTTCCAGCCAGGGACCTCCCCCAGAAGCAAATAATTATTTGAGTTAAAAACGTTACAAATATATTATGTAATGTTAACGTTATGTAAATATATATTCAAAGATTTGCGGCACATTTTGACGATTAAAAAACAGACCTACGAGTTGTAGATCTGCTATTTTTCAATAGCTAAACTATGACATGATGCTATATAAAAACCAAGAGGGGTTCCCGGGCCACAATGGGTTAAAACAGGGAGACTTCAAAGACGTTGCCCCCCCAGGGAGGGGGGCTTCTCTTCAGTCGTGGCCTGCGCGCCGCTTGACACATGAAACATTTAATTGGCATACTGTATATCCCAAACGTACAGTACAGAATGTCCCAATTCTATTGTAAGGAAATGCTGTGCGGCTCCTGCATGTGAACAGTAGGGTTGTGTTGAGTGCAGAGCTCCCTGTTTCCAGGTGTGTTATTATGGGCATGGGTTCCCAAAGTGGGGTCCGGGGGACCCCTGGGGATACTTGAGGGAGTTCCAGGGGGGGGTCCCTATACTATAGCTCAATTAGAGATAGAAACCAAATGGACCCTTATGGGTCTGTAACTCAGAGAGTGTACACTCTCAGAGTTAAATGAACAGTTGTTTTACAATATAAATCGGGGTACCAGAGATAGAAATGCCATTAAATCGGGGGGTCCGTAGCATAATGCGTGTGAAACTGTGGGTCCATGAAATGAATGTTTTGGAATCACTGCTAGAGCCGTAAAAATCCTCCCTTATCGGCATGTGTTTTCAAATGGGGGGTCCGGTGGCCTAATACATGTTGATTTGGGGGTCCTTGACACGAAAGAGTTTGGGAACCACTGTGTTATGGCTTCCTGTTGCACCATGCAGCCGTACACAAACACAAACACATGAGCCTTTATACCGACCGTCTTGTGGGGACAAAACTACAGTATGTCTGCTTGTCATCAAAGAATGGATGTATCCTATTCTATCCACCTGTGTTCTGGTCTTGAACCAGGGATACAGAGCAGGGTAAAATGATTTGGTACGTTTATTTATTTATTTAATCCTCAGAAATGTCCATGTACAGTACTGTAAATGCGGATGGCATGAGCTATAGGAGACAAGAGAATGGCCTGCAACACTCCAGATTAATTCAAAGTCTCAAGGTGCATACTATCGTCATGAGATTAAAACAGCCATCCCTCTACCTCAGTGTTGTGTCAAGACAACAGGAAGTGATCGGTTTAAATTAATAGTGTATGATGCAATCAAGACCGAAGGAATACAGGTGTGTGCTGTGATGTCATCACCTTGAAAGATAACAACAAGGTCTCTAGATTCAGAATATCAAATAGGCCTACAGTATATGTACCAACCAGGAAACATATATGAATTCAAATGCCATGATATCAAATAGGCCTATATGTACCAACCAGGAAAGGACATATGAATTAAAATGTCACAAAGAGAAGAAAAAAAAAATCAACATTGACAAATTGAAATGGCAGGATTAATGTACAGTGAGTCCACTATATGAATCAAAGCCAGACATGAAAGGATCGTGTTGTGATTCACATTAACCAGCAGCGTCCAAAGAATATCACTGCTATCACATTCCAATGGATACAAGTCTGCTGTTGCTACAGTATGTCCACACTCCACACACCTTTACAGTATGTCTTTCTTGCCTCAGGTGCTACTGTATGTGTAAATGTGCAGATCATATTTTCATAGTTTCCCATTGATTGATCTCTCTTCCCCTTTGCCCCTCGATATCTTCTTCTTCCCTTATCTTATTTGTTTTTATTGAAATACCAAACGATGGAGCTTGCACACAATCAAATTGAAATCCACTGTTTTACACCTGGCTGTAAACCTGTGATGTGACAATAGTTGATTCGGATTCTAAACGAATCTATTTATTATTCTGAATACATTACTGTACATTTTTCTGCATTTATTCTCTCCTTCACTGCATTACTGTAGTGTATTGCACTCTGGCTAGACGCCACTCTTCATTTCATTGTCAAAGTATTTGCATACTATGTGCACTGACAATACATTGAATCTAATCTAAAATCTAATAAACCTGCTAATGTATAGGTGCTTGTAATGTAAGGTTTAACTTTCTCAGGCGATTCACATGGATATCTAGATGGATACCTTTGTTGATCCTGGGCGGTAATTTCAGTCATCATAAAATATACAAAGTTACTGTAACGTTAAAAACATTAAACACACTTGATACCTATAGCTGATATTTATGCAAGTGTTTAAAATATTAATTTGGAAAAGCCAATATATATATATATGTATAAGCTAGCTAGTCCATGAAGCTTAAAAACATCTGCTCGTTGAATTTTGTTTTTTTATTGAAGTATAGGCATAAATGCAATAAAATACATATACACGCATAAATCTAATTAAAAGGATAAATACTATAGAGCGTCGCAGTCCCTCCCCCTTTCAGAACGACGAGTGGCCCAGGAAATAAATCCCAATGCATTTTTCCCCATAGGCTTTTCTTGAAGTATTTATTTAAAGACGGTTACGCCGCGGACAAAGCCAACTCGGATCGTGACAAATCATGACAATGAACACAATGTTTTGGGGCCGAAAACAAAACAAATAGTGTTTTGTCTCCTGCCTTTATTTTCTTCTTTCTAATGATTTGATCGGCCCCCAAAATATTGTGTTCATTGTCATGATTTGTCACGATCCGAGTTGGCTTTGTCCGCGGCGTAAACAGTCTTTAAATAAATACTTTAAGGAATGCCTAGGAGGAAAATGAACGGCGATTTATTTTCCGGGTCTCTCGAGGGGGGGCGGGACTGCGACGCTCTATAAAGCCCAAAGGTTAATTTCCTCAAGTCTTCTGCCCCCCCCCCCCCCCCCCCACCGCCGTTCCTCATAAATGATACGCCGTGACATTTCAGAACACGTCTTCCACACAACAGGACACCAACCTGGGACTTTAGCATCTCGAGTCGGGCCCCATTAATCTATATAGCTAATTGAATAAAGATGAAGAAAACGCCGTGATGCGAAAGGGCAGGAGGAGAGTGTCTGGAGTGTGATTTAACCCATTCTGGGCGGGGACCCCCTTTTGGTGTTAGCATCATGCTATGCTTTAGCTATTGAAAAATAGCAGATCTACAAGCTCGAAGAACGACTGACATTTCTTTTTAATCTGATCTCAGGTCAGAATGGGTAAATCAGACCAGTGTGCGTGTCCAGTGGAAACCTCGTATGAATCTGATCTCAGGTCAGAATGGGTTAATGACCCGAGTGATTTATGGCTGAGGGGATAACAACCCCCGCTTAGCGCTGCGTGGGTGGGCATGTCAGAGGACAGCTCACAAAAATGCCCTTTTCCAACGACGTTCTCCCTCTCCTAGCGATGCGGGGCGGACGACAGACACCCCGCCGCACGGGAGCGTCATAAATTTCAAGCAAGCAAGCGAGCGAGGGAGGGAGGTAGGGAGAGTGGGAGGAAGGGATGGAGGTAGGGAGGGAGGGAGGGAGGGAGGTAGGGAGAGAGGGAGGGATGGAGGAAGGGATGGAGGGAGGGAGAGAGAGAGGGAGGAAGGGATGGAGGTAGGGAGGGAGGGAGGGAGGGAGGGAGGGAGGGAGGGAGGGAGGGAGGGAGGTAGGGAGAGAGGGAGGGATGGAGGAAGGGATGGAGGGAGGGAGAGAGAGAGGGAGGAAGGGATGGAGGAAGGGAGGGAGGGAGGGAGAGAGGGAGGAAGGGAGGGAGGGAGGGAGAGAGGGAGGAAGGGAGGGAGGGAGGGAGGGAGAGAGGGAGGAAGGGAGGGAGAGAGGGAGGAAGGGAGGGAGGGAGGGAGGGATGGAGGGAGGGAGAGAGAGAGGGAGGAAGGGATGGAGGTAGGGAGGGAGGGAGGGAGGGAGGGAGGGAGGGAGGTAGGGAGAGAGGGAGGGATGGAGGAAGGGATGGAGGGAGGGAGAGAGAGAGGGAGGAAGGGATGGAGGAAGGGAGGGAGGGAGGGAGGGAGAGAGGGAGGAAGGGAGGGAGGGAGGGAGGGAGGGAGGGAGGGAGAGAGGGAGGAAGGGAGGGAGGGAGGGAGGGAGGGAGAGAGGGAGGAAGGGAGGGAGGGAGGGAGGGAGGGAGGGAGGGAGGGAGAGAGGGAGGAAGGGAGGGAGAGAGGGAGGAAGGGAGGGAGGGAGGGAGGGAGGGAGGGAGGGAGAGAGGGAGGAAGGGAGGGAGGGAGGGAGGGAGGGAGGGAGGGAGGGAGGGAGGGAGAGAGGGAGGAAGGGAGGGAGGGAGGGAGAGAGAGAGGGAGGAAGGGATGGAGGAAGGGAGGGAGGGAGGAAGGGATGGAGGGAGGGAGAGAGACGCTGCCGCATCGGCCAGGAAACCCTCTGCTGAGTGAACATGCACGCGAGGGCGACGGCTGGTCTTGTTTGAGGATCGAGGCTTTTAACGACCAAAACTGTGTGTGTGACGCGTAGCAGAGCTTCCCTCTGGCTTATAGAGTACAACAGAACGAGGAGAGACAGACAGACAGAAACGGAACAAGGCGGAGAGAGGTTAGGGAATAGGAACGGAGGACCCTGGGTCACCAGGTCAGAACATCTGGGTCTGGGTCACCAGGTCAGAACATCTGGGTCTGTTCCTGCTGAACCCAACGTTAAATGTGACAAATCGAAGGCCTGCAATCTTGGTTGGAATATAAGGGCAGTGTGCTATTTGAAGGCCCATGAAGTGGAAACAGAGCTACACTTCCTAACCATCTGTCCATTGTACCAAGACATCAGAGACAAATACTGTACTTCCCACAGATTACAACCACACACGGAGATTTTGAAAACATGACCAATGACAAAAAACTCCCATATCTGCTGGGCGAAGTACAACAATGTGCAAACACAGCAGCAAGATTTGTGAGTTGCTGTGATAGGAGAAGGATATCAAATGGAACACAACCACCCTAAAGACTAATCATCGTGTATATTCCTGCACTATACCTGCATCAAGTGATCTTGGTACATAGAATTTGATCTATTGAAGATTCTGACCTTCAAATGTACATCATTTTTGTTTTGATTGTATTGCTGTATTGTTGTATTGTTCTTTCTGCTTTGGCAATGTAAACGTATGTTTTCTCATGCCAATAAAGCCCTTTGAATTGAATTGAATTGAGCAGCGTTTTGCTTCTACGGGCCGTCGGCATGGAACAAGCTCCCACTGTACCTTCGTCAGGCAGCCTCTGTAGACATTTTTAAAGCTCAGCTCAAGACCCACTTCTACAACATTGCTTTTAATTGATCTTTTATTTTTTATTTTTGTTATTCATGTCCTCACTGTATTGCATTACTGCTTGTTTTTAATGTTGTTGCCTTGCTTTTCTTTTATGCTCCATTTTTCTGTAAAGCACTTTGAGCTGCATTTCATGTCATGAAAGGTGCTATACAAATAAAGTTTTATTATTATTATTATTATTATTATTAACAGCACAATTTGTGTTGAGTGTCCTATGACTGGCTGTATTATGCATTATGTATTATGCCGTTTATGCCTTTTTGATAAACGAACATAACTCAGACTGAATCAATAAGGTAGGACGTAGATTAGGGATAAATTGTTAAACCCAAGAGTATATCTGTACTGTAGACATGCACATTTCCAATGATTAATCTGACTGTAATACTATGGACAGTATGGAGAAGTATTGCACCCCTCTCTCTCTCTCTCTCTCTCTCTCTCTCTCTCTCTCCTCTGAGGAAAGCAATGATATTCCAGATCCAGCAGCGTGATTACATTGCGTGATAAAACGACCCCAGGGGTCCGTCGCAGAGGGTAAATCAATTGTGCAGCTGAGGCATACACACAGCGCTGACACAGAATTCCATGTTTGGGCAGACAGACACACACACACACACACACACACACACACACACACACACCGTGACAAACACTTTAGAAGGGAGGTACAGGAAAGGGTTAATGGTTAACCCATTCTGACCTGAGATCAGATTCTAAAAATGTCTTCTACGTCAGTCGTTGTTCGATTTTTCAAAAATATCAGACCTACAAGCTCGTAGCGCGCCGCTCGGTGGTGCGCTACGAGCTTGTGCACACACACACACACACACACACACACACACACACACACACACACACACACACACACACACACACACACACACACACACACACACACACACACACACACACACACACACACACACACACACACAGTTAGGGAACGCTGTAGCAATTTACAATTTTGGCATTTAGCAGACTTAATCCAGAGTGATTTACATTAAGCAAGAACAAAAAAGCATGGGAATGCATCACATAAAAAGCATTTATCATGAAACATGCGTAAGCTAAGAACGTAACAGTGGAATATCTATATAATGAAACTATATTATAAACTATACATATATACTATACTATGCTATATGTGTGGAAGACCCATAGATCCATAGACCCATAGATCCATGGATCCATAGACCCCAAGGTAGAGGTAGCCGCAATTAAGTAATAAATATAGCAATAGAGTTCAAAGGGAGCAGATGAAGAACAGCTGCACTAATTGGCGTCGTTAAGGCGTCCATGGCAACAGTTTGTGTTTCATGTGATTTCACACCAGAAGATATAAGATGATGCACCGTGTTGAAAATGACTGTAGACGTCGAGAGAGAGATAGACAGACAGACAGACAGACAGACAGAGTGATGTTATCTTGGACCGTTTCCAAAGCAGGAGGACCAAAGCGATACTTTCATGCTGCTGTAGCAGTGAGGAACAAACTGTATTCCTTTGGAGGCTGTGATGGATGGACCATCAACAACATGGGACAGATGGATGTCCATGTCTTCAACACAGTGTCTTTATGCTGGAAGAAGTTACCTCCAGTGGAACCAGGAAGAGGAGACGGTCACCTTGAGGTTCCATCTGAGCGCTACGGCCACACAGCTGTGTTGGTTGAAGATACAGTCTACATCTGGGGAGGCTATCCTTACTGCAATGTGCTTTATGCATTTGATGTTGACTCACACAGATGGTTCCAACCCAGGGTTTCTGGGACTGTTCCAGAGGAGAGGTGCTACCACTCAGCCTGTGTGTTGGAGAAGGTCTTGTTTATCTATGGAGGACGGACCAAGCTGACTGGAAGCACTAATGACATGTACAAGTTGGACACCAGCACAATGGTCTGGACTTTAATTAACACCAGAGGAACTCCACCTCCTGATTCACAATGTCACTCTGCCACCATCGTCAGGACAAAGATGTTTGTATTCGGGGGCCGGAGGGGGTTTCAGGGGTTCAACAACACAGAACACACACAAATCAGAGTGTTTGACACAGAGACAAACGCCTGGCTGGACACACCTTCTGCACAACTTCTACCAGAAGGACGCAGTGGTCAATCAGCATTTACCTACAATGGAGAGCTGTACATATTTGGTGGCTGGAACGGTAACGAGTACTTCAATGATGATTTAATGATGAAATTCAGTCCAGAGACCTTCTCCTGGAAGAAGGTTGAGCCCAAGGGGAAAGGACCATGTCCAATGCGTGGTATGTGCTGTTGCATTGTGGGAGATCGTATCATCCTCTTTGGAGGATACAAAGGAGGTGACACTACCTCTGATGAGCTGTTCATCTTAGACTTGAGTCCTTGTCTTAAGACTTTATGCAAGCTAGAAGTTATTCAGTACGCTCTGGACCAATCAGAACTCACACACAACATCAGGTGGGAACTGGCAGCCATGGCAACCAACAGACGACAACAACAACAACAACCGAGACCACATTCCAGACGAAGGAACAGCAGAAAGATCAAGAAATGATGGATCAACATCTCATCCCACCTGATGGTGAGCCACCTATCAGCATCTCTTACTGAGATTCAAACCTCAGGAGACTCCTTCTCTCCAGACAGGCTCTCTAACCATTCAGCTAGGCATCAAACAATGACAATTGTTCCGTCCAACACAATGCGGTGGAAACACAAACCTGTGTCTGTATGTTCCAAACTGAACACGTGGAACTCTCTTTATTGTATATTTATTTCTATGATCTTTTTTTATTTAAAGGACCAAGGAGTCCTTTATTGTTATTGTTAGTTTTTTTTTCCCCTTCTCCTTCTGTCAAAAAAATAATAATCGCGTAACTCGGCCTCCTGATCCAGAAGAACACAGTTTTCCGGCCCACTGCTACAGAGCTGACAATGAGGTTATATCTTCCCTTCTTCTCTGGAGTCCTGCCTCAAAGCAGACCAGAGGTAGAAAACTGTCGTTCCCTCCGATGTCATCGCTGGTAGGGACACATGCATCAGTAAGCAGGAACTGGGGATGGTAATGAAGGACCGAGAAGTCTGGCTTGGCGTTGTGAAATCCATGATCTCGACCGCGGTCGAAAAATGATGATGATGATGGTGATATGAATATCCTGTCCTCCCATTTCTTCAGTTTCAGAGGCTCAGCATCATTAGACCGGTCCCTTCTGTCAGCAGTCGATTGAATTCTCTTTGAGCGGCCTGCTCTCTCCTCGCCTCATAAAGTAGGGAAGGAATTACCGGTAGTTTGTATGCGTGCCAAAGATGCGGCAGAACCTTCTCTTCTCTGCAGACTCTTTCCAGACCCATGGATGGATCAAAGTGTTCTGGGATGCTATAGTGTGCTGCGGCCCAGACAGGTGAAGCATACATTCCCCACAGCTTGGTGGGAATCACTGTTAACCCTCTAACACCCGCATTAATTTCTACTTGCAAAAAAATTATTTCAACCTTACTACTACTTTGTACTACTAGGACTGACACAAAAAAATATGTTAAAAAAAATAAAAAAAATAAAGTTTGATGAAAATTTTATAATAATTATATAATAATTATATAATAATATAATAAATTAATAATTTACATTTGGGGGATATCTTTCACAATAATGAATAAAACATGTTCTAGACATTCTAATGATCACAAAAATACATATATTACAATTATTTTACCTACTTTTATTAGGGTAAAGGTCAAAAGTCTTAGGTTAAAAAATTTCAAAGACATTTTTTATTTGTGTGAATTTCAGCCTCTGTGGGGGTTGTTTATATGCAAATATCATGACCAATGGCATTGAAATGGCTTTGCAATGAACATCACTGATGACGTTTAGGTGAAAAAAGAACAGAAAAAAATAATAATAATTTAGTAATTAATTAAATTAAATTTGTTGCTAAAAAGCAACTCTGGGTGCTAGAGGGTTAATGGGACTAAACCAGGGTTACTCAACTTCAGACTCCAAAAGTCCAAGCATCACCGCAAGCTAAAATGTCAGTATTATTTTGAAAACGACTAGGTCTATATTCTATAACAATTAAGGAAACAGAGTAAAAAGCCACATTTCCATCTACAGTATATAAGGCCAAACCTCAATGAACAAAAACATTGTGATTGATGCTGCATTTACAAAATTAGTCTTCATTCAGAGAAGAGAACATTTTATAATGAACAGATTATCGCAGGTGAATGAATAAATTATGTTTTAATACTCAGCTGACATCCTCAGGCCATATATCACGTTCTGTTGGAACAAACAATACTATACCTATACAATCTGGTTCAAAACAATGAAAATAACGAATTATTTCATTGGTATGACCTTGACGGGCCTCAGATGCATTAGGCAGGGGGCCGCATGTGGCCCGCGGGCCGCGGGTTGAGTAGCACTATAGTCTAAACCCTCTAGACTCTAGAGTCTAGACTTACAGTAAAACAGCTTGGCTCTGACTGTACTCTCAGCTCTTTTTTTCCCCCGTCTTCACCAAATTACTTTGCCCAAAATTAATAGCCTATTATACCAAAACCTCACAGCATGCCACAATGTGCCGGTGTGATGATGTGGCCATTATTATAGATCTGCTATTTCCCTCAGAATCTGCAGGATGCTGGGATTCGAGTGGTTAACCCATTTTGGGCAGGAACCCCTTTTGGTGTTATAGCATCATGTTGTGCTTTTAGCTATTGAAAAATAGCAGATCTACGAGCTTGTATGTCTGCTATTTTTGAAAAATCGAAGAGCGACTGACGTAGAAGACATTTTTAGAATCTGATCTCAGGTCAGAATGAAAACTGTCAGGATGTACAGTAGAAGACATTTTTAGAAGCTGATCTCAGGTCAGAATGAAAACTGTCAGGATGTAGAAGACATTTTTAGAATCTGATCTCAGGTCAGAATGGATTAAAAGAGAGGAACTGAACTGAGTGCTGTTTGATAATGATTGCACCGGTCCGCCCATCATAAGAGTTCTGCCTTCCTTTCTGGTGAATAAATCAGAAGCAGCTGCCCTCAATTATTACTGAAAAGAAAAGAGAAGCGGTACAGCTGCAGGAAGTACAGGTCCAAACGGGCCTCCGCTGTGTTTATGAACCAGAAACACGCTGATCTGCTCTGCAGGTCACACTGATCAAAAAGCTCTCTAACCTCCACCTGCCAGACTCATATAGTCAAGACACCCACATTAAACACTGCACATTAAACACTGCATCTAATGCTCTCTGACCTCCACCTGCCAGACTCACATAGTCAAGACACTCCACATTAAACACTGCACATTAAACACTGCATCTACTGTAATGCACAACACTTGAAAACCTTTATACTTACACTGCTTCCATATACCATGATGTTTTTTTGAGTGGTGCAACCACTCCTACAACCAGCAATGTCCGTGTACACCTACTGTATGTGTTCACCTATGTATGTGTTCACCTATGTATGAGTACCAGTAGGGGCGCTGTTGTGCCATGCAGAAACAGAGAGAGAGAGACAGTGCTGCCTGCTAATGAGAGAGAGAGAGAGAGAGAGAGCGAGAGAGAGAGAGAGAGAGAGAGAGAGAGAGAGAGAGAGAGAGAGAGAGAGAGAGAGAAGGGGGAGCTGCACCACTCAGTTCACAGGGGTGTGATTTTTAGACCATTACAAGGTCAAATGATACATTTGCTCTCATCATAGTGAAGAATGCTCCTTTACATACAAGACTTATTTTTATAACAATGCATCTGTTTTAAGCTTGGATCGCTCTGCTGGCATATGGATTACCGGTACTTACTTATAGTCCTTTGAATTCCTTTGGGAACATAGGCCATTGATGAGTCGTTTCCACCCTCGTCTGTCTTGCGCCGTCCTCTCCAGCTGTTTCCACCTCAGTCCCTTCTGTTTGACATCTAGCTCCGTGCTCCTTCTCCAGGTGTTTTTGGGTCTGTTATATGGGTAGAATATGGATTAGAAATGTATTAATATTCATCTGGAAGAGAGGGGGGAGGCGGGGAAGAAAGTAATCACTGGTCAATATCACCAACAGCATGTGTGTGTGCGTGTGCGTGTGCGTGTGTGTGTGTGTGTGTGTGTGTGTGTGTGTGCTCATAGACGCCTGCATGTGTGTTTTTGTAAACCAAAGGCCAAAAGATCAACCGATCATGGACTCCACAGCTATAAAACCTTCTTTAAACCAGTAATAGCCTTTGAGTAATATTGGAGTTTTAGACTATCTCTCATCAAATTCTCATTTACTCGTCCCGGCCTGCTGGGTTTTGTAGTGTTTTGGAAACATGTCAAACTGCAGTCAGTACAGAAAACAGTGCAGGTTAAAAGCTCCATTTTTCATTAAACCAGTTACAATTACAGTAACACTTACATGCCTGCCTGTGTACTTAAAGGGACACCTCACCCTTTTAGCAAAAATAAAACATATGACGTTTAAAAGATTCAGAGCACTTTCCTGGTGGTTTATGTGTGGTTTTAGATATTTTTGATTTTAGCTGTGAGCCCAGTGTCTCCAATGTCCTCGACACTGGGCTCACTTCCTTCCTGGACTACAATTCCCACAATGCTTTGGTGCACTGCTCCTCTTGTCTTACGGAGACAACATGTAGTCCAGGAAGTAAGTGCAGAGCCATGGGCTCACTGCTAAAATCAAAAAAATACTAAAACCACATAATTACACACAAAGACCCCCAGGAAAGTGTTCTAAATCTTCTAAACGTTTTTATCTTTTTTGCAAAAAGGGTGAAGTTTCCCTTTAAATGGTTTGATATTGGACAACACAGTACCTGTGTCTATTCCAGTCAGTCATGAATCACACATACGTAGGTATAAAACTATCTTCCACATGTGGCGCGCAGCCGTATAGCACTGATAACAAACGATATGGTGTACAGATGTTCATCTGAAAGGTCATTTATTTGCTGTTGATGTTGTATCAACACAAGTGTTTTAGCTAACTGACTGAGCTGGGATTCATATGCTCTCTGGAGACTTAATGTAGGAAGATGATGATAATTGCAGGAGAACATTAAGGTTCTCGGTTCTCGTAGCTCAGTGGAGTTGTTCTTATGGGTCAGGTCTGCATGCTGGTTTCACCAAACAGAATTAGACTATAGAATAGAGTGTCACAGACCCCTTTCATGATGACGCCAGGCCCAGGAAATAATTCCCAATGCATTTTTCCCCATAGGCATTTCAAAAAGTATTTATTTAAAGACGTCGTACGAAGCCAACTCGAGTTGCGACAAATCATGGCAACACAATATTTTGGACCAAACAAATAATTACAAAGAAGAAAAACAACAAAAAAAGTGTTGTAACCTGCCGTGTTTTTCTTCTAAAAAAATGTCATGATTTCTCACAACTCGAGTTGGCTTTGGACGAGGCTTAAAAGGTCTTTAAATAAATATTTTTTGAAATGTCTATGAGGAAAATGAACAGGGAATAATTTCCAGGGCCCCGGTCCCCTACCAGGGCCCAGGGATTCATTTCCTGGGCCCCTACCAGGGCCCAGGAAATGGGGACTGTGACACTCTATAGCCTCATCACTCAGTGGGGAAGAAGTATTCCTTTTTGCTTTATAGAAATACTCTGTTACAAGTAAAGGTTCAGTAAAAGTACAGAATTATTGGCTTAAAAATGTACTTAACCCGGCAGATGCCAAATTCTGCACGCACACACACACACACACACACACACACACAGAAATCTTTCACAGACTTTACCACTAGGCTGAGGAATATATCACACATTTTTGGAACAAAATGCCTCAAATCATGAACGCAGCATGCAATTTACATGAAATCTTTCACAGACTTTCCTACTAGGCTGAGGAATATATCCCACCATTTTCACATTGGCCTGTTATAGCGCCACCAACAGGTAGATTTTTGCAAAACACTTTTTTGGAACAAAATTCCTGTCAAGTTCATTTCCTGTTCAACTCCAAAGGACTAGAGACAACTCAAGATTCAACTCATTCCAACTTTTTATTTTCCAACTTTTCAATTCTGTGTTTGCTTCATTTGGTGATTGGCTGATCTTTATCAGGTTGGTGATTGGCTGGTCTTTATCAGGTTGAAAACCTTCGAAAACAAAGAAACAAAGGTTTAGCAACAATGCCAAACAATCAAGTTATAATCTTTTCAAAACAACAGGTTCTCTTTTTAACCAGTCTTGATTTTAAACAATATATTTTTAAATAATCAAATGTCTTTTAAACAATTAAATTGTTTAACAATAGTGTTTTTAAACAAGTCTAAATTAAAAGTATTTTTAATAAAATTAAAGTCAACATTTTAATCAAATTATTAAAGTAACTTTAAATGAAACATTACAGCTTGAATAAATTAGGTAAACATCTAAGCATTTTAAATGGTATAAGTATTTAAAGAAAATAGCTGAACTTTGAGCTTGTAGATCTAAAGATTTAAATTAATAAATATAAATAATTAACATCTTTAACTTGCCTTTTGTAAATGTAGACTTGTCAAACAAATGAAATCCAAACTCAAAACAAATGGAGGCCATACTGCAATGAGGTGATGTTAAGGATCCTCACTTCAAACTGAAACAGTTGAACCTACTAAACACAATAAACCCATTGGAGCCAGATTTCAAACCACATTAACCCATTCTGACCTGAGATCAGATTCATACGAGGTTTCCACTGGATAGCAGACCTACAAGCTCGTAGCACGCCACTCGGTGGCGCGCTATGAGCTTGTAGCTCATCTGCTATTTTTCAATAGCTAAAGCATAACATGATGCTGACACCAAAATGGGTTCCCGTTCAGAATGGGTTAAGCAGTAGTCTAATGCATACATAGCTGTAATTCAGTAGGACAAAACAATATCACAGACCATTGGCGTCTTTGCAGGTAGAACTCAGGAGTAGATCGACTTTCATCTTGCTTGTATCTGGTTTGTTTGAGAGCCACCACCACCAGCCAAGGTGTTCAAGCTCAGGCAAACGAGCACCAGCAGCCATCTTGGCTGATGCACTCTGGGAGATGTAGTTGCCCGAGTGGACTTACAGTAGCTGTCCTGCTCTGACCATAATAAGGGAAGATGCATGCTCTTTCCTGCAGTTTGGACTCAACAATGCCTCAAATCATCCATTGGCCATCCAAGGTGTGAGAAGAATGGTCACGCTTTTCACATTGGCCTATTATAGCGCCACCAGGAGGCCACGACCTGACCTGCCCTGGTGGAGAGACCTGTCCTGTTATAGCGCCACCAGGAGGCCACAACCTGCCCTGCCCTGGTGGAGACCTGTCCTATTATAGCGCCACCAGGAGGCCACAACCTGACCTGCCCTGGTGGAGACCTGTCCTATTATAGCGCCACCAGGAGGCCACAACCTGACCTGCCCTGGTGGAGACCTGTCCTATTATAGTGCCACCAGGAGGCCACGACCTGACCTGCCCTGGTGGAGACCTGTCCTATTATAGCGCCACCAGGAGGCCACAACCTGACCTGCCCTGGTGGAGACCTGTCCTATTATAGCGCCACCAGGAGGCCACAACCTGACCTGCCCTGGTGGAGACCTGTCCTATTATAGTGCCACCAGGAGGCCACAACCTGACCTGCCCTGGGGGAGACCTGTCCTATTATAGCGCCACCAGGAGGCCACAACCTGACCTGCCCTGGTGGAGAGACCTGTCCTGTTATAGCGCCACCAGGAGGCCACAACCTGAACTGCCCTGGTGGAGACCTGTCCTATTATAGCACCACCAGGAGGCCACAACCTGACCTGCCCTGGGGGAGACCTGTCCTATTATAGCGCCACCAGGAGGCCACAACCTGACCTGCCCTGGTGGAGACCTGTCCTATTATAGCGCCACCAGGAGGCCACAGCCTGACCTGCCCTGGTGAAGACCTGTCCTATTATAGCGCCACCAGGAGGCCACAACCTGACCTGCCCTGGTGGAGACCTGTCCTATTATAGCGCCACCAGGAGGCCACAACTTGACCTGCCCTGGTGGAGACCTGTCCTATTATAGCGCCACCAGGAGGCCACAACCTGACCTGCCCTGGTGGAGACCTGTCCTATTATAGCGCCACCAGGAGGCCACAACCTGACCTGCCCTGGTGGAGACCTGTCCTATTATAGCGCCACCAGGAGGCCACAACCTGACCTGGCCTGGTGGAGACCTGTCCTGTTATAGCGCCACCAGGAGGCCACAACCTGACCTGCCCTGGTGGAGAGACCTGTCCTGTTATAGCGCCACCAGGAGGCCACAACCTGACCTGCCCTGGTGGAGAGACCTGTCCTGTTATAGCGCCACCAGGAGGCCACAACCTGACCTGCCCTGGTGGAGAGACCTGTCCTATTATAGCGCCACCAGGAGGCCACAACCTGACCTGCCCTGGTGGAGAGACCTGTCCTGTTATAGCGCCACCAGGAGGCCACAACCTGACCTGCCCTGGTGGAGAGACCTGTCCTGTTATAGCGCCACCAGGAGGCCACAACCTGAACTGCCCTGGTGGAGACCTGTGCCCCGAGGGGCACTTTATCTAGGCAATAACATGTTTCGCTTCCTTCCAAAAATATGCAATTAAACTATAATGGGTCACACTGTAAAATGTGCTACTTGTAAATTCTGAGAGAAATCCCGTGACTATATGAAATGCCAAGTAAGAAACAAGTGTTGCATGTCTCAGCCCATGGGGTTTTTCATTTTGAAAAACATTTAGACTCTCCATGTTGTTGCAACTAAGACACGTCATAACAAAGTACAATGCCCCGCATCACTGTTGTAGATATCAAAGATATGTTGTGGTGTTCATGTGGCACTGAATGTTGTTGGAAAGCTTAAAGTTATATAACCATCTCGAGGCTGCCATTAATAAAACACTGATTATTTTCTGATGTTTATCCATTGTGCTGCCATAGATGGAATACACTGAGATGGCAAAACAGTTCCACTTCTCGCTAACCCGAATACAATGGCTTGGACAGTATCTATGTGTGTAATCTGATCCCATTTCCAACTGAAAGACATTAGGACTGACAACTAAACGTGGGAACCCCTTTTGGTGTTTTAAGCATTATGTTATACTTATAGCTATTGAACAATAGCAGATCTACAAGCTCGTAGCGCGGCACCGAGTGCCGCGCTACGAGCTTGTAGATCTGCTATTTTTTTAAATCTTGAAAATGTTGCGCAGGTTAAAAACTGTTGATACAAAAACAGTCAGAAACCAAACAATACTAAGGCACAGCTTGCCGCAGAAAACAACAAACTTTCATCATCTCTTCAGCAGTCATAGATTCTCTTTCATTCAACATGTTTCTGGTCAAAAGGAGGTTCGGTCACCAGCTGACTGACCTCTCCTCTGAACTCAAACAAGGAGCAACAATTCCTCTGTTTATTTTTCTCAGACCTGGAGGAAATCCTCTTCCATTTCCACTCTCTTAAAGAGGTATTTGAATAGACTTCCAAATCCAATAATTAATTTCCTGCACCATTTCCAGCTCCAACATGCAGTCTGTGAAAGCAATTCAACATCAATGAAGTGGATCTATATTTAGCACACTTTTGAGTTAAGCATTGATTATAATGGAGGTATTTCTGATAACGGCCTGGAAAGGTTGAACATCTGTCCCCATTCATAACCCCCGTTTCATGGGTACCCCTTACGAAAGGAAAATATATGTACCAATATATTATTTGAAATATATTGTAATATATTGTAATATATTATTTGTCCAATACATTTTCCAATATATTATATATTGCAAATACATGGAATAATATATTGATGACACATATATTATACAATATATTATATATGCATGTAATATATTGCAATATATTGCAAAATACACCAATTATTGCCGTTTTCCATATATTGCAATATATTGAACATGAATATATAATATATGAGTTTATATATCCCCAAATATATGCAAATTTATATGGATAAATATAAAACAATGTATTGCGATTTATATGGTCACATGTATTGGTAAATATATGTAAAGATATAGTCACAGATATATGTCACATGTATGTTCAATATATGGTAGAATATATGTTAAATATATGCAAAATTATATGAAAACCTACATTATATATATGGAGATATATATGTTTAATATATGGTAGAATATATTTTAAATATATGATTTATTATATGGAAACCTACATTATATATATATGGATATATATGGTAGAATATATTTTAAATATATGCAATATTATATGGAAACACACATTAAATATATGTAGATATATGTTTAACATATATGGTAGAATATATGTTACATATATGTAGTTTTATATGGAAATATACACGTATAGATATAGCTGCAATATATGGTATAATATATAATATGTAAACATTTGAAATATATATATACATATATTCTAAAATGTATGCATGATATATGTATACATATACGAGAACATGCACATACAAAGTAAACATTTATACTAAGACAGACTAATGGGTAATCTATCAAAAGCCACCTTTATTTTCTTTTAAGAAAAATACAAAATATAAATTAAAGCAATGTCAATGACCAATGTCCATTTCAAACGTTCAGCAGTGCAGTTATAAATAAAATATAAATAGAATATCTTTAAACAAAATGCACAAAAAATAAATAACTGCAGATGTGAGATGCAAAAACAAAACCCTGAATTGATAATGGATAAGTTCTTTCTCTTTTTGGGGGCAGTCATCGTCTTAGATGTTTTGTTTGTTTCGAAAAAGGTATCGAATTACCGGTAGTACAGATATCGGGAGATTTCAAATTATACCCAGCCCAAACTGTCCAATATTGTCTAGTAGTAATTGTTATGTAGTATAATGTAAGTATATACGAAGCAAGTCACAAGATTTCAAGATTCCAGACTGACCCCAATGTTGGATGAACTTATCCATTAAAAGGACCACTTCACCACTGTTCAACCTATCTTCATATAATAGGTCCTCACTAATAATCATGAAAGAAATTGCATAATTCTTTTCTACTCTGTCTGTGTCTCATAGGAGGGCTGTGGGCAGTTCAGAAACCGTCCTCCAGTCACAGTGACATCATCGATGGGGAATACAAGCTAATATAAACTGCAGGCTTTCTAGTCCTGAAAAGGAAGAAAATGGAAGCCATCTAAACATTTTTGTAAAAACATCTGCCTAATGATGTCACTGGAGGACGGTTTCTAAACTGCCCACAGCCCTCCTATGAGACACAGACTGAGTAGGAAAAAATCGTCCCATTTTATCATGATTATTAGTGAGAACCTACCATATGAAGATAGGTTGAAAAGTGGTGAAGTAAATTAATATTAACAAAATACGTAGCTTCAATTGGCACTTTCAAGGAACAATTTCTTTTTCAAAACATCCAAGACCTTTTTTTAAAAAACAAACTTTCAAAGCAAAGAAATAAATTGCAAAAAGAACAGTCCTTTTTCTAGGTTAACAGTCCATCTTGGTACTTCACCGATTTAAACTTGGTGCGGAACAAAATACAAATTAAACAAGTGACTTATCTTATAACTTCACTCTTTTGTTTCACCTGGTGCCTAAGCTCGCAGATTCTGCAGTTGATGGACTTTTTCACATCACCTTCCTTGGCCGTCGGAAACTGGTTTAGAACAGCATCTGTAGAACAGAACAATGATTACTCTCCCCCTCCTCAAATCTCCCTCACCTCTGCCTGCCTGCCCTGCCCCCCCCCCCCCCCCCCCCCCCCCCCACACACACACACACTCACACTCTAGTTCCCTCTCAAAAATATCTCCCCACCTGGCAGGGATGCAATCAAATTTGGAAAGCACCAGCTCTGAGAACTATTTACCGAGTAAAGCCTGAATTTTGACTGGTCGAGAGGTCGAGAGGCTGGTCGAGAGGTCGAGAGGCTGGTCGAGAGGCTGCCAAACGCTCAGCCAAACGCTCAGCCAAGGGATCCACCTTGCTGGCCCCTCCTTTCAAATTTGATATGAGGAGGACATCCACCTCGAAAAGCCCCAGTAGTAGGACTCGTGCCATCCCATTGGCGGTGGTTGAAGATTTTGCCGTCTCCCAACAATGCGCGGAGATGGTGACTGTTCCAGCCTTCCCGATTTTCACCTTATGTAAACAAAATAAATGAGAAAAAAAGATACAAGGAAAATCACCACAAGCAATAGAATGCAAACAAGGCCAAAAACAAAGAAAAAACAATTAATACGTACTTGTGAAGGTCTGCTTGGTGTGTGGATCAGTTCACCTGGGCCATCACTCTCAGCATCAGGGATGTCCTCTTTGGTTGATCTTCTTCTTCCGTGTGATGCAGAAAGATGCTCTGTTCCATCAACATCTTTGTTGATGGATATGAGCTTCCTCACATCAACCAACAAAGGAGGAATTTCTGAGAAAAAAAATGCTACAAAATTATACAGACAGCAAACATCACAACACATCAGAACAGGAACAATTAAGTGATAGGACAGACACCCCATTTTGAAAGCAAATATTGATTTATTTTTGTCATGTTTTGAGTAAAACATTTAATTGTAGTCTCATTTTAGTAATCTGAAATTGTGTTTGTCTAGTATTAGTTGACTAAATATCATACAGTTTTAGTCTACTAAATCCACAGTTAATTAAGTTGACTAAAATGTATCTTAGCAGGCCTGATTTTCACTGAGCTACATGTCTTAAATAGCAGATCTACAAGCTCACATGTGTTGTGAGTTTTAGAATCACTCAGTTCTAAATGGATTAAAACCATTCCATATACAGTAATATTTGATTACATAATTAATACTAGATACTTGCCTTTAACTACCATGCTTCTTAGTTTGGCGTTCTCTCTCTGTAAGGCCTTGATCTGGCCTTGCAGGTCTCTGGTGTTTTCTTGGCTTGACACTGACAGTTCTTCTGAACCGGGGCTGAAGAGACTGTCCTCAGACAAGATTTCCTCCTCCGCCTGTCTTTGCGCAGCAACTTTGGCCTTTTTCTGTAGGGCAAAGATGTTATTTTATATTATTTAATCAATGATAATCCTATACACAAAGTATGCCTAATATAATGCTATCAATCTCTGCTGTTTAATTACCAGTTTGGGATTTCCAGAGCCAGACTCTTTGTCACCACCATTATTGGAATCTTCTCCATCAAAGTCCAGTTTTTTTGCTTTCCTCACCCTCTTGCCAGGATTTGGTACGTCAACTGGGTAAAGTTCCCGTTCAGCAGCTTTGAGCGTAGCCTCTTTTTCTGCATTAAATATAGATTAGGATAGATTAAAAATCAACACCATTGTGCAAATATGCAGTGGTGGAAAAAGTACTTTTTTAAACTTTAATAAAAGTATTAATATGCAAAAGTACAAAGGTGTATATACAAAAATGTACAGTAACAAAAGTAAAAGTACTAATTATGCAGAATGTCCCATTTAAAGTTTTCAAATGTATATTTTGTGTGTGAGTGTGTGTAAAGACCGACTTGCCTGCTAATCTAAGAATATCAGCCCTCTCAACCGGCCATCCATTAGGAGGTTTCTTGCGGCCTGGCGCACGGCACTCCACAAGATAGGTCCTGTCAATTTCAATTCAAATGAGCTTTATTGGCATGAGAAAACATATGTTTACATTGCCAAAGTACAATAAAAAAAATACAGTTGAAAATGTGGAAAGTACATACGTACAGTTGGAGGGGGTACAGCATTGTGTAACCAGAGCAATGTCACATTGCATCATTATACATCTTATAGGGTATAAAGCTTTTTTGAAACAAATAGCAATTTTTTTGCAACCATTTTGGTACAGATAGCAGCTTTTTTTTCTCATGACTATTTTAATAGTAGTTACAGAAAAACTCAGACGTGTTTAAAGGTAGCAGCTCTGTTTACATGTGCATGTGTACAGATAGTAGCCCTTAACGTGGTTGTATTCCATTGGATAACCTTATTTTGTTATCAACAGTTCACAAATCTCGCTCCTGTGTATGAGAGCATTTTGTCATTGGTCATATAGTTTCAAACTCACCTGTCAGCATCACCGTCAAAATCAACTATCCAGCTGGTTGGAATGATGCTGGTTGTGTTCTTGTCGGGTCCCATCGCCCAGCTAACAAGGGCAAACCTTTCTGTCATACTTTTCTTGTGTTAGTGCAATTTAAAAATGTTTGTTTGCTAAAAGTTTGTGTGTACCGCAGCCGTGTGTCTCCTCCGTCTCCTCACTCTTCAATGTGTAACTCGCGCCAAACTCTGACGTCAGACAACAACTCTCGCTCATGTGCATGCGCGAAACACATCCGTGTGCGATGATTGGCTGGCTTGAAGGGCAAAGGGTTCAGCACATGCGCAAGTCGCGCACTAAGCATTCTGGTCGATGTAGTCCTAATGTAATTAGCACTGCTTACTGCTAAATACAGTAGGACTACATCGACCAGAATGCTTAGCGTCTCAAGGAAGTCAGCGTCTCTGAATCAAAAACAATACAGAGCACTAGAGCAGTCAGCAGAAGTAGAGAAAACATCGAAAATGGACCGAAGAAGGAAATATATTCTCCCGACTGTTATGGAAAAGAAGGTTAGTCTTTGTTTTCTTGATTCACATGATAATGCACTGTCTATCTACGTAGTGTTGTAAAGTAAAGTAACTAAATAGCCTGATTGAATGCAGCTGCCTGCGTGAGCTGTCAGCTGTAACACTGTCTAAACCAAACTATCTGTCTATAATGTTAGTTTAGACTAAACTAACATTATAGACAGTCTGTCTAGTGCCTGTTTGCTTCAGGTAAAACTCATATGAAGGGAACATGCTATATATCACTCTATCTATCAACAATGAGTAGCCTATGTAAATTAAGTGTTTAGTTGAACAATGTATACTTTAGCAATACTTTAAACTTCAGCAAGTATCTGGCTTATAGCCTCTTAAACAGACACTTGGCTCTCACACATTTCAAATGCTTCAGCCTGTGTCTGTATTGAATGCTTGGAAAACCTGGTCAAAACAGAAAGGGAAAAAACCTCTAAAGCCGATACAGTACATGTGATAAAATCTGTGTTTAATCTGTATAATTATAGTAAGTTAATCAAGATGTTGTATTCTTATTTACAGAACCTAAATGCCAATACCTCTCTCTATGACTCCGACAATGGCCCTGAAGATGTACATTATGTCACTCCTGATGTTGTAAGTATAGTGTACAATACAGTTCACGTTCTATTTTATGTTAATCATCTTAAGAACTAGCCATGTTGCACTTTAGTAAACAATCTAATCTATGTGGTCGACAGTCGCCGGTTTCTGTTTCTAATAGGTAACTGATGATGATACTGAGCCATGGACTCCTCTCAGTGGACAACAACAAAGTGTATCAGGAGGAGCTGAAGTCTATGTAAGTTAACTGTGTGTTTTCTATTGTTAGTTTTCCACATCCTCTCCTCACCTAGTTCACTTTCTTTCACCACACTTCCCAATTCCATTTCATCCTCACTGATTGTTTTCACCTGTTTGATCCCTCACTGATGGTCCTCATAGACGTAAGAAAGATTAGACATCACATTGACCATGTACTGTACTAGCTGTGGCTGTATGTTATCTTAGTTTACACCTTGGTGTGTGGGTGTGTGTGTGTGTGTGTGTGTGTGTGTGTGTGTGTGAGATAGATATCCAATCAGATTTTTTTTCTTCTCCATATAGAGCCCGTATGATGACTGTGGAGATTCTATTCCCAGATGTCCTACTTCCCCGCTCTTGTTTGAGGATGAATGTTCCACAGAGAGTGAACCTCACTTCAATTTCAGTAATTTCAGTCAAGCTTCACCAAATACCAGTAACTTTATTACTAATGACTTTGATGACAGTCTTGGATCCATTATTGGAAGTGAAGAAGAAGATTCAATTGTATTTGAAGATAGCCCTGATCAGTCAGTAAATGAGGAATCACATTTTGGAGAAGTCAGTCATGAACAGTTTCCTCTGGAAAATGAAGACCCCCTTTACACTGGTTCAAGACTAACCCAAGCTCAGAGGTTTTTACTTATACTTTCATTTGTTTTGAGACACAGCCTCACAGGCATGGCTCTGTCTGATCTCCTAGATTTGATCAATATTCACTGTCCAGAAAACACACAGTTAACCTCAAAGTATCTGTTCTTAAAAGAGCTGAAGCCAGTAGAATGTCACCTACAATGTCACATATATTGTCCAAACTGTGAGTACTACATCGGTGACCAGTATAGTGAAGGACAATGTGTTGTATGCAACACTTTGACATCATATCGGGTCTGCCTCCTGACCATATGCATAATGTATATCTTGGTGTGGTTCGACAAATGGCAAGCATGTGGCTGGACAGTGAGAATCATGAGAAGCCATATTACATTGGCAATAGAGTAAATGAACTTGATGAACAGCTTGCAATATAACAAGAGTGCCCCGATCTTTTCAGCAAAGGAGATTTTGGAAGGCTAGTGAATGGCAGAACTGGTTACTGTTTTATAGTATATTTGTGCTAAAAGGAATTCTGCCCCAGGCATTTTACAACCACTGGTTAGTCCTTGTCACCTTTATGTTCATTCTTTGCAAGGACATTATAACAACAGAGGACGTAACAAGATGTGAAAAACTTGTTGTAGATTTTGTCAAACAATTTGAAACACTGTATGGAAAGACCCATGTGTCATTTAATGTACATTTATGTCTTCATTTGCCTGAATCTGTCAGGAATTGGGGACCTTTGTGGGCTCATTCTGGGTA
Organism: Protomyctophum bolini; assembly: GCF_963924005.1. Lineage (NCBI taxonomy): Eukaryota > Metazoa > Chordata > Actinopteri > Myctophiformes > Myctophidae > Protomyctophum > Protomyctophum bolini. The sequence continues at coordinate 50,020,535 of NC_137865.1, forward strand.
TATTTTTGAATCGTATAATGGTGAAATACTGAAAATGTTTCATGGCACTCAGTGTGTTCCTTTACAGATAATGAAACAATTCACGTATAGACAAGTATTGCCTCTTTTGAGGAATGATGCACTGAGAAATGCTGTTCCTGAATGCATCCAGCTATTTAATAACTTAACTGGACGAAAAAGACTGAAGCAGTTTGAAAGAGTAGGCGATCAACTTGTTACCCTTGGTTTACATTATTCTCGAAAACTTTCTAGTGAAGAGACACTGGTCATGAGAGAGCAACTTTCAGTCACCACGGATACAGTCCTGAAAATATTCAGACGACTTCTAGTCAACGGGGAGCTGTATTACTCTCAGGAGTTCACAAGAGTAGTGAAAAGGAACAGTTTCACTGTGCTGTTGCAGAATGGACACATCATCACTGTATACTATTACATTGTAGTAGTGCAACATGGTGACAGAAAATGCTTTGCTATTGGAAGATCGTATGACAGATCACATAGTACGCTGATTAATGTTGAGAATGTAGTTGGTCTGAAAAGGGAATTTCGGGGCAGGAAACAGATATTTGATGTGACATTGTTCAAAAGAAAATGTATGCTAAATGATCTGCCACAATATGCAAGCCTCTATGCATGTATACCTCCAAGATCCAGTGTGGAGGATTGAAAATATAACAGCAAAGAACATTTCAATTGTCATGAAAAAAATCACACCTATGTGAAGTGAGGGGTGCTCGTATCATCGTACATCATCCAATACAACTAAAATAAATATCAAATTAACATTAAATAAGCCAATTTGCTCAGACACATGATGTAAATTATCCTTGCATTATCAATGGCATTTAATGTTTGTTAGGGGAAAAAGGGTCACAAGAAAGCCGATTTGCTCAGACACATGACTTAAATTATCCTTTCATTGTCTATGGCATTTAATGCTTGTTTCAATAAACTTGTTTGTGTAATGCAGATTATTTTGTCTTCAATGTATTTTCTTTAGGCTATATAGCTATGCTATGCATGGTCCATGTATATGCTATGGTTGTTTATTTGAGAAGAAAACACTTAATATAACCATATATGGTACAATATATAATCATACATGGCACAATATATGGCATATGCATTTATTGCAATATATTGGAGCATATAAAGTATATATATATCCATATATGGTACAATATATAACATATATATGATACAATATATAATCATACATGGCACAATATATGACATGCATATATTGCAATATATTGGATCATATAAAGTCAATATCTAACCATATATGGTACAATGTATAATCATACATGGCACAATATATGGCACATGCATATATTGCAATATATTGGAGCATATAAAGACAAACTTATATGTAAAAATATATTGCCCTTTTTGGTCTTGATTGCAATATATATCTATATATGTATCAATATATACACATATATGGTATATGCATATATTGTGATATATTGTAAAATATAAATGCAAAATCTCATATATGGTAATATATTGCCTAATATATTGCATGATATTGTCCAATATATTGCAATATATTTTTCTTTCGTAAGGGACAGTATGTCTTAACCCATTCTGACCTGAGATCAGATTCATACGAGGTTTCCACTGGACACACACTGGTCTGATTAACCCATTCTGACCTGAGATCAGATTCTAAAAATGTCAGTCGCTCTTCGATTAAAAAAAAAATAGCAGACCTACAAGCTCGTAGCGCGCCACTCGGTGGCGCGCTAAGAGCTTGTAGATCTGCTATTTTTCAATAGCTAAAGCACGACATGATGCTATAACACCAAAATGGGTTCCCGGCCAGAATGGGTTAACATTTTTATTGTAACGTTAAAAAAAAAACAATCACGACCCTTGCAATCGTAGCCCACCTCTTGCAAGGACACCCCTCCCCCGGCACCTCGCATGTTGCAAGGGCCCCCCCTGCCACCTCGCATGTTGCAAGGGCCCCCCCTGCCACCTCGCATGTTGCAAGGGCCCCCCCCCCCTGCCACCTCGCATGTTGCAAGGGCCCCCCCTGCCACCTCGCATGTTGCAAGGGCCCCCCCCCCCTGCCACCTCGCATGTTGCAAGGGCCCCCCCTGCCACCTCGCATGTTGCAAGGGCCCCCCCCTGCCACCTCGCATGTTGCAAGGGCCCCCCCTGCCACCTCGCATGTTGCAAGGGCCCCCCCCTGCCACCTCGCATGTTGCAAGGGCCACCCCCTGCCACCTCGCATGTTGCAAGGGCCCCCCCCCTGCCACCTCGCATGTTGCAAGGGCCCCCCCTGCCACCTCGCATGTTGCAAGGGCCCCCCCCTGCCACCTCGCATGTTGCAAGGGCCCCCCCCTGCCACCTCGCATGTTGCAAGGGCCCCCCCCTGCCACCTCGCATGTTGCAAGGGCCCCCCCCTGCCACCTCGCATGTTGCAAGGGCCCCCCCTGCCACCTCGCGTGTTGCAAGGCCCCCCCCCCTGCCACCTCGCATGTTGCAAGGGCCCCCCCCCTGCCACCTCGCATGTTGCAAGGGCCCCCCCCTGCCACCTCG
>NC_137865.1:50023284-50118284 GCF_963924005.1 Protomyctophum bolini
TCGCATGTTGCAAGGGCCCCCCCCCCCTGCCACCTCGCATGTTGCAAGGGCCCCCCCCCCTGCCACCTCGCATGTTGCAAGGGCCCCCCCCCCCCCCCTGCCACCTCGCGTGACAGCAGTGAAACTTTGACATATAGATGCACACATAAAGTTGACTATTCCAGGCCTTTTTGTATGATGATTAGGGCATACAGTTCATGAAATAAATAAATCCAGTATCTCAAAATAATATAAATATTATGGCCCCAAATGCAGAAATGTCAACCTTTCTGAAAAGTGTATATTTTAAAGCACTTCCAAACAGAAGTAGGTGGTAGTACTGTATACTACTGTACAGTTAAAAGACCTCACAGCACAGTGAAACACTGTTCCAAGTTAATGAAGAAAAATTGATGTTTTTTCACTGACAGCTTAATGGCTGGTGAGTGAGGTGTTAACCTATATAACCAGAGCCATGAGGCCTTTTATACTTTACAGTTTACAGTGTAAACCGAAATATTGTTTTGGCAAACATAAACATGTTTCTTTCATGATTGCTTCCAGACCGGTCCTCCTTATAATTTGACTTCACTCACGATAAAAAAATGCAATAACATAAAAAATCCACTCAATGAACAACAACTGATTACTGATATGATGAATGAAAACCTTTTTTTTTTAGCATTTCCGTCAGGCTTCTGGGCTTTTACAACATGATAAAGACATGAGGTCACCTTGAGGGGGGTCTTTCTGCATAGCTGCTAGTATTAAGGTCATGTCCATAATCTATTCTTGGTGGGAACCTCTTTTGGTGTTAGCATTATGTTATGCTTTAGCTATTGAAAAATAGCTGATCTACAAGCTCATAGCGCGCCACCGAGTGGCGCGCTACGAGCTTGAAGGTCTGCTATTTTTGAAAAATCGAAGAACGACTGACATAGAAACATAGCTTTTTCAGAAAACTGTCAACATTTTTTAGAATCTGATCTCAGGTCAGAATGGGATAATAATGCAGGCTGCAGGGCTATAGCTATAGAGCCCAACCAATGCCACATTTTGTATATTCCAAAAGTTTTTAAAACTAGACAAATTACAAGCTCAATGCGTCACAGAGCTTTGTGAGCTTGTAGATCTGCTATTTTTTTAAGTTTCTGAAAACTTTACAATATGTCGACTCGTATTATGACGTGCCAATTAGGATGCCAGGTTGAAAGTTAAAAATCGACTAAATTTTTTGTTGGAAATGTTAAATAATATTTAATCGTATAAGACTACAGTATACTATCAACGCTGACGGAGGCAATACTTAGATATTTTAACGTGTATTATTATCCAGTTTTTTAGTTTCATATGCGTGCCAGGTTTGTGCTTCAGTGTTTGTACTGGCATGGTTTGGCAGTGGAGAGTGAATGAAATATGATGGAATATTTCAACATAACGATTAGATTTCGAAGTGAGAGCTTTTGGGCGTGTGACATGTTGGATCGCAGGTACGAACCTGGCAACGCGCCACCGCCGTCTGTGAACGTTCATTGGAAACGACAAACCAAGATGTGTTTTGGTTGCAAAGGGCGAGAGGGTGTTTAACCCATTTTGGACTGAGGTCGATAAAAAAAAGAAAAGGTTTCTAAATCCTAACATTTTTCTGAAAAACCCCATGTTTCTATGTCAGTTGTGCTCAACCTTTTTCATGTCAAGGACCCCCAGAATTCTCTCTATTGGGCCACGGACCCCCCCATCTCAAAATATGTAGGTTCCAGGGACCCCACAGAAGCAAATATTTTCATTACATTTTTTTCTGAAAAACCCATGTTTTTATGTCAGTGGTGCTCAACCTTTTTCATGTCAAGGACCCCCAGAATTATCTCTATTAGGCCACGGACCCCCATCTCAAAATATGTAGTTCCAGGGACCCCCCCCCCCTCAGAAGCAAATATTTTCATTAAAATGTTCGCTCTGAAATATATATTCAAAGATTTGCACCACATTTTCACAACTTTTCAAAAATAGCAGACCTACAAGCTCATAGCGCGCCACTCGGTGGCGCGCTATGAGCTTGTAGAGCTGCTATTTTTCAATAGCTAAAGCATAACATAATGCTTAAAACACCAAAATGGCGTTCCTGCCCAAAATGGGTTAAAAGCCACATCCTCGTCGGTGTACAGTTTCGTCAATAAAGGAGGGCCCTTCCCTCGTCAGTCATCACCTCTCTCTCCCGTACAGCGAAATGAACAAGCATTTCATTGACCCCGTCGTCTTTTTCAGATGGTTTTGACTCCTGCTATCAATAGAGACTTTGTTCATTTCAGGGCTGCACGCGTGATATAAAACAGATCAAGATCTTATTCTCGTGTTTTCTAGACTTTGTGTGATGAAGAGGTCGATCTCTCTCTCTCTGGTCTCAACCTGCTTGCAGGGATGATTACAGCAAATCAGTTGTGTAGTATACTGAAGCAACTGACTGTAGTTACTGTATTTATGCAATGCATGGAGACAATCAGGGTTGTTTGAAATAGGGTCTGCTTTGTGAAATCACTCTAAGGCTCTGCATGTTGCCTTTGTTTTATAATGTGACGGAAGGAACTCAGTGCGTGTGACTGGGGCAAAACTTCAGAGATCTCATGCAGCTGTCTTAAACCATTCTGGGCGGGAACCCCTTTTTGGTGTTTTTAAAAGCATTATGTTATGTTTTATAGCTGTTGAAAAATAGCAGATCTATCTGTGCATCTGTAATATTGTTTTGTTTTGTTATGTATTTCTTTGGTTTGTGTTTTGTCCATGTCAATGTTTTATATATAAATAAAAGAAAATGTATAAAGTACAAATCATTTAAAAATAAAGATAGCAGATCTACAAGCTTGTAGGTCTGCTATTTTAGAAAAATCGTCAAAATGTGCCTCAAGTCTTTGAATATATATTATCACAGAGTGAACGTTTTAACTCAAATCTTTGCTTCTGGGGGGGGGGGGGGGGTCCCTGGAACAGCATATTTTCAGATGGGGGGGGGGGGGGGGGGGGGGGGGCGGAGGCATATTACATTATAGTTTTTGGGGTTCCTTGACATGAAATATTGAGCAACACTCGAAGAAACGAAGTTTTTCAGAAACATGTAAGACATTTTTTTAAATTTCGACGTCAGGCCTGAATGGGTTAAGACTTTATTTAAGCTGCTTAAACAAATGGGGGGAAAACACGCTGCGTTTGGCAATCAATGAATCAACCCGTAGTTCCGTGTTAATTGTTTTCACAGCTCCGCATGTATTTTCATCCAAATAAACACTTCATCAGAGTCGCACATCCAATCATCTAAAGGGTGCTCTGGACTTCTTCAACTTCAACATTTTAAAGTCAAATGGTTTGCATATGCTCAGGTTTCTATTCCTATATCGAAGCACAATCAAAAGTCTTATCAGGACTGTTGCCGGGTGAAAACAAAGACAGAAATGAGAAATATAGCTGCAAGCTATTGCTATAGCGCCCCCCTTTGGCCAAATGGAGTAAGACTGGTTTCCGTGCATGCTATTAAACCGTCCCCATATTTGATCAAACATCTCTTGTTTATTCTTCAAAGTATAAGTGATTCTTTCCAGAGGAAGACACAGTGATAGCTCACTAAACCACTGAGCAATACTGGGTTTGCCTATATCTTTTTCCACGATAAGGCTACAGCCCTTTTGGCTTGTACAGTAGTAAACATAAATCTAGAAATCTGTGTTCGCTACTCTGAATCTTATGGCCAGGTGGGTACAGACCTAATAGAAACAGTTTTGGTTCAAGCTCAATATTTACTGTATGTGTCTTGAAGTTTTATTGCTGGCGGTTCATGAGCTCATGAGCTATATGCCTGATCAACGTTTGCATTTTCAATTGCTTGCTGTAGCGCCACCCTTTGGTTGTGGGCTTCGTGTGTAAGCAGGGTGACCTTTAGCCCTCTACTATATTGCTGCATTTCGTAAAAAATAAAAAACGACTGCACAGTTTGTCCTGGACGGAGTGCCGACAGAAGGAATGATTCATAACTCAAAATAGTGGGTGATCTAAAGCTCTAGAGGTCGAAGGTCAAAACACGAAAGTTGTTCCGCATGAGGAGACGCATATGCGTATCGAAGTTTTATTGCAGACGGTCAGACGGTTCATGAGCTATGCCATATTATTGCCAAGTTTCCAAGATTCACGAGAAAACACGCGCACACACACACACACACACACACACACACACACACACACACACACACACACACACACACACACACACACACACACACACACACACACACACACACACACACACACACACACACACACACACACACACACACACACACACACACACACACACACACACACAAATTAACAATTAATTTATGTCAACACAGAGGAAAGGACATAAATAGTTCAGGTGCAGCAAAGTTACATCCATAAAATCAAGGAATATGTCGTGATACAACAAGAATGTCATGTCACTAAGTTGACTGACACACTAAGTTCACCAGTACTGTAGCCATGGATCTTAAGTTCACAAGTACTGTAGCCATGCATCCTAAGTTCACCAGTACTGTAGCCATGCATCCTAAGTTCACCAGTACTGTAGACATGCATCCTAAGTTCACAAGTAATGTAGACATGCATCCTAAGTTCACAAGTAATGTAGACATGCATCCTAAGTTCACCAGTACTGTAGGCATGCATCCTAAGTTCACCAGTACTGTAGCCATGCATCCTAAGTTCACCAGTACTGTAGGCCTGCATCCTAAGTTCACCAGTACTGTAGCCATGCATCCTAAGTTCACCAGTACTGTAGCCATGCATCCTAAGTTCACCAGTACTGTAGCCATGCATCCTAAGTTCACCAGTACTGTAGCCATGCATCCTAAGTTCACCAGTACTGTAGGCATGCATCCTAAGTTCACCAGTACTGTAGCCATGCATCCTAAGTTCACCAGTACTGTAGCCATGCATCCTAAGTTCACCAGTACTGTAGGCATGCATCCTAAGTTCACCAGTACTGTAGCCATGCATCCTAAGTTCACCAGTACTGTAGCCATGCATCCTAAGTTCACCAGTACTGTAGGCATGCATCCTAAGTTCACCAGTACTGTAGCCATGCATCCTAAGTTCACCAGTACTGTAGGCATGCATCCTAAGTTCACCAGTACTGTAGCCATGCATCCTAAGTTCACCAGTACTGTAGGCATGCATCCTAAGTTCACCAGTACTGTAGCCATGCATCCTAAGTTCACCAGTACTGTAGACATGCATCCTAAGTTCACCAGTACTGTAGCCATGCATCCTAAGTTCACCAGTACTGTAGCCATGCATCCTAAGTTCACCAGTACTGTAGGCATGCATCCTAAGTTCACCAGTACTGTAGGCATGCATCCTAAGTTCACCAGTACTGTAGCCATGCATCCTAAGTTCACCAGTACTGTAGGCATGCATCCTAAGTTCACCAGTACTGTAGGCATGCATCCTAAGTTCACCAGTACTGTAGCCATGCATCCTAAGTTCACCAGTACTGTAGCCATGCATCCTAAGTTCACCAGTACTGTAGACATGCATCCTAAGTTCACCAGTACTGTAGCCATGCATCCTAAGTTCACCAGTACTGTAGCCATGCATCCTAAGTTCACCAGTACTGTAGCCATGCATCCTAAGTTCACCAGTACTGTAGCCATGCATCCTAAGTTCACCAGTACTGTAGCCATGCATCCTAAGTTCACCAGTACTGTAGCCATGCATCCTAAGTTCACCAGTACTGTAGCCATGCATCCTAAGTTCACCAGTACTGTAGCCATGCATCCTAAGTTCACCAGTACTGTAGGCCTGCATCCTAAGTTCACCAGTACTGTAGCCATGCATCCTAAGTTCACCAGTACTGTAGCCATGCATCCTAAGTTCACCAGTACTGTAGGCCTGCATCCTAAGTTCACCAGTACTGTAGCCATGCATTTTAAGTTCACCAGTACTGTAGGCATGCATCCTAAGTTCACCAGTACTGTAGGCATGCATCCTAAGTTCACCAGTACTGTAGGCATGCATCCTAAGTTCACCAGTACTGTAGCCATGCATCCTAAGTTCACCAGTACTGTAGCCATGCATCCTAAGTCCCAAACCCGCGGCCACCAACAACCAGTCCGCGGGTACAGTATGTCTCAGGCTGGACCACCAGAGGAAACCATGTCCCGGTCCACTCCTGCATCGCCGCCCGGTGTCATATCGTTCTCCGTAGCGTGGCTAATCCCAACACAACACAACACTGATCCCATGGACCCAAAATCCACCCACTGTTGTATGCAAGTGCCTTGTCGTATGCAAGCCTGTGATGGTGTTGAAGCACACAGAGTCCACAGAGGTTGCAAATGCATCTTAAATCTGCACCCTGCACTACATTAACGATGGTAGTTACAATGGAGCAGTTTAATGTCATGCTCAGGACACACACACACGCACACAAGTACGCACGCACGCACAAGCACACGCACACGCACGCACTTCATTATAATTATAGACACTTCTCGACCACTTTAACACCGATGTTTTAAATGTCTGATTCTGAATATTTTAGTGCCAGCGACATTCAACCGTTTTACATCCCTATACTTAAAATGCAGTATAGCACAGTGTAAATCCCCTGACAGCAGAACTATACTGTACTATATTGAAGGAAACAGTCTAGTGGATGATCCTCTCTGCATGGATCAGAACCTGCAGGCCCGTTCGTTGGCAGAGGTCCAATAAACCACAGCACAGGCTGCAGGTTTTCCAGAGGAATTCATATCAGAACCTGTCAGGGGGCCTCCAGCTCGTAGCGCGCCACTCGGTGGCGCGCTATGAGCTTGTAGATCTGCTATTTTTCAATAGCTAAAGCATAACATAATGCTATAACACCAAAAGGGGTAAACATTTTCCATGTCAAGGTTCCCCCAAATAGATAATATGGCGGAACCACAGCTGAAAACCTTTCTTTCCATGCAGGGACCCCCATATGAGAATATTAAGCATTGTTTTATTTAGGAATATTCTTTCACATTTCTGAATAGCGGAAGTATAAAATAGGGTTAAGGTGGTTATAAACCCGCTCCTCATTCGTATACACCCTTGGAACCCCATAGCGAGGACCTCTGGGGGGTCCCCAGACCCCACTTTGAGACCCCCTGGTGTGCGGCGGTGCCGGTGTCCATGTTACAACATTTGCATGATGGATGCTGGTAGCAGCTGAGCGGGACAGGCTGTCTTAGTTAACACATTTTAGACGGGAACCCCTTTTGGTGTTTTAAACATTATGTTGTAATTTAGCTATTGAAAAATAGCAGATCTACAAGCTCGTAGCGCGCCACTCGGTGGCGCGCTACGAGCTTGTAGGTCTGCTATTTTTTTGAAAAGTCGTGAGAAAGGGGCCGCAAATCTTTGAATATATATATTCTTTCAGAGCGAACATTTTTAACTAAAATATTGGCTTCTTGGGGGGGGTCCCTGGAACTACATATTTTGAGATGGGGGGGGGGGGGGGGTCCGTGTCCCAATAGAGGTCATTCTGGGGGTCCTTGACATGAAAAAGGTTGAGCACCACTGACACATATAGAAACATGGGTTTTTCAGAAAAATGTTAGGATTTAGAAGCCTTTTTTTAAATGGACGTCAGGCCTGAATGGGTTAATGGCTCTCTGAGGAACAGAACCATGCATGCTGATTGGTCTAAAGGATAAATAACACTCTGGGGGGGAGAGAGAGAGAGAGAGAGAGAGAGAGAGAGAGAGAGAGAGAGAGAGAGAGAGAGAGAGAGAGAGAGAGAGAGAGAGAGAGAGCCCTTTGGCACAGCGGTGTGCTTCATTTAAATACAGTGGAGTGAAGGCAGAGAACCAAAATCACATTGCCTATACACATCAGAGTGTGTACAGTATATATAAATACTGTATATATATATATATTCGCTGTACACACACACAGTCACAATGTTGCAGTGGGGGTCTGTTCCAGCTGTGTTGTCTTGACAGTACTACACACTGCAAGATGCACACACACACACACACACACACACACACACACACACACACACACACACACACACACACACACACACACACACACACACACACACACACACACACACACACACACACACACGCTCATCCTCATCCCCGTGTCTGTCGATCTCTCTGGAACTAATGGATGCTGACACACCGACATGGTGCTCCAACACACACCTGCCATGTGTCTCTGACTGACACAGACACGGACACAGACATGGTGCTCCAACACACACCTGCCATGTGTCTCTGACTGACACAGACACGGACACAGACATGGTGCTCCAACACACACCTGCCATGTGTCTCTGACTGACACAGACACGGACACAGACATGGTGCTCCAACACACACCTGCCATGTGTCTCTGACTGACACAGACACAGACACAGACATGGTGCTCCAACACACACCTGCCATGTGTCTCTGACTGACACAGACACAGACATGGTGCTACAACACACACCTGCCCTGTGTCTCTGACTGACACAGACACAGACACAGACATGGTGCTCCAACACACACCTGCCATGTGTCTCTGACTGACACAGACACAGACATGGTGCTACAACACACACCTGCCCTGTGTCTCTGACTGACACAGACACAGACATGGTGCTACAACACACACCTGCCATGTGTCTCTGACTGACACAGACACAGACACAGACATGGTGCTCCAACACACACCTGCCATGTGTCTCTGACTGACACAGACACAGACATGGTGCTACAACACACACCTGCCCTGTGTCTCTGACTGACACAGACACAGACACAGACATGGTGCTCCAACACACACCTGCCATGTGTCTCTGACTGACACAGACACAGACATGGTGCTACAACACACACCTGCCCTGTGTCTCTGACTGACACAGACACAGACATGGTGCTACAACACACACCTGCCATGTGTCTCTGACTGACACAGACACGGACACAGACATGGTGCTCCAACACACACCTGCCATGTGTCTCTGACTGACACAGACACAGACACAGACATGGTGCTCCAACACACACCTGCCATGTGTCTCTGACTGACACAGACACAGACATGGTGCTACAACACACACCTGCCCTGTGTCTCTGACTGACACAGACACAGACACAGACATGGTGCTCCAACACACACCTGCCATGTGTCTCTGACTGACACAGACACAGACATGGTGCTACAACACACACCTGCCCTGTGTCTCTGACTGACACAGACACAGACATGGTGCTACAACACACACCTGCCATGTGTCTCTGACTGACACAGACACAGACACAGACATGGTGCTCCAACACACACCTGCCATGTGTCTCTGACTGACACAGACACAGACATGGTGCTACAACACACACCTGCCCTGTGTCTCTGACTGACACAGACACAGACACAGACATGGTGCTCCAACACACACCTGCCATGTGTCTCTGACTGACACAGACACAGACATGGTGCTACAACACACACCTGCCATGTGTCTCTGACTGACACAGACACGGACACAGACATGGTGCTCCAACACACACCTGCCATGTGTCTCTGACTGACACAGACACAGACACAGACATGGTGCTCCAACACACACCTGCCATGTGTCTCTGACTGACACAGACACAGACACAGACATGGTGCTCCAACACACACCTGCCATGTGTCTCTGACTGACACAGACACAGACATGGTGCTACAACACACACCTGCCCTGTGTCTCTGACTGACACAGACACAGACACAGACATGGTGCTACAACACACACCTGCCATGTGTCTCTGACTGACACAGACACGGACACAGACATGGTGCTCCAACACACACCTGCCATGTGTCTCTGACTGACACAGACACAGACACAGACATGGTGCTCCAACACACACCTGCCATGTGTCTCTGACTGACACAGACACAGACACAGACATGGTGCTCCAACACACACCTGCCATGTGTCTCTGACTGACACAGACACAGACATGGTGCTCCAACACACACCTGCCATGTGTCTCTGACTGACACAGACACAGACACAGACATGGTGCTCCAACACACACCTGCCATGTGTCTCTGACTGACACAGACACAGACACAGACATGGTGCTCCAACACACACCTGCCATGTGTCTCTGACTGACACAGACACAGACATGGTGCTCCAACACACACCTGCCATGTGTCTCTGACTGACACAGACACAGACATGGTGCTCCAACACACACCTGCCATGTGTCTCTGACTGACACAGACACAGACACAGACATGGTGCTCCAACACACACCTGCCCTGTGTCTCTGACTGACACAGACACAGACATGGTGCTACAACACACACCTGCCCTGTGTCTCTGACTGACACAGACACAGACATGGTGCTACAACACACACCTGCCATGTGTCCCCGACTGACACAGACACAGACACAGACATGGTGCTCCAACACACACCTGCCATGTGTCTCTGACTGACACAGACACAGACATGGTGCTACAACACACACCTGCCATGTGTCTCTGACTGACACAGACACAGACATGGTGCTACAACACACACCTGCCATGTGTCTCTGACTGACACAGACACAGACATGGTGCTACAACACACACCTGCCATGTGTCTCTGACTGACACAGACACAGACACAGACACAGACATGGTGCTCCAACACACACCTGCCCTGTGTCTCTGACTGACACAGACACAGACACAGACACAGACATGGTGCTACAACACACACCTGCCATGTGTCTCTGACTGACACAGACACAGACACAGACACAGACATGGTGCTACAACACACACCTGCCATGTGTCTCTGACTGACACAGACACAGACACAGACATGGTGCTACAACACACACCTGTCATGTGTCTCTGACTGACACAGACACAGACACAGACACAGACATGGTGCTACAACACACACCTGCCATGTGTCTCTGACTGACACAGACACAGACATGGTGCTACAACACACAACTGCCATGTGTCTCTGACTGACACAGACACAGACACAGACACAGACATGGTGCTCCAACACACACCTGTCATGTGTCTCTGACTGACACAGACACAGACATGGTGCTACAACACACAACTGCCATGTGTCTCTGACTGACACAGACACAGACACAGACACAGACATGGTGCTCCAACACACACCTGTCATGTGTCTCTGACTGACACAGACACAGACACAGACACAGACATGGTGCTACAACACACAACTGTCATGTGTCTCTGACTGACACAGACACAGACACAGACACAGACATGGTGCTCCAACACACACCTGTCATGTGTCTCTGACTGACACAGACACAGACACAGACACAGACATGGTGCTACAACACACAACTGCCATGTGTCTCTGACTGACACAGACACAGACACAGACATGGTGCTCCAACACACACCTGTCATGTGTCTCTGACTGACACAGACACAGACACAGACACAGACATGGTGCTACAACACACAACTGTCATGTGTCTCTGACTGACACAGACACAGACACAGACACAGACATGGTGCTCCAACACACACCTGTCATGTGTCTCTGACTGACACAGACACAGACACAGACACAGACATGGTGCTACAACACACAACTGCCATGTGTCTCTGACTGACACAGACACAGACACAGACATGGTGCTCCAACACACACCTGTCATGTGTCTCTGACTGACACAGACACAGACACAGACATGGTGCTACAACACACACCTGCCATGTGTCTCTGACTGACACAGACACAGACACAGACATGGTGCTCCAACACACACCTGTCATGTGTCTCTGACTGACACAGACACAGACACAGACATGGTGCTACAACACACACCTGCCCTGTGTCTCTGACTGACACAGACACAGATACAGACACAGACACAGACACTCACCAATCACCACACACGACCACACAACCTAACGCATGTTCATATAGGCTATAGGCCGCTATTGACCTTTTGCAGACCACGGCGGCCATGTTTACGTAACAGACGTGATCTTGCGTTGTGTTATATGAAGTAGGCCTACCATATAAGACCAGGATCTCAGCAGTGAAGTAGGCCTACCATAGACCAGGATCTCAGCAGTGAAGTAGGCCCCCCATAGACCAGGATCTCAGCAGTGAAGTAGGCCTACCATAGACCAGGATCTCAGCAGTGAAGTAGGCCCACCATGGACCAGGATCTCAGCAGTGAAGTAGGCCCACCATGGACCAGGATCTCAGCAGTGAAGTAGGCCCACCATAGACCAGGATCTCAGCAGTGAAGTAGGCCTACCATAGACCAGGATCTCAGCAGTGAAGTAGGCCCACCATAGACCAGGATCTCAGCAGTGAAGTAGGCCCACCATAGACCAGGATCTCAGCAGTGAAGTAGGCCTACCATAGACCAGGATCTCAGCAGTGAAGTAGGCCTACCATAGGCCAGGATCTCAGCAGTGAAGTAGGCCCACCATAGACCAGGATCTCAGCAGTGAAGTAGGCCTACCATAGACCAGGATCTCAGCAGTTTAGACCAGGATCTCAGTAGTGAAGTAGGCCCACCATAGACCAGGATCTCAGCAGTGAAGTAGGCCCACCATAGACCAGGATCTCAGCAGTGAAGTAGGCCTACCATAGACCAGGATCTCAGCAGTTTAGACCAGGATCTCAGTAGTGAAGTAGGCCCACCATAGACCAGGATCTCAGCAGTGAAGTAGGCCCACCATAGACCAGGATCTCAGCAGTGAAGTAGGCCCACCATAGACCAGGATCTCAGCAGTGAAGTAGGCCTACCATAGACCAGGATCTCAGCAGTGAAGTAGGCCCACCATAGACCAGGATCTCAGCAGTGAAGTAGGCCCACCATAGACCAGGATCTCAGCAGTGAAGTAGGCCCACCATAGACCAGGATCTCAGCAGTGAAGTAGGCCCACCATAGACCAGGATCTCAGCAGTGAGTAGATTCATCCTGTACAAAAGACAACGAGGCAATCACTGCTCTGCTCTGTGACTCGTATGTTTTCCACATTACATTCGCTGGAGAAAAAAACCAGATGCAGTACCATGAAAACACAGTATGTGTCTTAACAACTTTGGGTACATATATCATATTATATGTAAATAATCTGCAGAACAACATAAACACAACCTATACCGATTTTTTATGAAATAGGAAGTGCGGTAGGTTACGTCATTTCCTTTAAAGGCAACCGCCTGAACTCTTAAAGTCACAGAACACTGGATCACAATACAATGTAATGCCTGGGCAACTGGAAGCACTATTAACCATGTTACATTAAGAGTTTGAAGCACTCGTTTTCAGTAAAGCTAACGTCCTGCTGCCTCCTGCATTATGTGCTAATTCAAAACAGGTGGCACGCAGCACAGGGGCAGTTGAGTGATATCTAACGAGCACTTCCAAACTCCAGCACTTGGAAAAATAATCACCTGCAAGGACACAAAGTCTAAGTTATGTAACTCATAACAACATGTCTACGGTGGGTTTTTATGAAACAAACACTTTGAGGATAGAAAGAGAATAATTCAAGCTTTCCGTAACGGCTGCAATGTTGTTGAGTTTGATGTTGTTAATCCATTTTGGGCGGGAACCCCTTTTGGTGTTAGCATTATGTTATGCTTTAGCTATTGCTACGAGCTTGTAGATCTGCTATTTTCGAAAAATCGAAGAACGACTGACATATAGAAACATAGCTTTTTTTCCAGAAAACTGTCAGGATGTAGAAGTACATTTTTTGAATCTGATCTCAAGTCAGAATGGGTTAATACAATCAGATAGGACTTTTTTTCTGGGCTGTGTAGTGCTCCACTTCCTGTCGATCAGTAAGTGATGCTGAGAGGTGGCTCACCATCAGGTGGGATGAGATGTTGATCCATCATTTCTTGATCTTTCTGCTGTTCCTTCGTCTGGAATGTGGTCTCCGTTGTTATTGTTGTCGTTGGTTGCCATGGCTGTCAGTTCCCACCTGATGTCGTGTGTGAGTTCTGATTGGTCCAGAGCGTACTGATTAACTTCTAGCTTACATAACGTCTTAAGACAAGGACTCAAGTCTAAGATGAACAGCTCATCAGAGATAGTGTCATCTCCTTTCCTTCCTCCAAAGAGGATGATACGATCTCCCACAATGCAACAGCACATACCACGCATTGGACATGGTCCTTTCCTCTTGGGCTCAACCTTCTTCCAGGAGAAGGTCTCTGGACTGAATTTCCACACATCATTGAAGGTCGGGTTACTGTTCCAGCCACCAAATATGTACAGCTCTCCATTGTAGGTAAATGCTGAATGACACCAGCGTCCTTCTGGTAGAAGTTGTGCAGAAGGTGTGTCCAGCCAGATGTTGTTCTCTGTGTCAAAGACTCTGATGGTGTTGTCGCTCCACTGGGGCCTCCAGCCCCCGAATATAAACATCTTGGTACCAATGATAGTAGCAGAGTGAGCTTCTGAATCAGGAGGTGGAGTTCCTCTGGTGTTAATTAAAGTCCAGATCATTGTGCTCGTGTCCAACTTGTACATGTCATTAGTGCGTCCAGTCAGCTTGGTGTGTCCTCCATGGATAAACATGACCTTCTCCAACACACAGGCTGAGTGGCCCCACCTCCCCTCTGGAACAGTCCCAGAAACCCTGGGTTGGAACCATCTGTGGGAGTCAACATCAAATGCATAAAGCACATTGCAGTAAGGCTCCCCTCCCCAGATGTAGACTGTATCTTCAACCAACACAGCTGTTTGGCCCCAGCGCTGGGATGGAACCTCAAGGTGACCGTCTCCTCTTCCTGGTTCCACTGGAGGTAACTTCTTCCAGCATAAAGACATTGTGTTGAAGACATGGACATCCATCTGTTCCATGTTGTTGAAGGTCCCTCCATAACCGTAGCCTCCAAAGGAATACAGTTTGTTCCTCACTGCTACAGCAGCATCATAGACTCGCTTTGGTCCTCCTGCTTTGGAAACGATCCAAGACAGCATCACCCTGTCTGTCTGTCTGTCTGTCTGTCTGTCTGTCTCGCTCTCTTCTCTCTCTCGACGTCTGCAGTCATTTTCAACACGGTGCATCATCTTATATCTTCTGGTGTGAAATCACATGAGACACAAACTGTTGCCATGCACGCCTTAACGACGCCAATTAGTGCAGCTGTTCTTCATCTGCTCCCTTTGAACTCTATTGCTATATTTATTACTTCATAGCGGCTACCTTGGGGTCTATGGATCTATGGGTCTATGGATCTATGGGTCTATGGATCTATGGGTCTATGGATCTATGGGTCTTCCACACGTAGAGCATAGTATAGTATATATGTATAGTTTATAATATAGTTTAATTATATATATATTCCACTGTTACGTTCTTAGCTTACGCATTTTTCATGCTAAATGCTTTTTATGTGATGCATTCCCATGCTTTTTTGTTCTTGCTTAATGTAAGTCACTCTGGATTAAGAGCGTCTGCTAAATGCCTAAATTGTAAATTGCTACAACGTTCCCCAACACTGAGCTGTGTTGTATTTTGAGGTATTTTGTGGGTGTGTGCGCACGTGCGTGGAATGTGCTGAAGCTGACTGGCTGAGCACGGAATGTATGGTGATAACAGTGCCGCTCACTTCACGCAGGTGTGATATTTTTCTCCATATCGCTGTGTGAGAGACAGTCCACTGAGCAACTCAAAGTGAGGCTGAATGACAAGCATTTTGCATTCTGGCTCTTTGAGGGGAGCTAGCGCCCCCCTATGGCCAGCTCTGTGTGTTTGTGTGTTCTCAGGGGCGGCCTTAGGAATCTGGAGGCCCGTTTCAAGACCAAATATGAGGCCCCCCATATACCTATGACATCATTATTTTGTTGAGCCCCCCCCCTGAGGGTGGAGGCCCGTTTCAATTGAAACTGGTGAAACATACTTAAAGGAGAAGTCCATGCTAGAATGCTTTCTTATCTTTCTTACTTTTCTTTGTAGTTGTTACGTCCCCACCAAAGAGGTCCAGGTGTTATTTTGTGCAAAAACTCCTTCTTGGCTATTTCCCCTACCATAAGCCCTCAATGAATTGCATTGCATTGAATGGGAATTGAATGGGGCTATGGGGTGTTATGCTAGTTCGCTTATTTCCATCGAAATAAGTAGTAAAGTGTGCCCCTTGGGATATTATTTACATTATGAAGAAAGGATATATACAAATAAATTATAATTTTGAGCGATGGAAATAAGCGAATTAGCACAACACCCCTTAGCCCCATTCAATTCCCATTCAATTCAATGCAATTCATTTAGGGCTTATGGTAGGGGAAACAGCCAATAAGGAGCTTTTGCACAAAATAACACCTGGACCTCTTTGATGGGGACGTAACAACTACAAAGAAAGGTAAGAAAGCCTTTTAGTATGGAATTCTCCTTTAAGGCCTCCTATGTAGCTTACAGTAGATCAGCTATTTTCGCCATTCTATAAAATCCATAACATATTCTTTGTACGTTTGGGTACCAGGCCGAGAAACCAAATTTCTCTTGTTGGTCTTGAGATGGAAAAAGTCTGGGAACACCTGGACTATATTATATATACATACACGCGTGTGTACACCCCTGTACAGTACATGTATGTATATGTACACAGCGTGTGAAGCACACATGACGCGTCTACTCTGCACGCCATAATGTACCGAGGTGCAGTCAGCTCTCTCACGGGGCCTCGGCCAGGTCCAACAAGGAGTGACTAAGTGCGTCCCGTGGACAGAAAAGCACAGGTTTTTCCTTTTGCCAAAAAAATAAACCTCTAGGGTTTGGCCCTTATATATAGCTGCAAACAGTGGAGCTTGTCTCAAAGGTGGCCATTTTTTTTTTTGGTCTGACTCGATCTGTGCTGTGTCTCACAGCACTTATTTCATGTTAACCCATTTTGGGCAGGAACCCATTTTGGTGCTATAGCATCGTGTCGTGCTTTAGCTATTGAAAAATAGCAAGATCTACAAGCTCGTAGCGCGCCGCACGCACGCACGCACGCAGGCAGGCACGCACGCACGCACGCACGCACAAGAAGCCCAGAAGCCCAGAACTTAGAAGCCGGTCTCCATTGGCTATATGTGGTGGAAATTCCCCCTTTGAGAGACGGGTATAGTTGTTTGGGTTCCCATAATGCAGAAGACGGAGGAATCTAACCCAGGTGGAGACTTCGGGGTCTCGTCTGAGTGAGAATGGGTGTCTCTCTCTCTGCCCAAAGATCAACGCAGAAGAAGGCTAATATCTCTTGAGGGATTAATTTCCCCTTTGGCTGAGCAGTATATTTCTGTTTTTTTCCCATGCTCGAGTGAGTCGCAGGTTCAAATGCAGGTGGATGCAAAAAAAAAACCTACCAAACAAGAGGCGATATTTCCTCAAATGGATTCCAAATCTCAAAAACATGTAGTGTCCTTTCTAACTGTCTACGGTGTCAGAGGAATGACTATAGACTCCCATGGTGTGTAGTACAATAAGACAATACATTATTGCATAAAGCTGGAATATGTAGGCTATACCATAACACATTTAGGCCTGACGTCGAAATAAAATAAAAAGGTATTCTGAAATAATACATATTCAAGATTCAAGATTTGTGCCACATTTTTCACGATTTCTTCAAAAATAGCAGACCTACAAGCTCATAGCACGCCACTCGGTGGCGCGCTATGAGCTTGTAGATCTGCTATTTGCTAGCTATCTGCTAGCTAAAGTATAACAATAATGCTTCGTTAAAACCCCAAAAGGGATTCCAGAATGCGATAGAGAATCACATATCACATAATCTCAGCTTCAGGAGTTTCAGCAGACATGTTCTCGGCACATAGTTTGTGTGTGTCTTATCGTCACTATATAGGCTGCTGTGAATGTTCCAAGAAGCCAAATAATATGGAGAGAAAGAAAGTGTTGATAGTGGAAAATAAGGTAAGGGATGATGAAGTACTATCTGATTTAAGTATGTACGTTTCCTGTGTTGTACCCAGAGGTTCACAAACATACATTCACAGACAGAGACTGCATGAGGACTGTAAGGTTTTATGATATTTGATTTGTTTCCATTAAGCTATAAGGGCAACATGTGTCTTTCATTATTGATTCGGCATGCAGCTGCTTGTCTGCGTGCGTAGTGTTAGTCCGATGTCCCAATATTGTGATATTACTACCCCTAACCCCTAACCCTAAACCCTAACCCTAAAGGTTCATACATAGTCTGGATTTTCGGTGGTGAGCTGACCACCGAACTACAACATGACGTCACTGAGCCGCGGTGAAGAGCAAACCACCGCCACCGCTCCAGCCCTTCTCTCTGTGTTTACTCACCACCGCTCAACGTTATTTCAACTCCGGTGGTCACCTCACCACCGGAGCGGTGGTCAGCTCACCACCGGAGCGGTGGTGAGCTCACCAGCGGAGCGGTGGTCAGCTCACCACCGGAGCGGTGGTCAGCTCACCACCGGAGCGGTGGTGAGCTCACCAGCGGAGCGGTGGTCACCTCACCAGCGGAGCGGTGGTCAGCTCACCAGCGGAGCGGTGGTCAGCTCACCAGCGGAGCAGTGGTCAGCTCACCACCGGAGCGGTGGTCACCTCACCACCGGAGCGGTGGTCACCTCACCACCGGAGAGGTGGTCACCTCACCAGCGGAGAGGTGGTCCTATACCCTATAACTGCACGCGGAAGCCACGGGTGATCTTAACCGGCCACGTACAGTATGTGGGACTACTGCGTGCCCCACTGTGTGTCTACTGTAAATGAAGTCATGCAGGGTAGTGAGTGAGAGTGTCATTATAATATCATATAGTGGAACTGTCTACAATCAATCTTAAAACTGAACAACTTGATTTCACTTGAACGTTTTAAAAGACTTGTATCAGGATCCATTTGAGATCCAGCTGTAACTTGTTCACTCCGAATTGTCTCTTATCCTGTAATGTGTCTGTGTTTATATTGTACTGTATGTTGTGCGTTACTGTAATCAGGTTTATATTGTATGTTGTGTTACTGTAATCAGGGAGTTATTGTGTTTATATTGTATGTTGTGTTACTGTAATCAGGGAGTTATTGTGTTTATATTGTATGTTGTGTGTTACTGTAATCAGGTTTATATTGTATGTTGTGTTACTGTAATCAGGGAGTTATTGTGTTTATATTGTATGTTGTGTGTTACTGTAACCAGGTTTATATTGTGTTACTGTAATCAGGGAGTTATTGTGTTTATATTGTATGTTGTGTGTTACTGTATTCAGGGCGTTATTGAAAAAGAGAGCTTGCTCTCAACTGACCCCCTATCCCTGAATAAATAAAGGTTAAAGAAAAGAAAGAAAAGATAATGAAAATAATGAAATTGTGGACTGTGGAATGCTTCACTATAGCCTACATAAGATTCAGCATACTGGGGGAAGAAGATTGCATTTTTCTATCTGATACTGTTGGCAAAACTCGCCATCTTTGATGCCAAGTTGAGCTGGCAGACGTATACTCATAAAATGGACAGGGCATGGAACGAGATTACATCAACGATGTCTGAAATGAGACTGATCTGAAAAATAACTGGAGTTGAGGTCAAATGCAAATGCTATAGTTGCATTGCCATCCCCTATGTGTTTTCGAAGCATTTGCTGCAATGAAATCATTAGTTCATGCATTCTCAAGCGGTTTTATTTAATATCTACAGGTATCTCCTCCACAGTAGTACTGACTGCATCAACTCACATTGCATCACTGTATACTGGTTAAACTACACTAAACTAAGTTTTGTCGATTAATTTGAACGGACATAAGTACTCACTAATCAGTGATCACGTCGCGCCTTTGGGTAATCTATTGCGACAGGCCAATGGCTGGGTTGCCTATTCTCTGCTCTGAGAAACAGATTTATTTAACTTCAGGGAAATACTGTCCACAAAACGGTTAAGCAGATGCTGGGCTTTAGTCATGGTGGAGCTGCAGTGTGTTTCGGGCCCAGCTTGTAATGCATAAGGAGTTGTATTGTACAGTTTTGCTATTGTACGAACTACAGTATACACCAGTAAGACGTGCAAACGCGGGAAGCGAACGCAGCTCGTACATATTTAAGTTGTCACCATGACTCAGCCATAACCATATAAGGAGTCCCCAAAGCAGCTCCATATATGGGCACAAAAGCGTGACACACAGACAGACAGACAGACAGACATGATGCAACACACTCCATATTTGGACGTAGCTCCATATATGGGCACAAAGGGGGGACACACGCACGCACGCACGGACAGACATGATCTGCTAGGTCTCATAGTAAGTCCTCACTGCATCCGCAATAATGTGACTATATATAAAACAAACATAGTCTAGTATTGTATCTAGTCGTCTACTGTATAGAAATGTACACATTTAGCAGACTCGAGTTGTGACAAATCATGACAACAAACACAATGTTTTTGGCCCGAACAAATAATTAGAAAGAAGAAAAAAACGGCACCAACACTTTTTCCTTGTTTTTCTTCTTTGTAATTATTTGTTTGGTCCAAAATATTGTGTTTTCTTGTCATGATTTGTCACAACTCCCAGTTGGCTTTAATAATTAAAAGGTCTTTAAATAAATACCTTTTTGAAATGTCTACAATGGGATTTTCTGGGCCTGGCGTCGTCATGAAAGGGGGCGGGACTGCGACGCTCTATAATAACATTCTTAACCAATTATTTTGTGGTCAGCAAAAAAACGAATCTAACCACATGCAATAAAACATGACACGATCCTTATGTCACCCTCAGCGTTACACCACAAAACATTAACCCATTTTGAGTGGGAACCCCTTTTGGTGTTAGCATTATGTTATGCTTTAGCTATTGGAAAAATAGCAGATCTACAAGCTCGTAGCGCGCCGCTATTTTTTTAAGAATCGTGAAAAGTGACATGAAAGTGTTTGAGAACGACTTGACATAGAAAAACTGCTTTTTCAAGAAAACGGTCAGGATTTAGAAGACATTTGCAGAATCGTTCCCAGGTCAAAATGGGTTAATTTAGGTAGTAAAAGAAAATCAAGAATCACCTTCCTGGTGAACTTTGGTATAACTTTGCTGAGGGATTCACGATGTTATTTCTATCCTGGGCTTCGGCAGCAGTAGAACCACAGAAGACTATAAGGTAACTTTATGAAAGAGATTGCGTTGAACTGAAAAGGACCAACGAAAGGCAATTTCCTTTGTGATCATAAAAAGCCCTTGAAGAATGTGGGGCAGAAAGAGAAGCACTGTAGATGCCCCGGTTGTAGAAACCAAGCATCTCCGACCAAATCCTCATTCTAATGTGTCTTCTATCAAGTAATAACATCTGTTATTGGGTCCAGGAGAGAAGACTTATCAACATCACGCACAGACCATTCATTTTAAGTTACCAGCTGTTCAACTGCCAGTGGTTGGAATTCTGTGGAAAGTACACTACACTACACTTACTCAAGTAGTTATAAGTACAACTCTGTGGTATAGGCCTACTTTTACTTTTGTACCAAACTTTCACAATTTTTCAAAAATAGCAGATCTACAAGCTCGTAGTGCGGCACTTGGTGCCGCACTATGAGCTTGTAGATCTGCTATTTTTCAATAGCTAAATGCTTAAAACACCAAAAGAAGTTCCCACTACTAATCCAATGTCGTATTTTTTTTATTACACTGGAATTATTTGAAAACTTTAGTTACTAGTTTACTTAGATTTTGATTATACAAACATGTGTTTGTATAATCTATACTGTACTGTACTGTACTTTACTGTAGATCTACAAGCTCATAGCGCTGCACTCGGTGCCGCGCTACGAGCTTGTAGATCTGCTATTTTTGAAAAATCTTGAAAATTATGGCGCAAATCTTTCAATATATTATTTCAGAGCGAACGCTTTGAACTCAAATCTTTGCTTCTGGGGGGGGTCCCTGGAACAACATATTTTCTGATGGGGGGGGGGGTTATACATTATTAACATTATTACATATGATTTTTGGGGGTCCTCGACCTGACATATTGAGCACCACTGATATAGAAACATAAGGTATTTCAGAAAACGGTCAGGGTTTAGAAGACATTGTTTGCATTATGTTGATGCCAATTACTTTTCCACTTTCCCCCCCAGAACATTTACTTACATACTATAGTATTCTACTTGTGGTAAATGTGACTTTTACTCCAATACTTCTTAAACCATTTTGGGCGGGAACCCCTTTTGGTGTTGGCATCATGTCATGCTTTAGCTTTTGAAAAATATCAGATCTACAAGCTCATCGCGCTACGAGCTTGTAGGTCTGCTATTTTTGAAAAATCGAAGTACGACTGACATTAGAAACATAGCTTTTTCGGAAAACTGTCAAGATGTAGAAGAACATTTTTAGAATCTGATCTCGGGTCAGAATGGAAAACTGTCAGGATGTAGAAGACATTTATAGAATCTGATCTCAGGTCAGAATGGGTTAAACCACTGTTCAGCGTTCCCTCCCAGTGCCTGCAGGTTCAAGCTGTTCACATCAAAGCAGTGATAGATTGTGTTCACATACCACGGGAAATATTTACCTGATAACAAACTGACATATTGGTTATATATCACTCACAACCTATAATAAGAAAAAGACCGCCATGAGAACCCATAGAATGCTCATCTTTTCCACTGTTCTGTACTGTACGCTCCCGTGGATGTTAGCCCATTCTGAACGGGAACCCATTTTGGTGTTAGCATCATGTCGTGCTTTAGCTATTGAAAAATAGCAGATCTACAAGCTCATAGCGCGCCACCGAGTGGCGCGCTATGAGCTTGTAGGTCTGATATTTTTGAAAAAAATCGAAGAACGACTGACACTTTTAGAATCTGATCTCAGGTCAGAATGGGTTAATCAGACCAGTTTGTGTGTCCAGTGGAAACCTCGTATGAATCTGATCTCAGGTCAGAATGGGTTAAAAGAGGCAATAATATTATAGCTTGACGAAGTAGGTCATGAAAATGGAAGACAGATGTTATTTGTTTCCTGGGGTGCTGGACAGAGGGAATTCATGACTTAACCCATTCTGACCTGAGATCAGATTCATACGAGGTTTCCACTGGACACACACACTGGTCTGATTAACCCATTCTGACCTGAGATCAGATTCTAAAAAATGTCCGTCGTTCTACGATTTTTCAAAAAATAGCAGACCTACAAGCCCTACGAGCTTGTAGGTCTGCTATTTTTCAATAGCTAAAGCATAACATGATGCCAACACCAAAACGGGTTCCCGTTCAGAATGGGTTAACCCGTTTAGGCCTGACATGATTCTATGTCAGTGGTTTTCAATATTTCATGTCAAGGACCCCAAACAAATATATGTAATTGGCCGCCGACCCCCGCCATCTGAAAATATGTTGTTCCAGGAACCTCTTAGAAGCAAAGATTTGAGTTAAAAACATTCGCTCTGAGAGAATATATATATATATATATTCAAAGATTTGCGCCACATTTTCACGATTTTTCAAAAATAGCAGACCTATACAAGCTCGTAGCGCGCCACTCGGTGCCGCGCTATGAGCTTGTAGATCTGCTATTTGTCAACAGTTAAAGTATAACATGAATGCTTAGAAACACCAAAAAGGGGTTCCCGTTTTGAATGAGTTAATGTTTAATGCAATGATAGAAATGTCCATATTTCAATTTAAGAGCAGGAAATCAAGTTGCATGAGATGTGAATCTGGAGCATTAATAATAATAATAACGTTGCAGTGAATGCATGCAGAATTCAATGCGCTGTTGGTCAAATCACTTACAATACTGTCTATCTCTGTTGATTCTGGGTTGGCCGGCACGCACTGAGGCATACATTGAAATTGTTTGTCGTGCGTTCAATGTTTGTGTTTACGCAATGTCTGTGTTTACACAAACAATCAAACTTGGCCAGATCATTGTCAATGGAATTCAATGTTTGCGTTAGGACAATGTTTGCGTTTACACAGACCTTCAAAGCTGGACATAGGAGGGGCCAACATGGGGGTCATCTTAAAATCGTCTCACATAAGAACTGTGGTCCAAAAATAAACAAACTGTCTCTGAGACCATGTCGGGGAGGATTCTCTGCATCGTTTACGACAATCAGTCACTAATATTTTGTTCTCTCTGTCATTTATTCATATTCATATGAGTGAACACAGGCGATATATGAGGCCATCTAAAATCCCCCCTATGGGGATTACAATGCAAATAAAAAAAAAGGTACATGAACTTTTTGCGCACTCTAGCGATAATGACGTCAGACTCCGCTGCTCTATAGGGGGCCCCTCAAAAATAGCAGATCTACAAGGTCACAATGCTGGGTCACATTTCGTTGGGAGATTGTATAGATCAAATAAACTGCGATTACGTCTTTAAACTGGACCGTACCGCACTTTGAGAACCAGCTGTCAGGAGATGACTGAACCCAAACATAATAATAATATCTCAAAAAGGACCCAAAGACGCTTTACATGGGGGGGGGGGGGGGGGGGGGGGGGGCTTTACAGAGGAAGAACAACATAAAATCAACTTTAAAAATGCAGAGCCACAAACAGGAAGATTCAAAATCCAATGATTTATTTAAGCCCAATTAAGGCAGTAATTAAGGGTAACAAGTCAAGTACCTAAGTAATTAAGTAATTAAGGGTAACAAACTAAAACGAGTAGTAGCTGAAAGCCCAAACCTTTCAAAGTACAGTCAGAAGTGTAAAACTGAAAACAGTCAAACTATGCTTACTGTAGTAGGCCCAATTACTTTAAAGGACGACAACAACAATAACAACCGAGACCACATTCCAGACGAAGGAACAGCAGAAAGATCAAGAAATGATGGATCAACATCTCATCCCACCTGATGGTGAGCCACCTCTCAGCAGACAAAAAGCACAGTCAAACTATGCTTACTGTAGTCGGCCCAATTACTTTAAAGGCTACTGATGTCTGCACTCTAATGCCCAATTAAAGTACAAAACACAAATGTCACACATTGACATAAACACTGATGCACTGATTGCATAACACCATGCATATATTAATAGAGAAGCAATAAGACAAACTTAGGTAGGTATACTGTGAGAGACATGTGAGTAGGACTCGACAGAGAATCACTTGACGGGCATTCTCACGTCAAACTTGACAAAACGTACTTTCCATACAGAAACTAATGAACTGCAAAGATTCATCAGGTGAAAAGGTTACAATACATACCAACGATGCTACGACTGGGAGAACACTAGAGCAGATGTTTGCAGATACAATACACAGAAGCTCCTCTGGTCTGCATGTGTCATGAGTAGTTTGCAATGAAAATCTAATACACTTCCTGAAAAGGTCACATGATGTGTGTCACATGACAAAACTGAAAGCCTACTTCCTGTATTTCTTAAAGAGACACTACTTGCCATAGGAAACAATGAATTGGCTTATTTTACACAATGTCTGTGTAAACAATGTCTTTGTTGACACAATGTCTGTGTTGACACAATGTCTGTGTTGACACAATGTCTGTGTTGACACAATGTCTGTGTTTACACAAACAATCAAAATTGGCCATTCAATGTCAATGGTATTCAATTCAATTCAAAGGGCTTTATTGGCATGAGAAAACATACGTTTACATTGCCAAAGCAGAAAGAACAATACAACAATACAGCAATACAATCAAAACAAAAATTATGTACTTTGAAGGTCAGAATCTTCAGTAGATTAACTCCTATGTACCAAGATCACTCGATGCAGGTATAGTGCAGGAATATACACAATGATTAGTCTTTAGGGTTGTGTTCCATTTGATATCCTTCTCCTATCACAGCAACTCACAAATCTGAATTGCTGCTGTGTTTGCACATTGTTGTACTTCGCCCAGCAGATATGGGAGTTTTTTGTCATTGGTCATGTTTTCAAAATCTCCGTGTATTCAATGTTTGTGTTAGGACAAACACAGACCCTCAAAGCTGGACATAGGAGGGGCTAACATGGGGGTCATCTTAAAATCGTCTCACATAAGAACTGTGGTCCAAAAATAAACAAACTGTCTCTGAGACAATGTCGGGGAGGCGTCTCTGTATCGTTTACGACAATCAGTCACTAATATTTCGTTCTCTCTCGGCAATTTGATATTCATATTCATATGAGTGAAGCAGCCTGGATGATTTGTTTATTTTTCAAACACAGGCGATATATGAGGCCATCTAAAATCCCAATGCAAATTTAAAAAAGGTACATGAACCTGTGGATTTATAGCGCACTCTAGCGATATTGGCGTCAGACTTCGGTGCTCTATAGGGGGTCCCTCAAAAATAGCAGATCTACAAGGTCACAATGCTGGGTCACATTTCGTTGAGAGATCGTAGAACGGCATTTTCAAATAAACTGCGATTACGTCTTTAAACTGGACCGTACCCCACTTTGAGAACCAGCTGTCAGGATAGCAGGATGACTGAACCCAAAAATGCAGAGCCACAAACGGCAAGATTCAGAATCCAATGATTCATTTAAACCCATTCTGATGGGAACCCATTTTGGTATTAGCATCATGTTATGCTTTAGCTATTGAAAAATAGCAGATCTACAAGCTCATAGCGCGCCACCGAGTGGCGCGCTACGAGCTTGTAGGTCTGCTATTTTTGAAAAATCAAAGAACAACTGACATTTTTTTAATCTGATCTCAGGTCAGAATGGGTTAATCAGACCAGTGTGTGTCCAGTGGAAACCTCGTATGAATCTGATCTCAGGTCAGAATGGGTTAAACCCAAGGCAGTATAAGGGTAACAAACAAAAGCGAGTAGTAGCAGAAAGCCCAGATTAACCTTCCAAAGTACAAAGAAAACTAGGAAGTCCAAAAAGGCCAGACTCTAGAGTCATAGGAGGCCTTAAGTATGTTTCACCAGTTTCAATTGAAACGGGCCTCCACCCTCAGGGGGGGCCTCAACAAAATAATGATGTCATAGGTATGTGGGGGCCTCATATTTGGTCTTGAAACGGGCCTCCAGATTCCTAAGGCCGCCCCTGAGAACACACAAACACACCAAGCTGGCCATAGGGGGGCGCTAGCTCCCCTCAAAGAGCCAGAATGCAAAATGCTTGTCATTCAGCCTCACTTTGAGTTGCTCAGTGGACTGTCTCTCACACAGTGATATGGAGAAAAATATCACACCCGCGTGACGTGAGCGGCACTGTTATCACCATGCATCACATTCCGTGCTCAGCCAGTCAGCTTGAGCACATTCCGCGCACGTGCGCAGGCACGCACACACACACACACACACACACACACACAGCCTCAAAATGCAACACAGTGATGTATATTGGAACTACAATTCACATTAAATATAGCTTAGATAACAGTTTTAAGTTGTCTCTGTTTAAATGAGAGAACAAACATGTTTATACAGGATCCATGGGCACAGCTGCAGGAGAAGTTTTAGCAGGACCCTAAAGATCTGGCTCGCTGAGAGCAGCTGTGGATAGCAAGCACCTACTGTGCTGTTGTCCTTCCTGTTGACCACTACCTTATAAGGGAATCATTTGGGACAGTGGGGGAACCTGAGACCACCTTTTCCCTTTGATGTCTTATAGTCCTGAGTTGTATTTAAACCTAATGAAATGTTTGTATCTGTGTGTGAGTTGAGTTCCCCACAAGCCGAGAGGCTGAAGGAGCTGTGAATGCTGTATATTCTACACTCTCTACAATAAAATGGACTTCGAAACTTTCATCTGCGTGCACCGTCGTCAGTCTCTCTTAAGTTGTTGCTCAGTGTTAGGGAATGCTGTAGCAATTTACAATTTAGGCATTTAGCAGACGCTCTTAATCCAGAGTGATTTACATTAAGCAAGAACAAAAAAGCATGGGAATGCATCACATAAAAAGCATTTATCATGAAACATGCGTAAGCAAAGAACGTAACAGTGGAATATCTATATATAATGAAACTATATTACAAACTATACATATATACTATACTATGCTATACGTGTGGAAGACCCATAGATCCATAGACCCCAAGGTAGCCGCAATGAAGTAATAAATATAGCAATAAGAGTTCAAAGGGGATAGATGAAGAACAGCTGCACTAATTGGCGTCGTTAAGGCGTGCATGGCAACAGTTTGTGTCTCGTGTGATTTCACAACAGAATATATAAGATGATGCACCGTGTTGAAAATGACTGTAGACGTCGAGAGAGAGAAGAGAGACAGACAGACAGACAGACAGATGTTGTCTTGGACCGTTTCCAAAGCAGGAGGACCAACGCGAGCCCTTCATGCTGCTGTAGCAGTGAGGAACAAACTGTATTCCTTTGGAGGATACGGTTATGGAGGGACCTTCAACCCAAAGGAACAGATGGATGTCCATGTCTTCAACACAATGTCTTTATGCTGGAAGAAGTTACCTCCAGTGGAACCAGGAAGAGGAGACGGTCACCTTGAGGTTCCATCCAGGCGCTGCGGCCACACAGCTGTGTTGGTTGAAGATACAGTCTACATCTGGGGAGGCTCTCCTTACTGCAGTGTGCTTTATGCATTTGATGTTGACTCCCACAGATGGTTCCAACCCAGGGTTTCTGGAACCGTTCCAGAGGAGAGGTGGTGCCACTCAGCCTGTGTGTTGGAGAAGGTCATGTTTATCCATGGAGGAGACAACAAGCTGACTGGAAGTACTAATGACATGTACAAGTTGGACACCAACACAATGGTCTGGACTTTAATTAACACCAGAGGAACTCCACCTCCTGATTCATCAGCTCACTCTGCCACCATCAATGGTACCAAGATGTTTGTATTCGGGGGCTGTAGGGTGGTCCAGGAGGTCTACAACACCATCAGAGTGTTTGACACAGAGACAAACGCCTGGCTGGAAACACCTTCTGCACAACTTCTACCAGAAGGACGCTATTGTCATTCAGCATTTACCTACAATGGAGAGCTGTACATATTTGGTGGCTGGAACAGTAACCAGAACTTCAATGATGTGTGGAAATTCAGTCCAGAGACCTTCTCCTGGAAGAAGGTTGAGCCCAAGGGGAAAGGACCATGTCCAATGTATGGTATGTGCTGTTGCATTGTGGGAGATTGTATCATCCTCTATGGAGGAAGAAAAGGAGACCACACTATCTCTGATGAGCTGTTCATCTTAGACTTGAGTCCTTGTCTTAAGACGTTATGTAAGCTAGAAGTTATTCAGTACGCTCTGGACCAATCAGAACTCCCACACGACATCAGGTGGGAACTGGCAGCCATGGCAACCAACGGCAACAGACAACAACAATAACAACCAAGACCACATTCCAGACGAAGGAACAGCAGAAAGATCAAGAAATGATGGATCAACATCTCATCCCACCTGATGGTGAGCCACCTCTCAGCATCACTTACTGAGATTCAAACCTCAGGAGACTCCTTCTCTCCAGACAGGCTCTCTAACCATTCAGGTAGGCATCAAACAATGACACAATGCGGTGGAAACACAAACCTGTGTCTGTATGTTCCAAACTGAATACGGTGGAACTCTCTTTATTGTATATTTATGTCTATGATCTTTTTTTATTTAAAGGACAAAGCAGTCCTGAAATGACTTGGTCCTATATTGTTATTGTTAGGTTTTTTTCCTTCTCCTTTTGCCAAAAAAATTATAATCGCGAAACTCGGCCTACATAAAAAACAAAAATCTTAAAGACTACCTGGTACACAGCAAGCTAAAAGGAATCAACACACCAGCACGCCAGAGACCAGAATACTTCAAACCCAAACAAATAGTTAAACTACAAAATGCACATTGGAGATTAAACAACAGATAACAGCCAGCACCAGCAACTGTGTTTATTTAATCACATGTGAAAAATGTGGCTTACAATATGTCGGAGAAACAAGTAAAACAATAGCTGCAAGGCTGAGACAACACAAATACAATATTAACAATGCAAAAAAGACAACTAAAAGGATTGTTCAACATTACATGGCACATGGCATTGAAGCTCTAAAAGTATACCTGGACTTCAACACAATCCCAACTGGACAGTAGGACAGAGACGTTTTAATGAAAAACAGTGGATCAAGAACCTCAACATGGATTTTCCTGGAGGTTTAAACATGCCAAAATATTAGACAAGTTGTTTTGATTTTGTACCAAAATCTCCACAGCCATATACATGCTAAACACAGCCAACAATCAATGGAAATCAGACTTTGAATAGAGGGGACAAATTAGCACATTCCACACCAAGCTAACCTGGGACACGAAGCAAGAGTGTACAGTGCACTGAAGTCCCCTCAGTCAACCCCCGCCACTCTTGGCCCTCTCTCTCTCTCGCTCACTCACTGCCTTGCTCTCTCCCACAATGTTAAGTTAGTAAAGTTACACCTATTTTATGTAAATAACATGGTAAAATGTGCAGCATTGGGAGGTAAAGGGGAGACACTTTCATTGTGAAGGGACGACAGGATGAGGAAAGGTGGTGTTGTTGCTAATTGTCGAGAGTAATGGCTGCGTGTGATATTGAACAGTCAAACTATTCGTATCAGTATACGGCTGTATCAACAAAATAATTATGTCATAGGTATATGGGGGCCTCATATTTGGTCTTGAAACGGGCCTCCAGATTCCTAAGGCCGCCCCTGTCAAGAGTTCAAGGCAGTAAACAAAAAGGCCACAGAGTACAAGGCAGTAAAAATCCCCCGTAGAGATGTTATGAGCTACTTTCTGTCCAAAATATTCCAAGAGTGACAATATCGAGCCGCCATTTTGATTTTTGCAACGTGCCGTAAAACAAGACGTGAGGGGGAGCGCTTGTTTAATAGCGTCCCTCCCTCCCTAGGGCGTCGGCCTCTTCTTTGGGTGTCTTACCTGCGCAGGTAAGATTCTATTAAACAAGCGCTCCCCCTCATGTCTTGTTTTACGGCACGTTGCAAAAATCTAAATGGCGGCTCGATATTGTCACTCTTGGAATATTCTTTATGAAAAACAAGCTCGGCAGATTGAAAGAGGATAATTCAAGCTTGGACTGCAGCTGCAATGTTGGTGAGTTTAACGTCATTTAAGACCAGCAGATCACAAACCAAAAAAGATGAATAGGAAGTGGATGGAGGGTATTGCAACTCTAAATTCAGCCCATTGTAAAAAAAAATCTAGAGTTGCAAATTGCGGCTAGGGAGCAGGTAAATTGGCAAAGTGTTCGGTAAACACAAAATCACACAAAAATAACAAACACATAAACAATCAACAAAGTGCATCACAATACATACTATTGATCAAACAAATGAAAGTACAAAAAAACATGTGTTTACATCGTGTTTACATTCAATAAAACAACACAACAAATACTGATCTAAATATAGAATAGCCTACCTCGTTGGCCGCTTGTTGTGTAAAGGAGGTTCTTGAATCTTGCGTTGCTTAAAGTTCTTGGAATGTCCTTTGACTCTGCTTTGGCTTCAGACGTCTTTCTAATAACTTTAAACAGTTTGTAAACACACTAAACTGTGCTGCTGCTTCCTTCATGCAGACCAGAGTCTGAATGAGTGAGACACAGTTTGTACCACCTGTGTGCAATGCCATGCAATCATGCATCAATCATACGGTCCAGTGTTGCTACTGACAGACAGGGAACTATGGGTTCTGCCTCAGAAAGTTATCACCACATCATGTTTTACATTCTTAACCTCATATGAAATCAATTATGAACCACATATTTATTATTGTATCATGACATTGTTATGAATTATGCTTTATGAACTTATGTATGACCGTGAATTTAGTATTTTAGCAAATTTAGTATTTTTATAGAAAGCATTGTAATAACAGCACTTACAATTAAATGTTGATGGAGACAGAGGAGATAAAACTAGTCAGGTCTTGATTTATCACTACAGTCAGACTGAGTCAAGCTGTATTAATAATGACAAATTGACTGGGCTTCATCATAACACATTATCATATGACATTATCATACAGGATGACATGGTGTCTGCTTCTCTCCTCCCGGGAAGATTTAGTGTCATATAGAGAGAGACACTCTTTTGGCAGAATGGAGATGGATTAACATCGTTGAATTAATTGTGGAGGGAGTGGAGAAGACATTATCCCCACCACACACACACACACACTACAGCAAATGTCCTTGACCTTGAGCAAGGCAGGAGTCACCGGCTGTCTGTCTTCTGATGGACGAGCTGAACATTTCAGGATCACAATTTAACCCATTCAGGCCTGACGTCTGCACTTTTCAGACGTCCCACAAATTGAGACCCTGTCTGTCCCACATTGTGACTGGCAGACATCAGTGTTCAAATGCCCTAATAGTTTAGTCCCCTAATAGTTGGCCTTCTGTTGTAAAGCTCTCTCTCATTGTCTCTCTTCCTGCCAGATGTGTTTTTAAAGCCTGTTAAAATAGCATAAAAATTAAAATAAAGCATGATTTTAAAACAAAATGTGAGACACCAAAGGAGTTTATAAATGATAGCCAATAGGCCTATTATGGTCGAATATGACATCAAGGCATTTAATATAAACTCAAGTAGTAAGTTGCTAACCCGGTACTCCAGTATCGCTTCGCTTGTGGGATGGGGGGATGAGGTCCCCCCATCCCACTTGTCCCACACAAGCAATACTTCTGTCCCTCAAATGAACAGTTTGGATCTGGTCACCCTAGACGAGAGCTCTCTCTCCACAGAGCCCAGCGGTCACTGCTTGGAATGTTCAGAGGCTGTCCAGTTCACTTTGGATCTTTGCTTCTCCTGACACAGCTCTACGACCTCCCTTATCTTGACATATATATAGAAGCAGTTGGATCGGTGGCCACAGAAGGAGTCACGCTACGGAGCTATGGTGTGCTTTCAATTATCCCTGTTGGTGTTTTTCCTTTGCCTTTATCTTATTTTAACCGATTTTGGGCAGGAACCCCTTTTTGTGTTTTAAGCATTGTGTTATGCTTTAGCTGTTGAAAAATAGCAGATCTACAAGCTCATAGCGCGGCACCGAGTGCCGCGCTATGAACTTGTAGGTCTGCTATTTTTGAAAAATTGTGAAAATGTGGCGCAAATCTTTGAATATATATTCTTTCAGGGTGAATGTTTTTAAGTCAAATCTTTGCTTCTGGGTCCCTGGAACAACATATTTTCAGATGGGAGTCTGCGGCCAAATACAGATAATTCTGGGGGTCCTTGACATGAAAAAGGTTGAGTAACGTCGCTGACATAGAAACATACGGTTTTTCAGAAAACTTTTAGGATTTAGAAGAATTATTTTAAAGAATCGTCCTCAGGTCTAAATGGGTTAACCACACGACACAGTAAAGGACTTTGACTTCATACATCAAGGCATAATATGGCGATAGCCGCGGCTAGCGTCTATAATAAGAGCCGTTTTGATTTCCAGCGGTTTGTTTTTTAAGACCCAACTGGAAAGTGTCGAAAGTGTCGTTAATTTCATCGACATGGACTTTCATCGTCCCAAGACTGTTTTTCCTCTATAAAACTTAACAAGGAAAATAACACATTTTGGTCAGGATGTTCAATGATTCCTCTCCTTAGCCTATAAGTATTTTGTCTAACACTAACATTCCTCTGATATATAGCCTTACTGAGTGGGATGCAGAATGACAATCAGAACGACAACATAAAAATAGCTAAATCAACAAAATAACACACATTAATCTCTTCGTGTTTTACCACTATATGAAAGTGCCACAATGTTGAACCACACGCTGGGCAGCCAGTGAACAGTGCAAAGCCAACAGCAATGTCACTTTGCACCATCTGTGGTACAAACTCTCTCGTCTACCCCCCACTCAGTGGGCGTTCCTGCATAACTTCCTGGTTTGATGATGATGTCACACGCTTAAACTCACTTTGCATGTTTCTTTGCCACTGGATGTGCCATTCACTTTAAGCATGCAAATACCCTCTACATATAAGCACACATTTTACACCCTATACCTGGCCCGAAAATGCTTTTTTTTTTTTTTTAATGATCAGATTTTTTTTTCTTCATTTTAAATTATATACAGGACCCCCCCCGGAACTCCCTCAAGGACCACTGGGGGGTCCCGCGGCCCCACTTTGAAGGAACCACTGTTCTTAACCCATTCAGACCTCAGCTCCATTCTATAAAATGTCTTCTAAAAACCATGACAGTTTTCTGAAACCTATACCGTATGTTTCTATATGTCTGTGGTTCTCAAACTATTTCATGTCAAGGACCCCTAGAATTATGTATATTTGGCCTTCGACCCCCATCTCAAAATATGTAGTTCCAGGGACCCCCCCTACCCCCCCCCCCCCCCCCCAGAAGCAAAGATATGAGTTGAAAAACGTTCAATCTGAAAGAATATAATATATTCAAAGATTTGTGCCACATTGTCAAGATTTTTCAAAAATAGCAGACCTACAAGCTCGTAGCGCGGCACCCCGGTGCCGCACTATGAGCTTGTAGATCTGCTATTTTTCAATAGCTAAAGTGTAACATAATGCTTTTAAACACCAAAAGGTATTCCCGTCTAGAATGGTTTAAGCATATGTGAGATACATCAGACTCCGGCGTTCTCATGGAAGGGGTCTTTACTTGTCAGCAGGGTCTGAGTCGCTCGCGGGGGCTGCAGGTTATAGAATCAAGACACACACACACGGACCAGATGTGAACACTGTGTGCTGCTGCTACTACGTTCCATATGGGAATATTTACAGCTTCTTTTTTTTTTTTTTAAGGTTTCCCAAAGATCAAAGTGTTGGAGATCCGTTTGGAACAGATTTTATGACACGCTTTAGCAAATTTGCAGGGGGGGAAACTTTAAAAGGGCCTGTAAAACGTGCTCCACAATGTGCACGCCACCCCATTAACCCATTCTGACCTGAGATCAGATTCATACGAGGTTTCCACTGGACACACACTGGTCTGATGAACCCATTCTGACCTGAGATCAGATTCTAAAAAATGTCAGTCGTTCTTCGATTTTTCAAAAATAGCAGACCTACAAGCTCGTAGCGCGCCACTCGGTGGCGCGCTATGAGCTTGTAGATCTGCTATTTTTCAATAGCTAAAGCATAACCTGATGCTAACACCAAAATGGGTTCCCGTTCAGAATGGGTTAAGTCTGATGTCCCACACCAATATGAACTGGAGACGTTAGAGAGTCAGTCTGATGTCCCACCAATATGAACTGGAGACGTTATAGAGTCAGTGTGATGTCCCACCAATATGAACTGGAGACATTATAGAGTCAGTCTGATGTCCCACCAATATGAACTGGAGACGTTAGAGAGTCAGTCTGATGTCCCACCAATATGAACTGGAGACGTTAGAGAGTCAGTCTGATGTCCCACCAATATGAACTGGAGACGTTATAGAGTCAGTCTGATGTCCCACACCAATATGAACTGGAGACGTTAGAGAGTCAGTCTGATGTCCCACCAATATGAACTGGAGACGTTATAGAGTCAGTCTGATGTCCCACCAATATGAACTGGAGACGTTATAGAGTCAGTCTGATGTCCCACCAATATGAACTGGAGACGTTATAGAGTCAGTCTGATGTCCCACCAATATGAACTGGAGACGTTATAGAGTCAGTCTGATGTCCCACCAATATGAACTGGAGACGTTATAGAGTCAGTCTGATGTCCCACCAATATGAACTGGAGACGTTATAGAGTCAGTCTGATGTCCCACCAATATGAACTGGAGACGTTATAGAGTCAGTCTGATGTCCCACCAATATGAACTGGAGACGTTATAGAGTCAGTCTGATGTCCCACACCAATATGAACTGGAGACGTTATAGAGTCAGTCTGATGTCCCACCAATATGAACTGGAGACGTTATAGAGTCAGTCTGATGTCCCACCAATATGAACTGGAGACGTTATAGAGTCAGTCCGATGTCCCACCAATATGAACTGGAGACGTTATAGAGTCAGTCTGATGTCCCACCAATATGAACTGGAGACGTTATAGAGTCAGTCTGATGTCCCACACCAATATGAACTGGAGACGTTATAGAGTCAGTCTGATGTCCCACACCAATATGAACTGGAGACGTTATAGAGTCAGTCTGATGTCCCACCAATATGAACTGGAGACGTTATAGAGTCAGTCTGATGTCCCACCAATATGAACTGGAGACGTTATAGAGTCAGTCTGATGTCCCACCAATATGAACTGGAGACGTTATAGAGTCAGTCTGATGTCCCACACCAATATGAACTGGAGACGTTATAGAGTCAGTCTGATGTCCCACACCAATATGAACTGGAGACGTTATAGAGTCAGTCTGATGTCCCACCAATATGAACTGGAGACGTTATAGAGTCAGTCTGATGTCCCACCAATATGAACTGGAGACGTTAGAGAGTCAGTCTGATGTCCCACCAATATGAACTGGAGACGTTATAGAGTCAGTCTGATGTCCCACCAATATGAACTGGAGACGTTATAGAGTCAGTCTGATGTCTCACCAATATGAACTGGAGACGTTATAGAGTCAGTCTGATGTCCCACACCAATATGAACTGGAGACGTTATAGAGTCAGTCTGATGTCCCACCAATATGAACTGGAGACGTTATAGAGTCAGTCTGATGTCCCACACCAATATGAACTGGAGACGTTATAGAGTCAGTCTGATGTCCCACACCAATATGAACTGGAGACGTTATAGAGTCAGTCTGATGTCCCACACCAATATGAACTGGAGACGTTATAGAGTCAGTCTGATGTCCCAATATGAACTGGAGACGTTATAGAGTCAGTCTGATGTCCCAATATGAACTGGAGACGTTATAGAGTCAGTCTGATGTCCCACCAATATGAACTGGAGACGTTATAGAGTCAGTCTGATGTCCCACCAATATGAACTGGAGACGTTATAGAGTCAGTCTGATGTCCCACCAATATGAACTGGAGACGTTATAGAGTCAGTCTGATGTCCCAATATGAACTGGAGACGTTATAGAGTCAGTCTGATGTCCCAATATGAACTGGAGACGTTATAGAGTCAGTCTGATGTCCCACCAATATGAACTGGAGACGTTATAGAGTCAGTCTGATGTCCCACCAATATGAACTGGAGACGTTATAGAGTCAGTCTGATGTCCCACACCAATATGAACTGGAGACGTTATAGAGTCAGTGCATGGAGTGGAATTTGGAAAAGTATATTTAGTCAAGTTAGAAACATCTTGGAATACTTTCATATTCTTTTCATACTTGTACATCTCTAGAGGAAAATATTGTGCTTTTCTTGAGTGGTGCAACCACTCCAAGGAACAGCTATGTCCTAACCTATGTGCCTATGTCCCGATGTTTAGAGTACCAGTAGGGGAAAAAGTGGCGCTGTTGAGCCAGAAACAGGGAGAGAGAGAGAGAGAGGGAGGCAGGGGGAGAGGGGAGTTGCACCACTCAGTTCACACGCGTGATATTTATACTCTACTGCAGAATTATGTTACATCTTTAATTAGTAGATTTACCTTAGCAGTACTTTAGGACATTTTCAGACAAAATGTGCATGTCTTTCAGTTTTGTCATTGTAATTAGGCTACTGTCAATTTAGGGGGAAATGATTTTTAACAAGTTAATGGCTTGGAAAATAACATAGAAAATGCATGGAACTTCCGGTGCGAGGTTTGCCAAATTGCCACCGATGAAAGCGCCCATGAGAGTGTTATGCAGGCATGTTGACTTCAGGCTGGCAGGGCACTGCGTCAGGGACCCAGAACTAGAGGCAAGTAAATTGACCCTAAGGGAGCCAACCCTGCGGGAAAGAAGCGTACCACCTATGTAGTGTAGACGTGCTGCGGCGCGACAGCTTGGCTGACAACACTGCAGAGCTCAAGAACCTGATGTTGGACAGGCGAGTGTGGAGGGCAGCGATCCAGGAATCCCGAGTTGGTGTTGGCTAGACTCTCACTCTCGCAGCAACTAACTATTATGTGTCATATTCTTCATAAATGCACAGCAGGGACAAAAAGGAAAGCAGAACACCATCCATTTATTGTGGAAAAAAGCAAACATTGGGAAATAAAACGAATCGATTCTGGCACATTGTTCATTTCTTATATTACAAAAAAGAGGAGCGGCTACAAATCTTGATAATTTATACAAATACAACAAACTTTCAAAAATAAATTCTTTTTAATTTAGTAAACTCTCTGTGAACACATTTTCTGCAATAACCCACCACTTGAGATCCCTGAGCAGAGACACAGAGTGAACACACATTTATTTATTTCCCCCCCGCCATCTTCACTCGCGATAAACAATAAGTGTATTATCACTTTATACAAAGAAGGATATCGTCAGCATATAGAGCAGTTTTTCCCCAACCATTTCTGGGTCAGGGCCCACCCATCTGGGTCAGGGCCCACCCTTCACGGCCCACCCATCTGGATCAGGGCCCACCCATCTGGATGAGGGCCCTGCACCCTTCGCAGCCCACCCATCTGTTCACTTAGTTAGTGGACAGCTGGGCATTTTGAGCATGTTTTATTTTAATGATCAATTAATTGATTGTGTTCAGATCTTAAAAATGTAACATACAGTATAGTAGTAGGCCTACATTTATTTTAATCAGTTACACAATTAATACTTTCGATTAAAATATAAATCGATTGATTTATTATTGACAAGATTAAGTGTTTTGACACATTTTTGCGGGTCCACTTACACTATCCTAATAATAGCCCACCAGTGCATGGACCCCGGCCCACAGGTTGGGAATCGCCTATAGTACCAGAATCCAGACGTCAGAACCACAACCACTGGGTGAGGATTTTTCCCCGTTCAAAGATCGTATCGTTTTGTTTTTAGTTTATCACGAGAATGTGCTCTTTTGTTTTATCACCAAATAAATAACATCCATGGAGCTTTGCACAAAAACAAATTTCTTTCTGCTCATAAGCAGCATTCCTGTTGCATTCCATATGTTCTTTCTGTAGGAATTTAAGTTGTCAATTCTCAGTAGTTCCATCAACCGAGCAACACTTTAACACCCACGGTTATAATTTGTAATGACATCTGAAAGTGCTTTTGCCAGGTTGTGACTGCATGCTTCAGTGGAGAAAATGTCCTAATGAAATGAAATTAGGAGAAAATTGATCTCCTAATGAAGCTTCCCAACGCCATACTTCTGGGTTTCACCTCAGTATTAATTCAACTTTCTCTTATATGATTTATTTTTTATCTTTTACACAGTTCTTATATAACATCATTTAAGTCTATGGGGGTTTGAAAGGGACCCAACGGGTTGTGGTTTTTCACGTCTTTCTTCAGTCCTCTATATAACTGCGTGAAGTGAAAGGAGTGATGGAGGAACAACAGGCTTCGTGACCATCTTTACTGTAACTGTATCCACAGTACTGTAACTGTATCCACAGTACTGTAACTGTATCCACAGTACTGTAACTGTATCCACAGTACTGTAACTGTATCCACAGTACTGTAACTGTATCCACAGTACTGTAACTGTATCCACAGTACTGTAACTGTATCCACAGTACTGTAACTGTATCCACAGTACTGTAACTGTATCCACAGCACTGTAACTGTATCCACAGTACTGTAACTGTATCCACAGTACTGTAACTGTATCCACAGTACTGTAACTGTATCCACAGTACTGTAACTGTATCCACAGCTGAGCAACGATCACCAACAATACAGATCAGTGTTGACTCACATCAGGACCACCCAGTAACCATGACAACCAGCTATAGTAAACATTAACATCCAAACCGTTTGTTCAAAACACAGCCAGTAATAATCATCACACAGATGCCCCAGTTGTTGTGAATTCACCCAGTGGTTCTAACAAACGGTCCATTTTGTAGACACTCTCAGAGTAACAGAGCGGTATAAAAGGGTCCATTTGGTTCCTATATAACTATATATCAATCATTTAGCCTGAAGATCCCCTTGCATGGGGAACACCCTCAAGCACTCTCTGGGGAATCCCGGCCCCTGGGACCCCAGCCCATACTTTGAATCCTGAATGCCGGCCCCCGGGACCCCATCCCATACTTTGAATCCTGAATGCCGGCCCCCGGGACCCCATCCCATACTTTGAATCCTGAATCCCGGCCCCCGGGACCCCATCCCATACTTTGAATCCCGAATCCCGGCCCCCGGGACCCCATCCCATACTTTGAATCCTGAATCCCGGCCCCCGGGACCCCATCCCATACTTGGAGAACCACCAACCGACTCAAACACACGTTTAAATATCACGTACCGTACCGTGTTGTTGTGGGAAAAATACTGACACGTTCCTTCTGTTGGCGAAAGAACAATACAAGGCATCATAACGTTATCTCCATAAAGCATATCGACCTTGGGGAGCTACTGTATATATAAGGGGAAAGGTGCGTGTGTATTGGGGAAATATAATATAGCAAATAATTGCCTATTAATTCAGTCTTATTCTGTACCATTTCTCAGTCTTTATGGGTAATGGGTGTTAGTGTACAATACATAATTATGACCTTACTTGTCAGTCGTGAGAAGAACGTGAGACGTGAACGAGACGTGAACGCATCACATCAGCTAAAGTCCCGTCACTAATACTGTAGTTACTGTACTTACTGTAACTGTACACATGAAACACAGTGCCAGCTGTTTCTGTTGCCACGGTAACACCACAAAGAAATAACTTAAAAAAAAACTAACACAGCGTTTTGTGTGATTAAAACATGACGAAAGAATGTTTTGACTTTCTCACAAAATAATATATATCTTCCTCTTTCTTTAACGCGTGGAAAGGTGCTGTCAAGACAACCGCTCGCTACCCTCCTCCACGACAGCAAAACAATGTTATGACTGAATGAATATTTACACAGTGGAGCCTTTGTTTGAAACTAATAAGAGAGAGAGAGAGGAGTGATGAGGAGGTGGGGGGTGTTTTTATAAGAGGAAACACTTTTCTGGGATCAGAGAGGAAATACTTTTCTGGGATCAGGGCCCGCTTGAAAACCTTGAAAGTGTTCAGACTTAGTTTGGGCCCACCCATCTGATATCGTAAAAAACACGTCAGCCTGAATGCATTTGTCGAGCGGACAGTTGGGTGGGATACAGTACGTGTGTGTACATTCTCAAGATTATGCTTATTATTGCAATGATGAGTTAATCGCTTTGCGTTCCAACTTGGATCAATCAATGGAACTAAATGTCGTATACAGTGGGGTTCCCTTCGTTCTTGCCTGCAGGTCAAATCAGGATCTCTAGGTTTTCGTCGGTACCTCTCAGCCACACCCCTAGTCCAACCCCCAGATTCTTCTTCTAAAGTTCCTATTTATCTGTATCACAAAGCAAAAAAAATACTGTGACGGTTTCATATTATCAGTAAAATAATAGTGTTTTTTTTTTTTTAACAATTATTTAGGGGCCCACTTGTAATACCCTCACGGCCCACAAGGCGGGGAATGAATCGATGCTTCACAGGGACGTGCACAGACATAGACATCAAAGGGGGCTTCAGCCCCTGGCCCTTTTACAACTGCCCGA
This sequence comes from Protomyctophum bolini, assembly GCF_963924005.1. Lineage (NCBI taxonomy): Eukaryota > Metazoa > Chordata > Actinopteri > Myctophiformes > Myctophidae > Protomyctophum > Protomyctophum bolini. The sequence continues at coordinate 50,064,722 of NC_137865.1, forward strand.
CTTCCCAGACCACCACGAATGCAGCGTTTACTATAATATGGTTGAACGTGAACAGTATTTTTGCGCTGAACAAAGTCGTTTAGAAATCCATGTCGTTAACACACCCGCATCTCCACTATAGCTAAACGGAGTGCTGGGTTGCGCCCCGCTGTGACGCGTTGTGAGCTTGTAGATCTGCTATTTTTTGTCCAAAAGCAGAGGAACAGAAGGAGCTTCTGAGGAGAAACGAGGCTGGCTGCTCCATATTTTACCGTTTCATGTTCACCACGTTGCTATATATTAAGATTCATTTCATACAAACACACAAAAGAAAATGAACATTAAAATAAAACAAATAAAACAAACAGATGAGACATTTTAACAAATCCCTCCTCAGCCATTCCATGGAAGTGCTGCTGGTGTCAATACGTTGATCCACACGACGCACGTTATTATGGCGTTTCCATCATAGATATTTAAACGATAGACGCCTCATTGGCCGCTGCAGGTCGTTGGAGCGTCCTCATTGGCTGCTGCAGGTCGTTGGAGTCATGTGTGTCGACGGGAGGGCGGAATAATTGACACTGGTACGCCGGAAAGAGTGGACGGTACGCTACGTCACGCTGCCACTCAAGTGACTATACTGACCAATCACAGCGCATCATTTCCGGGACTTATCAGACGCGAACATGCGCTCTGTGACGCACGCTCAGGCTTCCGCAGGACTTCGCAATTAAGGAATCTCGGGAATGTCTTGCCCTCCCTTAGTTGAGCACATAATACGCTCCAGAGCCGAAAGGGGCGTCTACGTTTATATATCTATGGTGGAAAACCATACACTGACACGGAGCAAGACAGGAACGCCCAAAAAACGTCACATCCGGTTTTAGCCACCCGGGGTAAAGACTTTTCTATGGCTGCCAATGCAACTTCGTCCAATCCTTAATCACATTACGGACAAACATCTATGCCGATAATATCTAACTTGAGGAGGTATACAGCGTGCCTTATTGTCCACGGGGCAACAGATCTTTCAACGTATGGCATCGCAAATACGTTGTAGATAATCGCTATACTCTGCGCAATATTGTTTTGGAAATGCCGCAAATTGCATTGCAAGTGAACGAGAGCAAATCACAACTTCCCCCCCCCGGGGGTTTGGGCGGAGTCAAGGGCTTGACGCGCCTCGGTGTCAGTGTATAGATATATAAAAGGTAGACGCCACTGCATTAGCACTTCCTGTTTGAGAACCACTGCATTAGCACTTCCTTTGAACAATACTGTGGCTTCCTGTCCCCCCCCCCCCAAAAAATAAACCCCACAGTGGTGGAAAAAGTACTCAATTGTCTTACTTAAGTAAAAAGTACCAATACTGCAATTTAAAACCACTTCGTTACAAGTAAAAGTCCGGAATTGAAAATGTACTTGAGAGTAAAAGTACAAAAGTACCGGCATCGAAATGTACTTGAAGTACTGAAAGTAAAAAGTACTCATATTGCAGAATGTCCCGTTTCACACAAGTTCAAAATGTGTACAAAAAATCTATTGGGGAAAAAAGCCGATCTACAAGCTCACAATGCGAAGTGGTTAACGTATGTTTTCTAATCAAAATAAAAAATCTCTAAAGTAAACTAATAACTCAAGTTTTCAAATCATTGTAGTGGAGTAAAAGTACAAATGTTGTCTCCGAGATGTAGTGGAGGAGTAGAAGTAAAAGTACCTCAAAATTGTACTTAAGTACAGTACTTAAGTAAAAGTACTTTCCACCACTGCCAGAACCTGAACAGTGGGTTGGCGTGGACACGTGTAGTGGCTTCAACCCGTCTTAAGAAAAGTTCAACCACTTCATTCCCTTTTTTTCCCCACATTTCTCAGAAGTTCTCTAAAACGCTCTGCTACAATAACAGCGTTATTATTCATATCTGACAATGATGATGCTTTCTACATCAAAGTCTGTGTAAATCTCATTAGCAAAAGAAAACGAACGAACGAACGAAGTGAGCACCTGAAAAGAATACACAAACACGTGAAGAGACAGTTTACACGTGACAGAATGTAACGGTAATTAATTGCTTGGATAATTCCCCTTCATTGTGTCACAAAACCAACAAACTAAAAACATAACGGAACCATAATAGAGATCTTCCCCATCATGTACAGACTTCAGTGATCATAAGCCCTAGTACAGACAGACTTCAGTGATCACAAGGCCTAGTACAGACAGACTTCAGTGATCATAAGCCCTAGTACAGACAGACTTCAGTGATCATAAGGCCTAGTACAGACAGACTTCAGTGATCATAAGCCCTAGTACAGACAGACTTCAGTGATCATAAGGCCTAGTACAGACAGACTTCAGTGATCATAAGCCCTAGTACAGACATACTTCAGTGATCATAAGGCCTAGTACAGATAGACTTCAGTGATCATAAGCCCTAGTACAGACAGACTTCAGTGATCATAAGGCCTAGTACAGACAGACTTCAGTGATCATAAGCCCTAGTACAGACAGACTTCAGTGATCATAAGGCCTAGTACAGACAGACTTCAGTGATCATAAGCCCTAGTACAGACAGACTTCAGTGATCATAAGGCCTAGTACAGACAGACTTCAGTGATCATAAGGCCTACTGTAGTTCAGACCAAAGATTTGCAACGAGACAAAACCGGCCTATAAGCCCGATTTATTGTCGTGCAACGGTATCACACACACGCTGAAAATAGCAGACATACAAGCTCACAACGCGTCGCATCCGTGACGCGTTGCGCATGTCTGCTATTTTAAAAACGTAACCATAGGTCGCTGCAAAAGAATCACAGCGCTCTGAAAGACCCTTAAATGTTTATCCGATCAAGAGCTTCATTAAATGGGTCGTGTTCTGACCTGCTTCTTCTTATAGCACGATGCTCTGGGACGTCATTTCATCCCATCTTGTTATTTTCTTGCACAGCCCTAAAAAAGAAAAATACGACTTTTAAGCCACGGTTTGTTCATTTAAAAAACAAAACCCTTAAGTTTCCACGATCCTTCATTGCTGTACCTGATGGCCTCACACTCCAGGTTTAAGTGCTCTATTTAAGAAATTAAATTAAAAACCACGGTGCCTTGTGTGAGAACACACACACACACACACACACACACATCTTGGAGAGAATCCAAAGAGTGTGTGGTAACGTCGTCAGCAGCCGGGTCCTCAGAGGGGAGAGAGAGAGAGAGAGGGGACTGGGCCTGAAGTGCAGAGGACTCTAGAGAAGATCTGCTGCTACAGTATATAGGCCTGTCTCCCTCCCTGAACAAACAACTCTCCTTCATATGCATTACAGTGGCGTCCCCTTCGTCTGTACCAGGCTGACTTCTATAGGTTCTGAAAGGTACCAGAATGCCCTCTCTGGTCGCTGGAGGAGGAGGGGAGGGGAGCCGGCTTTGTCCTTTATCCCCCCGGGGCCTGACACACCACAGATGGTGGGGCAGGTGGTAGGTAGGTAGGTGGGGAGGTGAGAGAGGGAGGGAGCTCAGCTCCCAGCATACAGTGGCGTCCCCTTCGTCTGTACCAGGCTGACTTCTATATAGGTTTCGCAAGATACCAGAATGCCCTCTCTGGTCGCTGGAGGAGAGGAGGGGAGGGGAGCTGGCTTTGTCCTTTATTCCCCCCGGGCCCTGGCACACAGATGGTGGGGCAGGTGGTAGGTAGGCAGGTATAGGTAGGGAGGGAGGGATGGAGAGGGAGCTCAGGGCGCTGTGGAGGAGGAGGTCCTCAATCCCTGCTTCTCCATGATGTTCCACAGCTTGCGCAGGTTGGACTGCGTGATGGCGTCGTCCGGCTTCAGCTGCAGCGCTCGGAGGTAGTTGGCCTCGGCGGAGTGGAGCTTCCCGTTGAGGTGGAGGATGGCGCCGAGGTTCATCAGCGCCGCGGGGTACTGTTGGACCGAACAGGGACAGAACAGGGTTGGTTATTACCAGAACTTAAAGGTATATTCAGTGATTTCACTCAAAAAACCTTAGGTTTCATTTTTGGCTGTGGGACCTAAGCCTTTCGTCCAATCAGGATAGAGAGCCAAAAACTAAACCTAAGGTTTTTTGACCCCCCCAGGGGTTAACTGGGGACAGGGAGGAACTCCTTATATGGTCAGCACACTCTATAGTAGAGAGGATTATCAAAAGAAAAAAAAAGAAAAATAAGTGATATTTGAATTAAGTGAAATCACTGAATATACCTTTAATCATTTTTATCCCACAATTTTGTAACCCATTTTTCACCCCGTGTCAATTATCTAATGTGATCCTGGGCTCTACACACCCTCCGCCAACCTGGGGAGAGCAACGGACTTGAACTCATGCTTCCTTCATATATGAGTGTCCACAAGATGTATAATGTAATGATGAGAACTTAATCATTACATTATAATTATACCAACAGTATAGTTCTCAAACTTTTTCATGCCAAGGATACCCAAATTATTACATATTATATTTGGCCGTGGACCCCCATCTGAAAAGGTTTTGTGTCAGGGACCCCGATAAGTAAAGATTTGTGTTAAAACATTCAAAATTATTCAAACACTTTTAAACACCGTCATGTTTTTTTTCAAAACTAGCGTGAATTTGAAAATATGGATAAAAGGGGTTCAAATCATAGCGATGCTGCATTAACAAATTTAGCTCGGGACACACTGGAACCCCCTCAAGGACACGCCATGCCATCATAAGGGACTGTGTCCAAAAAACGTGTTTTTGAGCTGCCACTGGCTTCGTAAATGGTAAATGGTGCATTTACAGTACTGTATATAGCGCCTTTATTCAAGGCGCTTTACATAGATTGTGCATTACAGTCAGGGGCGGCCTTAGGAATCTGGAGGCCCGTTTCAAGACCAAATGTGAGGCCCCCCATATACCTATGACATCATTATTTTGTTGATACAGCCGTATATTGATACGAATAGTTTGACTGTTCAATATCACACGCAGCCATTACTCTCGACAATTAGCAACAACAACACCTTTCCTCATCCTGTCGTCCCTTCACAATTAAAGTGTCTCCCCTTTACCTCCCAATGCTGCACATTTTACCATGTTATTTACATAAAATAGGTGTAACTTTACTAACTTAACATTGTGGGAGAGAGCAAGGCAGTGAGTGAGAGAGAGAGAGAGAGAGAGAGAGGGCCAAGAGTGGCGGGGGTTGACTGAGGGGACTTCAGTGCACTGTACACTCTTGCTTCGTGTCCCAGGTTAGCTTGGTGTGGAATGTGCTAATTTGTCCCCTATATTCAAAGTCTGATTTCCATTGATTGTTGGCTGTGTTTAGCATGTATATGGCTGTGGAGTTTTGGTACAAAATCAAAACAACTTGTCTAATATTTTGGCATGTTTAAACCTCCATGAAAATCCGTGTTGAGGTTCTTAATCCACTGTTTTCCATTAAAACGTCTTTGTCCTACTGTCCAGTTGGGATTGTGTTGAAGTCCAGGTATACTTTTAGAGCTTCAATGCCATGCCAATGTTGAACAATCCTTTTAGTTGTCTTTTTTGCATTGTTAATATTGTATTTGTGTTGTCTCAGCCTTGCAGCTATTGCAGACATATTGTAAGCCACATATATTGTAAGCCACATTTTTCACATGTGATTAAATAAACAGTTGCTGGTGCTGGCTGTTATCTGTTGTTTAATCTCCAACGTGCGTTTTGTAGTTCTATTTTTAACTATTTGTTTGGGTTTGAAGTATTCTGGTCTCTGGCGTGCTGGTGTGTTGATTCCTTTTAGCTTTCTGTGTACCAGATAAAATGGTAAATGGTGCATTTATATAGCGCCTTTATCCAAAGCACTTTACATTGTGCATTACATTCACACACACATTCATACACCGATTGCGCCGGAAGCCATGCAAGGTACAAACCAGCACATCGGGAGCAATTTGGGGTTCAGTGTCTTTGCCCAAGGACACTTCGACATGTAGACAGGAGGAGCCGGGATTCGAACCGCCGACCGATGGATCATTGGACGACCTGCTCTACCTCTTGAGCCACAGTCGCCCTTAAGAGTTTTGTTTTTTCTGTAGGCCGAGTTTCGCGATTATAATTTCTTTGACAGAAGGGGAAGGACAAAAAAAAACTAACAATAACAATAAAGGACCAAGTCCTTTCAGGACTCCTTGGTCCTTTAAATAAAAAAAGATCATAGAAATAAACATACAATAAAGAGAGTTCCACCGTGTTCAGTTTGGAACATACAGACACAGGTTAATTGTTTGATGCCTAGCTGAATGGTTAGAGAGCCTGTCTGGAGAGAAGGAGTCTCCTGAGGTTTGAATCTCAGTAAGTGATGCTGAGAGGTGGCTCACCATCAGGTGGGATGAGATATTGATCCATCATTTCTTGATCTTTCTGCTGTTCCTTCGTCTGGAATGTGGTCTCGGTTGTTACTGTTGTTGTCGTCTGTTGTCGTTGTTTGCCATGGCTGCCAGTTCCCAGCTGATGTCGTGTGGGAGTTCTGATTGGTCCAGAGCGTACTGAATAACTTCTAGCTTGCATAACGTCTTAAGACAAGGACTCAAGTCTAAGATGAACAGCTCATCAGAGGTAGTGCGATCTCCTTTGAATCCTCCAAAGAGGATGATATGATCTCCCACAATGCAACAGCACATACCACGCATTGGACATGGTCCTTTCCCCTTGGGCTCAATCTTCTTCCAGGAGAAGGTCTCTGGACTGAATTTCCACACATCATTGAAGGTCTGGTTACATTTCCAGCCACCAAATATGTACAGCTCTCCATTGTAGGTAAATGCTGAATGACAACAGCGTCCTTCTGGTAGAAGTTGTGCAGAAGGTGTGTCCAGCCAGACGTTGGTCTCTGTGTCAAACACTCTGATGCTGTTGTAGACCTCCTGGTACCCCCTCCAGCCCCCGAATACAAACATATTGGTACCAATGATGGTGGCAGAGTGACGTGATGAAGCAGGAGGTGGAGTTCCTCTGGTGTTAATTAAAGCCCAGACCATTGTGCTGGTGTCCAACTTGTACATGTCATTAGTGTATCCAGTCAGCTTGGTTTCTCCTCCATGGATAAACATGACCTTCTCCAACACACAGGCTGAGTGGCTGCACCTCCCCTCTGGAACAGTCCCAGAAACCCTCTTTTGGAACCATTTTTGGGCGTCAACATCAAATGCATAAAGCACATTGCAGTAATCCCTCCCTCCCCAGATGTAGACTGTATCTTCAACAAACACAGCTGTGTGGCCGTAGCGCCTGGATGGAACCTCAAGGTGACCATCTCCTCTTCCTGGTTCCACTGGAGGTAACTTCTTCCAACATAAAGACACTGTGTTGAAGACATGGACATCCATCTGTTCCATGTTGTTGCTTCCATCACAGTAGCCTCCAAAGGAATACAGTTTGTTCCTCACTGCTACAGCAGCATGAAAGTCTCCCTTTGGTCCTCCTGCTTCGGAAACGGTCCAATACAACATCAGTCTGTCTGTCTGTCTGTCTATCTCGCTCTCTTCTCTCTCTCGGCGTCTGCAGTCATTTTCAACATGGTGCATCATCTTATATCTTCTGGTGTGAAATCACACGAGACACAAACTGTTGCCATGCACGCCTTAACGACGCCAATTAGTGCAGCTGTTCTTCATCTGCACCCTTTGAACTTTATTGCTAAATGTATTACTTCATTGCGGCTACCTTGGGGTCTATGGATCTATGGGTCTATGGATCTATGGGTCTTCCACACGTAGAGCATAGTATAGTATATATGTATAGTTTCATATATATAGATATTCCACTGTTACGTTCTTAGCTTACGCATGTTTCGTGATAAATGCTTTTATGTGATGCATTCCCATGATTTTTTGTTTGCTTAATGTAAGTCACTCTGGATTAAGAGCGTCTGCGAAATGCCTAAATTGTAAATTCGTTCCCTAACACTGAGCTGTGTTGTATTTTGAGGCTGTGTGTGCGTGTGTGTGTGTGTGTGTGTGCGTGCGCAGGTGCGCGGAATGTGCTCAAGCTGACTGGCTGAGCACGGAATGTGATGTATGGTGACAACAGTGCCGCTCACGTCACGCGGGTGTGATATTCTTCTCCATATCGTTGTGTGAGAGACAGTCCACTGAGCAACTCAAAGTGAGGCTGAATGACAAGCATTTTGCATTCTGGCTCTTTGAGGGGAGCTAGCGCCCCCTATGGCCAGCTTGGTGTGTTTGTGTGTTCTCAGGGACGGCCTTAGGAATCTGGAGGCCTGTTTCAAGACCAAATATGAGGCCCCCACATACCTATGACATCATTATTATTATATTACACACATCAGGAGCAATTATGGGTTCAGTGTCTTGCTCAAGGACACTTCGACATGGGGGAGCCCACAGGGTTCGAATTGGGAACCTTGAGGTTACCGTCCAGCCACTCATTTCTATGGTAAAGACGTGCTGGAGTCCTCCTCCTCCTCCTCCTCTTCCCAGTGCTGGGGGTTGCGTTTCGGTGCTCTCAGGCCCCTGTTCCACCGGTTGGTTCCCAGTGGGAACCGGTTCAGTTCTTTTCCACCGGTTGGTTCCCAGTGGGAACCGGTTCAGTTATTTTCCACCGGTTGGTTCCCAGTGGGAACCGGTTCAGTTCTTTTCCACCGGTTGGTTCCCAGTGGGAACCCGTTCAGTTCTTTTTGGTTCTTAGTCCATGAGCCAGAGCTCCAAAATTGAAACGTTAATTATGAATTGAGTGTAGCAAAACCATACCTATATTAGATTGTTATCACCATTAAACTTCCCCAATTGAGTACTTACACGAAGACAATGCTTTATTGTATTACAAATTTTACATTTTTTTATATGCAAATGAGGCATTATGTAGGAAAATATGCAAAATAATCAAAAATATGAAAAAGCTACTACTGTGGAAGGGTTATCATGTATTAATTTACTTGTATTGATCCTATAAACAATTTAATATAGGGTATAGTTTGCCCACCAATTTTGGAGCTCTGGCTCATGGACTAAAAACCAAAAAGAACTGAACCGGTTCCCATTGGGAACCAACCGGTAGAAAAGAACTGAACCGGTTCCCACTGGGAACCAACCGGTAGAAAAGAACTGAACCGGTTCCCACTGGGAACCAACCGGTGGAAAAGAACTGAACCGGTTCCCACTGGGAACCAACCGGTGGAAAAGAACTGAACCGGTTCCCATTGGGAACCAACCGGTGGAAAAGAACTGAACCGGTTCCCACTGGGAACCAACCGGTGGAAAAGGGGTCTTAGTCTCAAGTACTTTTCCGGCGAAGCGCCCTCGGCGCTTCAGGCTGAATATACTGTAGTTCAACTTTTGGAGACGGGCGCCCTTCGTCAATGTCACGCTTGATCCTCCTGGCTGTCTGTGTCCGACAGCCTGCTCGTTTTGATCCTCCTGGCTGTCTGTGTCTGTTTGATCCTCCTGGCTGTCTGTGTCTGTCTGTGTCTGTTTGATCCTCCTGGCTGTCTGTGTCTGTGTCTGTCTGTGTCTGTTTGATCCTCCTGGCTGTCTGTGTCTGTGTCTGTCTGTGTCTGTTTGATCCTCCTGGCTGTCTGTGTCTGTGTCTGTCTGTGTCTGTTTGATCCTCCTGGCTGTCTGTGTCTGTGTCTGTCTGTGTCTGTTTGATCCTCCTGGCTGTCTGTGTCTGTGTCTGTCTGTGTCTGTTTGATCCTCCTGGCTGTCTGTGTCTGTCTGTGTCTGTTTGATCCTCCTGGCTGTCTGTGTCTGTGTCTGTCTGTGTCTGTGTCTGTCTGTGTCTGTTTGATCCTCCTGGCTGTCTGTGTCTGTGTCTGTCTGTGTCTGTTTGATCCTCCTGGCTGTCTGTGTCTGTGTCTGTCTGTGTCTGTTTGATCCTCCTGGCTGTCTGTGTCTGTGTCTGTCTGTGTCTGTTTGATCCTCCTGGCTGTCTGTGTCTGTGTCTGTCTGTGTCTGTGTCTGTCTGTGTCTGTTTGATCCTCCTGGCTGTCTGTGTCTGTGTCTGTCTGTGTCTGTTTGATCCTCCTGGCTGTCTGTGTCTGTGTCTGTCTGTGTCTGTTTGATCCTCCTGGCTGTCTGTGTCTGTGTCTGTCTGTGTCTGTGTCTGTCTGTGTCTGTTTGATCCTCCTGGCTGTCTGTGTCTGTCTGTGTCTGTTTGATCCTCCTGGCTGTCTGTGTCTGTGTCTGTCTGTGTCTGTTTGATCCTCCTGGCTGTCTGTGTCCGACAGCCTGCTTGTTTTTCAGTGTGAACAGACTTTGAATCGCTGCCGCGGCCACGAGTCCATGTCCGCCGTTGTTTAGTAGTGATGGGAGATTAATCGGCAAACACATGGGTATCGATTTTAGTTGTTTTTAGATTAATCGGCATCGGTTCGATTAATTAATCGGTCCGATTAATCGGCCTGTCTTTACAGATAAACAAGCCCAAAGTAACAGCTTGAACAGATCTACAAGCTCACAATATTGTATTTTTCAGAATGGACAAAATTATTATAATTTTTCAATACAGAATGAGATCATGTCGACATCGGTATAATATCGGTTATCGGCCATAACAGCAATTAATTATATCGGATATCGATATCGCCCAAAATGTCTCATCGGCACATCCCTACAGGGCCAAGGACAAGGGTTCCCAAAATGTTCAGGCCAAATAATAATTATTTCAACTGGGGACACACACTAACAACACGCCTAACACAGGCATTTACACTTCGTTTTTCTCGGTTCCACAGATAAACATCGTGAAAATAGATAATGTTAACGGTTTTGTTTACGGTTTGTTTACTCATAAATGTCCCTAAAACTACACCAGTGGTTCTCAAACATTTTCATGTCAAGGACCCTCCAAATGTATATGCATTAGGCCAAAGACCCAAATTCTTTTCAAATAATTTCTAAAATATCCTCACAAAATATGAAAGATGGAGAGACAGGGGAATGACAGCTACATGTACACTTATCGATAGATGAACAACACTTCAACATTTCAACAACTTAAGAGGGAATTTGACTTGGAAAATTCAAAATGGTGATTTATTCAGATATTTGCAGCCAAGACATTTCTATGATACTGGAATAAAAAAAGGACTTTCAGTGGAAAGTATATTGACGGGTGCATAGCGATATAAACAAACACCTTCAAGGACTGTTTCCAAATTGTATAGAGGTTTGCAAAAGCAACATGGAAGTTGTAAAACACAACATTCTTCAACAACTTCTTGGGTGATTTGGGTGAAAGAATTTAATATGTTTTTTATTACTAAAGTAAACAACTGGGAGAGCAGTGCTATTGTTGGGAGACTGTGGCGCGTTTGGGTTAGTCAGTCACTGAAGCAATTCACTGTTAACGACATAACACTATTGTTTCCAACTAAGTTCCAAAGAAAAATACAAAAATAGGGAAACATCACAATGAAACACTAAAAGCTCAACCAATTACCCCATGATGACAATACAATCGTTCCCCCAACTGTGGACCAAATGTCAGCGCATAAAGCAACAGAATAAGTAGTCATTTTGGGAGACATGAAACAGTGGCTGCAGTAGTTAGTTAGCAGATAGTTTCATTTTTCTACTGAGACTATCCAGCAGTCCTATTATGTGACATGCTAATTATGCTATTGGGGCTAGCAGCTCCTCCAGACTGTCTGTGGGACAGTGTATTTTGAGGGGGTTCTGGTCCTCCCTGCATCCTGTCGGGAGCCACAGATGTCTTTTGAAGTGGTTCCTAGATCAGGGTGACAATCTTACTATAAATAAGCCACGTCTCTGAAGTGTATTTCCAAACAGTTTTTTTTATACCCCAGCACCCTAATCAAGGGAACTTGATTCAGCTGGAGGGGCACTTCCTGACGAGGGAACCTCCCGAGAGCTTAAGTCAAGGGACTGGTTTCAGAAAGGGGCCTGTGTGTCTGCGTGCGTGCGCGTGTGTGTGTGTGTGTACGGTTGTATGGGTACTATGATAAGTTGACAGCCGGTATTATTAGGTTCCCAAGTTGCATCGCTCTCAAATAGGCTGGTGGCCGACTGGAACGTACACTAGGTCTAGTATTTTCAAATACCCAAACCGGGACCTATATCTGCTACCTATCTGCCCTGGGTCCACTCCCTGTCCTGCCCTGGGTCCACTCCCTGTCCTGCCCTGGGTCGGGTCCACTCCCTGTCCTGCCCTGGGTCGGGTCCACTCCCTGTCCTGTCCTGCCCTGGGTCCACTCCCTGTCCTGCCCTGCCCTGGGTCCACTCCCTGTCCTGCCCTGGGTCCACTCCCTGTCCTGCCCTGGGTCCACTCCCTGTCCTGCCCTGGGTCCACTCCCTGTCCTGCCCTGGGTCCACTCCCTGTCCTGTCCTGCCCTGGGTCCACTCCCTGTCCTGCCCTGGGTCCACTCCCTGTCCTGTCCTGCCCTGGGTCCACTCCCTGTCCTGCCCTGGGTCCACTCCCTGTCCTGCCCTGGGTCGGGTCCACTCCCTGTCCTGCCCTGGGTCCACTCCCTGTCCTGCCCTGGGTCCACTCCCTGTCCTGCCCTGGGTCCACTCCCTGTCCTGCCCTGGGTCCACTCCCTGTCCTGCCCTGGGTCCACTCCCTGTCCTGCCCTGGGTCGGGTCCACTCCCTGTCCTGCCCTGGGTCCACTCCCTGTCCTGCCCTGGGTCCACTCCCTGTCCTGCCCTGGGTCCACTCCCTGTCCTGCCCTGGGTCCACTCCCTGTCCTGCCCTGGGTCCACTCCCTGTCCTGCCCTGGGTCCACTCCCTGTCCTGCCCTGGGTCCACTCCCTGTCCTGCCCTGGGTCCACTCCCTGTCCTGCCCTGGGTCCACTCCCTGTCCTGCCCTGGGTCCACTCCCTGTCCTGCCCTGGGTCCACTCCCTGTCCTGCCCTGGGTCCACTCCCTGTCCTCCTGCCCTGGGTCCACTCCCTGTCCTGCCCTGGGTCCACTCCCTGTCCTGCCCTGGGTCCACTCCCTGTCCTGCCCTGGGTCGGGTCCACTCCCTGTCCTGCCCTGGGTCCACTCCCTGTCCTGCCCTGGGTCCACTCCCTGTCCTGCCCTGGGTCCACTCCCTGTCCTGCCCTGGGTCGGGTCCACTCCCTGTCCTGCCCTGGGTCGGGTCCACTCCCAGCATCTCTGTTTTCACACTGTCAACTTTAGCTGACTGATGCTCCCTCCATACATGAGGAAAAAATACGCACAATAGTGCTTCTCCCTCTCATAGGGGAAATTAAATTGATTCATAAATCAAAACGGACTCCTTGCTGAATAATCCCCTCGTCTCTTAGAGAGGGAGGCCCATCCGTCCCTCAACACACATAACGCAGATATATTCACTACAGACTCCACGGCCAAAGTAAAGGCTGACACCACCGATACTCCCTGTCTCTGTCCACTGAGCTCAAGTGTGTTAACCCATTCTGACCCGAGATCAGATTCATACGAGGTTTCCACTGGACAACAGACACTAGTCTGATTATAACCCATTCTGACCTGAGATCAGATTCCAAAAAACTTCAGTCGTTCTTCGATTTTTCAAAAATAGCAGACCTATACAAGCTCATAGCGCGCCACTCGGTGGCGCGCTATGAGCTTGTAGATCTGCTATTTTTCAATAGCTAAAGCATAACATGATGCTAACACCAAAAATGGGTTCCCGTTCAGAATGTGTTAAAGCATTTAATTGCATAGATGGAAAAACCACTTGTGATTTTATATCTTATAGCGCCAGGGTTCAAATGTAACCACAAACCGCGCTCTCACACAGGCTGCATGTCTACTGTACGCTCTCACACAGGCTGCATGTCTACTGTACGCTCTCACACAGGCTGCATGTCTACTGTACGCTCTCACACCGGCTGCATGTCTACTGTACGCTCTCACACCGGCTGCATGTCTACTGTACGCTCTCACACAGGCTGCATGTCTACTGTACGCTCTCACACAGGCTGCATGTCTACTGTACGCTCTCACACAGGCTGCATGTCTACTGTACGCTCTCACACACACAGGCTGCATGTCTACTGTACGCTCTCACACAGGCTGCATGTCTACTGTACGCTCTCACACAGGCTGCATGTCTACTGTACGCTCTCACACCGGCTGCATGTCTACTGTACGCTCTCACACAGGCTGCATGTCTACTGTACGCTCTCACACAGGCTGCATGTCTACTGTACGCTCTCACACAGGCTGCATGTCTACTGTACGCTCTCACACACACAGGCTGCATGTCTACTGTACGCTCTCACACCGGCTGCATGTCTACTGTACGCTCTCACACACACAGGCTGCATGTCTACTGTACGCTCTCACACAGGCTGCATGTCTACTGTACGCTCTCACACAGGCTGCATGTCTACTGTACGCTCTCACACACACAGGCTGCATGTCTACTGTACGCTCTCACACCGGCTGCATGTCTACTGTACGCTCTCACACACACAGGCTGCATGTCTACTGTACGCTCTCACACCGGCTGCATGTCTACTGTACGCTCTCACACCGGCTGCATGTCTACTGTACGCTCTCACACACACAGGCTGCATGTCTACTGTACGCTCTCACACACACAGGCTGCATGTCTACTGTACGCTCTCACAACACAGGCTGCATGTCTACTGTACGCTCTCACACAGGCTGCATGTCTACTGTACGCTCTCACACAGGCTGCATGTCTACTGTACGCTCTCACACCGGCTGCATGTCTACTGTACGGTCTCACACCGGCTGCATGTCTACTGTACGCTCTCACACAGGCTGCATGTCTACTGTACGCTCTCACACAGGCTGCATGTCTACTGTACGCTCTCACACAGGCTGCATGTCTACTGTACGCTCTCACACAGGCTGCATGTCTACTGTACGGTCTCACACACACCGGCTGCATGTCTACTGTACGCTCTCACACCGGCTGCATGTCTACTGTACGCTCTCACACAGGCTGCATGTCTACTGTACGCTCTCACACCGGCTGCATGTCTACTGTACGCTCTCACACAGGCTGCATGTCTACTGTACGCTCTCACACACACAGGCTGCATGTCTACTGTACGCTCTCACACACACAGGCTGCATGTCTACTGTACGCTCTCACAACACAGGCTGCATGTCTACTGTACGCTCTCACACACACAGGCTGCATGTCTACTGTACGCTCTCACACCGGCTGCATGTCTACTGTACGCTCTCACACAGGCTGCATGTCTACTGTACGCTCTCACACAGGCTGCATGCCTACTGTACGCTCTCACACAGGCTGCGTGTCTACTGTACGCTCTCACACAGGCTGCATGTCTACTGTACGCTCTCACACACACAGGCTGCATGTCTACTGTACGCTCTCACACACACAGGCTGCATGTCTACTGTACGCTCTCACACAGGCTGCATGTCTACTGTACGCTCTCACACAGGCTGCATGTCTACTGTACGCTCTCACACACACAGGCTGCATGTCTACTGTACGCTCTCACACACACAGGCTGCATGTCTACTGTACGCTCTCACACACACAGGCTGCATGTCTACTGTACGCTCTCACACACACCGGCTGCATGTCTACTGTACGCTCTCACACACACAGGCTGCATGTCTACTGTACGCTCTCATACAGGCTGCATGTCTACTGTACGCTCTCACACCGGCTGCATGTCTACTGTACGGTCTCACACCGGCTGCATGTCTACTGTACGCTCTCACACCGGCTGCATGTCTACTGTACGCTCTCACACAAACAGGCTGCATGTCTACTGTACGCTCTCACACAAACAGGCTGCATGTCTACTGTACGCTCTCACACAAACAGGCTGCATGTCTACTGTACGCTCTCACACAAACAGGCTGCATGTCTACTGTACGCTCTCACACAAACAGGCTGCATGTCTACTGTACGCTCTCACACCGGCTGCATGTCTACTGTACGCTCTCACACAAACAGGCTGCATGTCTACTGTACGCTCTCACACAGGCTGCATGTCTACTGTACGCTCTCACACAGGCTGCATGTCTACTGTACGCTCTCACACAGGCTGCATGTCTACTGTACGCTCTCACACCGGCTGCATGTCTACTGTACGCTCTCACACAGGCTGCATGTCTACTGTACGCTCTCACACAGGCTGCATGTCTACTGTACGCTCTCACACCGGCTGCATGTCTACTGTACGCTCTCACACAGGCTGCATGTCTACTGTACGGTGAAACCCTTTTTCTGTTGAGTTTGACTTAGTGTTGGCGGGAGGAGCCAGGACTCGTTATAAGAGGCATTCTGGGACCATTTAAGTAATAAACGTCCATCTGGTTGAACCTGTGATTGAGGGTCAAACCACAAAACAAGGTTCCAGAATCAATTTTCCAAGGTGTTTTATTTTCCTTCTTTCTTTGTTGTAACTGTAAGAACACACATACGCACGCACGCACACACACACGCACACGCACGCGCGCACACACACGCACACGCACACGCGCGCGCACACACACACACACACACACACACACACACACACACACACACACACACACACACACACACAATAAGCACGAGTATAGGGTTCAAAACGTATATAGCCAACGCAGTAAAAAAAATATTGTCAAAGAAGTAAGAAATATTTCAAAATAAAAGGTGGTTTTGAGCCAGAGTAATTAAGGGAAAGAGTTTTCATCTGAATCATGTGTTATCCCATTTTGGGGGCGGGGGAACCCCTTTTTGGTGTTAGCATTATGTTATGCTTTTAGCCATTGAAAAAAATAGCAGATCTACAAGCTCGTAGCGCGCCACTCGGTGACAGAAAACTGTCAGGATTTAGAAGACATTTTTTTAGAATCTGATCTCAGGTCAAAATGGGTTATTGTTCCTTCATGGACTTATGGGACAGGTTCCTATAGCGTGCATGTGTGTGTGTGTGTGTGCGTGTGGGGGGATTTCCCCAGACATCACTAACACGGAGACCCAAGGACACTCGGTCTGCAGAGATATGCAGTTTAGACGCCAGAGTCCAGCCACAGAGAGGAACCTGATTCATCATCGTGGACGGAGGAGTCACTCTGACCACAAAGAACACACAGCAGTCCCCATGGCGGCTGGCTCCTGTTTCAGCACGCTGACACACAGAAGGTAACGCCCTGCACGCCCATGGGAACAACATACCGTAGTACAATCTGTAGCAGTGATTCTCAACCTGCTCAGCCATGGGATCATAATATGTGACCAAATTTGACTGAGGGAATGCCATTGGAATCTTTTGAATTTTGGTTTTATATGAAAGCAGGGAATCATATAGGTTCAAATTGACATATTGGTTGTTCAGTTTGACCCTCCAGTTTTGGAGATATGGCTTATGGAGTAATGTCTGGCAGAGAAACAGGCTTGAAAGGTTTACTTCTGTGGTCTCTAACATTACACCTATAGCTACATGTTTAAGCATTTATTTCATATTTACATGTCTTCTGTGGTCTCTAACATTACACCTATAGCTACATGTTTAAGCATTTATTTCATATTTACATGTCTTCTGTGGTCTCTAACATTACACCTACTGTAGCGACATGTTTAAGCATTTATATCATATTCCTAGATAGACAGACAGGAGGTCTATCGACTCACACTGGCTGACATTATCGGTGAGGTTCACAGGGAGACGTGGCCTATACCAGTGGTTCCCAAAAATGTCAAGGACCCCCACATTAACACTAAATATCCCACGGACCCCCATTTGAAGAGACATGCCAGGGACCCCCATTAGAGAAGATTGTTACAGCTCTAGCAGTGATTCTCAACCCGTTTAATATCAAGGACCCCCCCATAGTTTGACATGCATATTAGTCTACGGACGGACCCCCATTTAGTGGCATTTCTATCTCTGGGACCCCAATTTATATTGTAAAATCAATGTTAATTTAACTCTGAGAGTGTTCAAATGGAACCAAATGGATTCCATTTGTACACTCTCAGAGTTACAGACCCATAAGGGTCCATTTGGTTCCTAATTATCATTTAGTTGGGGACCCCCATGATCTCTCTCAAGGACCCCAATAGGGGTCCCCGGACCCCCCTTTGGGACCCACTGGCCTACACATTTCCACTGAGCTACAACAGAGGTTTGTTTGGGCTCACAGCGTCCATCAGTGACTTCAAAGGGAAGAGGCCGGCCGGGGCGGGTTGGATTGAAAAGAATAATGATAATAACACTTAGTCACAGCAGGGCTTTGGCAGTGAGACGACCAGCGTTCAGCCTTCCAGGACCTCGTTGTGCTGGTCTGAGGCCAGTGTTCCAGGACCTCGACAGGTCCTTGTGTTTGCTCTGAGGTTCGGGAGGGAAATGTCTTTGACCTGCAGCTGTTCTGTTTGTTCCTGATTGTATCCTGATTAGAAAGAAGTCCTTTGTCAGTATTAACCCGTTCTGACCTGAGATCAGATTCTAAAAATGTTCTTCTACATCCTGACAGTTTTCTGAAAAAGCTATGTTTCTATATGTCAGCCGTTCTTCGATTTTTCTAAAAATAGCAGACCTACAAGCTCATAGCGCGCCACTCGGTGGCGCGCTATGAGCTTGTAGATCTGCTATTTTTCAACAGCTAAAGCACAACATGATGCTAACACCAAAAGGGGTTCCTGCCCAGAATGGATTAATGGCCAGTGTGGTGTGTATCCGGACACAATAAAACACAATGCAGTCAAACTCTTTTTGTGTTTAATCTCCGGGAACCGAGTATAGGCAATAATTGCATCCATTTGAGGAATTTGCTGATGTGTAGAGTCCTATATAGTCCTATATAGTCCTATATATACAGTATAGGGCTGAGCGATTATTTCAAACATTCTTCTCGATTATAATGATTAAAAAAATATGAATAAAGTATAGTCTATGATGCTACGTTATGTGGTTAATCAGACTAATCGTTTTAGTCTATTGTATAAAAAAATACAAAAAAAACGTTCTTCTTGATTATTTGGTTATTTGTTCTAAATTGTTTAGTTTTTTTTGTAAATTGTAATTGTTTAGCCCTATAGAGCGTCGCAGTCCCTCCCCCTTTCAGAAAAACGAGTGGCCCAGGAAATTAAAACCCAATGCATTTGTCCCATAGGCATTTATTATTTAATTTATTTATTGACCTTTTAAGCGTCGTACGAAGCCAACTCTTGTCGTGACAAATCAATACACAATTTTTCGGGCCAAACAAATAATTACAAAGAAGAAAAACTACAAAAAAAGTGTTGTAACATGCCGTTTTTTTCTACTTTCTAATTATTATTATTATTTTTTTGTTTGTTGTACCCTGGACGTCTGTACGACTGTCTGTACCCTGGACGTCTGTACGACTGTCTGTACCCTGGACGTCTGTACGACTGTCTGTACCCTGGACGTCTGTACGACTGTCTGTACCCTGGACGTCTGTACGACTGTCTGTACCCTGGAAGTCTGCCTGTCTGACTGTCTGCCTGTCTGTCTGACTGTCTGTACCATGAACGTCTGTACGACTGTCTGTACCATGGACGTCTGCCCTTCCCATTAGACGGGCTGAACCTAAACGTCTACGTTGTGCCGTTATGTAGACTTATACGACAGAGTCCTTCCAGAACACAACCTGCCAGCCTGTGCGTGCCGTGGTTTGCGTGTGAATCCTCCTGTGTTTTATAGCCCAGGGGGCCCCTGGGTGTGTGGGACCAGGGGCACAGGGGCACAGGGGCCCCTGGGTGTGTGGGCGCAACTCGGAGACGAGGGCCACTATGTTTCCACTCTCACTCCAGACCCCCGGGCAGAAAGCTCTTATCTCTGTATTTTAACCTTTCTGAGTGGTGCAACCACTCCAAGGAACAGCAATGTCCGTGTGTTCACCTATGTGTTGGTTCACCTATGTATGTGTTCATGAGCACCAGTATGAGCACTATAGTATGACTGACTACCAGTAGGGGCGCTGTTGTGCCAGAACAGAGAGAGCGAGATAGTATTATAGTGCTGCACTGTTGCCTGCTAATGAGAGAGAGAGAGAGGAGAGGAGGGAGGGGAGTTGCAACACTCAGTTCACACAGGTGTGATTTTTCCTCATGACCTATTTCCTAATTCTATGTCACACAAAAAGTAGCACTGCAAAACATTTGAGCTTGTAGATCTGCTATTTTTGCAACATTTTTTAAATTGGAATCCTGAAAAGTCGTCCAACGGAAATCTTAAAACGTTAATAACTCCCGATCTAAATCATCGATACGTCCAATTCTAAGAAAATATCCTGTGTTAGATGCCCCCCGCGGTCCCGTGGCGTTAGATTTAATCATGCCTCCCGTCGATCGCCATTAAGAGTGTTTTGGCTACATTTAGCTGCTCCAGCCACATCCGGTATAACTTCCGGTCCGTCGGTAAAAGTGCTCCGTAACGTTGCTATATAAATTGCTTGGGCGCTATATATATGATTTAATGGATTAAATAACCCCGGGGCAATCGGAGTGTTAAAGCTACTAATAAAAAATAAAAAGCGCTATGAGCTTGTAGATCTGCTATTTTTGAAAAATCGAAGAACGACTGACATAGAAACATAGATTTTTCATTTTTTAGAATCTGATCTCAGGTCAAAATGGGTTAAGTGAAGGTTGGAGGCTGCGCGTGGCGTGGGAGCCGCACGTGGCCGCCATGTTGCCCGTCATGTATGTTATACTTATAGCCTATGTTCCTTTAACACGCCTGGCTAATATACTTCACCTCTCTCTGTGTCACTATAAACTGCTACTCGCCAGGTTTGGGAATATAAGGCGTATACGTGTGGAGGAGGCTGGAGGGTCACGGCGTTGACTAGAACGTTAAAAAACGGAGGAACGAACGCTGAGTGTTGCAGATGAAAGACGTGCAGCAAAGGGGGGGAAAAAAAACAGTAGGATGTTTGAAGAGTGCAGAAACGGGCGGGGCAGGGGGAGGGGGGGGGGGGGTGAGGGGGAGGAGGGGGGGGGGGTGAGAACTGAGCGAGCTTCACAAGAGAACGAACAACGAACTGGTGGTGGGCGGTGGGTGGAGTGGAGTGGGGTGGGGTGGGATGGGTTTGGGGTGGGAGCGAGCAATGAAAGCTGGACGCTTTAGCGAGTAGAGGAGGGGAAGCAAGGCGAGGGAGAGAGAGAGAGAGAGAGAGAGAGGAGGGGGGGGCGAGGAGAGAGAGAGAGGAGGGGGGGGGCGAGGGAGAGAGAGAGAGAGAGAGAGAGAGAGAGAGGGAGAGAGAGAGAGAGGAGGGGGGGGCGAGGGAGAGAGAGAGAGAGAGGAGGGGGGGGGGCGAGGGAGAGAGAGAGAGAGAGAGAGAGAGAGAGGGAGAGAGAGAGAGAGAGAGAGAGGAGGGGGGGGCGAGGGAGAGAGAGAGAGAGAGGAGGGGGGGGGCGAGGGAAGAGAGAGAGAGAGAGAGAGAGAGAGGGAGAGAGAGAGAGAGATGAGAGAGAGAGAGAGAGAGAGAGAGGAGGGGGGTGGGGGGGAGAGGTCCACATGGGTGGAGAGAGAGAGAGGAGGGGGTAGGGGGTGGGGGGAGAGGTCCACATGGGTGGAGAGAGAGAGAGGAGGGGGTAGGGGGTGGGGGGGAGAGGTCCACATGGGTGGAGAGAGAGAGAGGAGGGAGGGGGGAGGGGAGGGGGGGTGGGGTGCAGAGCTTTTGAAGCTTTGCTACAGCTGCGCTGAGAGGAAAACCAGGAGTCTGTTTGAATTCCTGTGCAGAAGGAATCTGTGTGCTGCTCCACTCCACGCCACATGTGTTCCCCTCCTCTCCTCCCTCTCCTCCCCCGCCTACTGTAAAAGTACAGTAGACCAGCAGGTTCTCATAGTGGGGTTCAGGGACCACCCCCCCCCCCCCCCCCCGCCCCAGGTTAATCCATTCTGACCTGAGATCAGATTCTAAAAAATGTTGTCTGTTTGAAAATGACAGTTTTCTGAAAAAAAGCTATGTTTCTATTATGTCAGTCGTTCTGAGATTTTTCTAAAAATAGCAGACCTACAAGCTCATAGCGCTCATAGCGCGCTATGAGCTTGTAGATCTGCTATTTTCCAATAGCTAAAGCATAAATGCTTAGTTGAAACACCAAAAGGGGTTCCCGGCTCCGCCCGAAATGGTTTAACATGGGATCTATAAAATAAGCACTTTATACTGGGCCGTGGCTCAGCGGTCCAGGAGCCACCTTATTGGTCGGTATCTAGTCCCAGTCTGGCAGTGCAGTGTGTCGCGGGTTCGACTCCCGATCCCCGATACAAAATACAAATACTGAGTCAAAAAATTTATCTAAATACAAAATAACATCTCATTTCTTCCATCCCAGCGAAATACAAATTACAAAATACAAAAAAGTATTTCAAATGCATGTATTTCAAAATACTGCCCATCTCTGCTCTCTCCCCCGTTTTCTGTCAGCCTACTGTCTGTCTCTCTATAATAAATATTAAAATAAAGGTGAATACTGAAAAAAATTGTCACTTTAGTCCTATAAATGTCAGCAAATGTTGAAATGAGCTTCAAGCTCACAATGAGTTTGAAGATATATTTTCTAAATATTTTTTGGAAAGATTTTGTAAAATTTTGCATATTAATTATTAATGTCTTTGCCATGAGCATTTTTTCAGAGCCACAGGGGTATAGATTATAATATTGAAAACAATGCTCTGTGTGTCTATCTAATAATAATAATAATAATAATAATAATGTCTCATTGTACGTATACTGTTCGAAGACGATTGAAATAAAACTTAATTGATTGATTCCGGAGGATCTGAGAGAGAGAGAGCTTTTGTTTAGCTACACGATGGTGTTTCCCCTCGTTAAGCCAAACGAAGCCGAGGCCCCGCCTCCCTCGTTGAGACTTCCATCCACTGATTCATCTCCCTTAACGAGCATCGCAGATGGTTCTCATTTGTCTCGTCAAGAAGACAGTCGGACTAAATTCACCCCAGAGAGAATGTGTTTATATATAAACACACTTATGTCTGCACCACATCTCATCTATTACTGTAATAATACAGTCTGCTTTATGACATTATGATGCACGCCAAGTACAGTACGCACGCGTCTTTCATCCAAAAACATGTCGCACATTAACCCATTCTGACCTGAGATCAGATTCATATACGAGGTTTCCACTGTGGACACACACACTGGGTCTGATTATAACCCATTCTGACCTGAGATCAGATTCTAAAAAAAATTCAGTCGTACATTCAGACCTACAAGCCGAGTGGCGCGCTACGAGCTTGTAGATCTGCTATTTTTCAATAGCTAAAAGCATAACATGATGCTAAGACCAAAAGGGGTTCCCGTTCAGAATGGGTTAGAGAAGAAGTGAATATGCGAGCTCATGTTTTGTACTTTTAAGGCTTACTTTTTAAAGCTGTGACAACACGTCACCAACTACGACATTCGTACAGTCTGGTCAAAATAATCTCCGTAATACCGTGTATAGTTAATGCAGTTTACACTGCATTTCTTCGCAGTAAGTTTGTATTGATTGATTGATTGAAACGTTTGTAGAATTACAGTATAGCCTACATTTCAAGCACAAACTCAATACAGAGACTGTTAACTGTGAGTATATAGACGACCCGATAAAGCATTACACTGTGTGTGTGTGTGTGTGTGTGTGTGTGTGTGTGTGTGTGTGTGTGTGTGTGTGTGTGTGTGTGTGTGTGTGTGTGTGTGTGTGTGTGTGTGTGTGTGTGTGTGTGCTGGGGGGGGTCTCATATTTTGTCAGCTGTAAGAAGGGGGGGCCACAAGGAAAAAGCTTTGGGGTCTGACACGTTTTAGCCCGTTGACTATATGACTCACCCACTATACTTTAGTGACATTATTGCCAATTAACCACTTTAAAAAGAGAATAACAGTTTGTTTGCCATTGGATTCCATTCCACACGTTTCAGTACGGTATTACTGTACAAAAAGAAAAACTACAAAAATGGACAGAAAAGATTCATTCAAACAAAGAAGAGGTCTGTCAAAACATGGTATAGCCGAGCGTCACCAATGACTTATTTGGCCTACTACAGGTTGCATTACGAAAGAGATATGGCAATCCACTGATCAGTCAAAGGTGCTTTGGGAGATCAGCTCCAGAATCATATATTTGGTTAAAATGGGTAGGGTTTAAAAAAAGGCAAAAGCATGCTCTGTTGCACTGGCCTAAAAGTGGGTCCTTAAAAACTGCTTCAACTTCTAAAATGTATGTGTGTATGTATTTTAAAAGGGGGGCTTTTTTGTAAAAATCCCTGCCTGCAATACCTTCATATATTTAAAAAATAAGTCCAAAATAAGGTTACCAGTGAAGGGCAAAATGCCTATTCACTGGGGACTATGCAAGGCAGAGGCGTCCACCCCCCTGAGACAGACAGACAGACAGACAGACAGGCAGACAGACAGGCAGACAGACAGACAGACAGACAGACAGACAGACAGACAGACAGACGGTACTCACGTCGGGTCTCAGACTCGCTGCCTGTCCGTAGTACTTCTCTGCGGCTTCGTTCAGACTGGCCTGCCTGTGAAACGAAGGGGAAAAACAAGAGGGTCGATCATCACTCATCTTTATTGCTCTGGACTTCAGACAGAGGGCCTTGAGCCCCTCCTGTGTTTACGGGGCCTCGGGGGTCACTGGGAAAATAAGGGTGAGCTGATGGAGGGGAGAGAGAGAACGATGGAGAGCCAATCCCAATTGACCTTTATAGCTATAAGCCCCTCACCACCAACCGACTGCTTTGTTTCCAATCACAACATGGGTTAGACAAACCACTCCGCCGATAGTTTTTCCTATATGATAAAACATTTGTTTTAACCCATTTAGGCCCAACGTCGAAATAAAAAAAAATGTTTTCTAAATTCTGACAGTTTTCTGAAATACCTATGTTTCTAGGCCTATATCACTCAATATTTCATGTCAAGGACTCCACAAATTATATGTAATTGGCTGCCGACCCGCGTCTGAATATATGTTGTTCCAGGGACCCTCCAGAAAGCAAAGATTCGAGTAAAAATCGGTCGCTCTGAAAGAATAGTCCATGGTTTGTGCCACATTTTCACGACTTTTCAAAAATAGCAGACCTACAAGCTCGTAGCGCGCCACTCGGTGGCGCGCTATGAGCTTGTAGATCTGCTATTTTTCAATAGCTAAAGCATAACATAATGCTAACACCAAAACGGGTTCCCGCACAAAATGGGTTAAACAAGGAATGTCACGCAACATATTTTTCCAGTGCCTTTTTGACGGATCTTTGGAAGAGATTTTGAAGGTCTGGTTTTCCAGGCCAACAAAGTCTTAAGCACACCTGTATGCTCTGAGGGGGGGGGGGGGGGGGGGGGGGGTGCGTAGGCAGGGCCAATAAAGTTCGTATTGCAAGTGCAGACGGTGTGTGGGTTTTTCTGGACTTTATGTGCATTTTTCTGAAGGTCTGGTTCCAAAAAATGAACCAGTATATAATGTGTAAAAATCCATGATATTTACATACTTTAAATCATGTCAAACTCAAGGCCAAACGGGGGCCAAA
This sequence comes from Protomyctophum bolini, assembly GCF_963924005.1. Lineage (NCBI taxonomy): Eukaryota > Metazoa > Chordata > Actinopteri > Myctophiformes > Myctophidae > Protomyctophum > Protomyctophum bolini. Next base: position 50,090,145 of record NC_137865.1, read on the forward strand.
TCAGGCCCGTGAATGAATTATCTTTGGCCCGCGGGGTGATATTTAATTAGTATTAGAACTGGCAGGGGGGAGTTTCCCTGGTTGGACGTATAGCGCGTGGAAGGAACACGTTATTCCAACCAGTTCCTTTCCCCTCCATCAGGCGCCCCGTCTGGCCAGGGGGAGGCAGTTTAGAGACCAGGATTACTGCATGTTTTTTGTGAGGGTACCTACCCTATAGGGGACACGGGGGAGAACATGCAAACTCCACACAGAAAGGCCCTTTTCACCCAGATTATGCACAGTTAAACGAGTTGGACATGCAAAATGTAACTTGGATCTGGTCTAGAGTCCGAGGAGTTTATAAAGACATAGTAAATATCAGACTCAAACTGGAACAAAAACAACAACCGGTCCTTTACACATAATCATTAACTCAGAACCAGAACCAGGCTATAGAGTGGATACACGGGATAGGCAGAACTAGACTAAAATAAAGTTACATAAGCCACACTGCAAAGAAAGGGACTTTAGGAGTCACAGATCCCTGGAGACCTCCCTTAGTGCTTGTGGTCATAACAGATCCCTGGAGACCTCCCTTAGTGCCTGTGGTCATAAAAACCTGCAGTCAACACAAAGAATGTTTTCCATTATATACTTTGTTTGCATCTTTTGTTCCACAAATCCAATGTTCTGCCTCTATGCTATGTATTAAGCAGACTGTTCCCCGCTTGGCTTTCATGTTTATTAATACTCGGGGTAAATCTAGAAATATAACCTTCAACGACCTGCAGCTGCAATGCTCGCGTTTCACCGATGGTAACAATTGTCTCACTGCAAACAGTTTATGTTTGACAATGTCAAGGACAGAGAGCCGCGAAGGCAGGACCCAGGGGCCCCTAGGGAGGGGCCCCTGGGTCCCCATGATGAAAGAGAGCAAAAGGCCTTCAAGAACTGCAGCTTCATTAAGGTTGTCTCCACATATTAAGGGATCAGAGCAGCATCGCAACGACAGGAGGAGAAGCTTTCAATGCAGGTCAACCCTAAACGCTGTGGCTTTTCCATGTAATCGTTAGCATGTGTGTCTCGAATAGGCCTAGATACACTTCGTTGTATTTAGTCAATAGCTAGAAAAATGGTATTTTTTTAAATATCATCGCCATATGTATATCTGCGATGACGATCTTATATTTATTCGACACCTGGAGATTCTTTAGGGGTTTAACCCATTTAGGCCTGACGTCGAAATTAAAAAAAATAATAATGTCTTCGAAATCCTGACAGTTTTCTGAAAAAAAAAACCTTATGTTTCTGTATCAGTGGTTCTCTAAAAAAAAAAGGCACATTTTCACGATTTTTCAAAAATAGCAGACCTACAAGTTCATAGCTATGAGCTTGTAGATCTGCTATTTTTCAATAGCTAAAGTATAAGATAATGCTTTATTAAAACACCAAAAGGGGTTCCCGTGCAGAATGGGTTAAAATATGGATCGGTCGTCGGAAAGTCTTGCAGGATAGCAAAGTGCCGAAACGGTGATATCCACATTATCCACATAGCAGAGCAGACATGAAACAAATTACTCCCAGGAAAGTGACACACGATACTGTTGTTGCCTTCTCAAAAACAAATGAGCCATTTAAGCTCCAGGCATTCACAGTGGCACTACTTCATTGTATACAGTCAATAGCTAGAATAAGTATTTTCAAATATAGTATTTATTTTTATATCATCGCCATATGTATCTGCGATGACGATCTTATAATATTCGACACCTGGAGATTCTTTAGGGGGTTTAAAATATGGATCGGTCGTCGGAAAGTCTTGCAGAATAGCAAAGTGCCGAATCTGTGATATCCACATTATCCACATAGCAGAGCAAGACATAAAACAAATGACTCCCGAGAAAGTGACACACGATACTGTTGTTGCCTTTTCAAAACAAATGAGCCATTTAAGCTTCCATATGTGGGCAACGGTCGGAGCCAAAACCGCAACACGCTATTGGCTGGTCAAGAGAAGCGTGGAGGATACATGGTCATGTTTTACCCATGAAGTCACAAGAGTCGGACAGAAGTAGTAAACTAATAAAATAATGGGACTTCGCTGATTCCTCTGATGTGCTTTCTCCATTTATATATACACTTTACGCAAATAGAATAGTTTACATTACTTAAACCATTCTGGGCGGGAACCCCTTTTGGTGTTAGCATTATGTTGTAATTTAGCTATTGAAAAAGAGCAGATCTACAAGCTCGTAGCGCGCCACCGAGTGGCGCGACTATGAGCTTGTAGGTCTGCAATTTTAGAAAAATCGAAGAACGACTGACATTAGAAACATAGCTTTTTCAGAAAACTGTCAGGATGTCAGGAAGACATTTTTAGAATCTGATCTCAGGTCAGAATGGGTTAATCATGTGTCTACCTGTAAGTTCCATAATAAGTCCTTCTTACTGGAAGTTATTTTCATGTTCAATAATAAGTAAACAAAGTTTACAAGTATAGGCTATAATAAAAGCCTCGCTGTTCCTTTGGGGGATCTTGAGTGAATTACACGACAAATCCAGCCAGTCTTTGGTTGTTATGGCTGTTTGTTTGGGAAGAAATTAAGTGTCTGACAAATTGGACGGAATGAACAATGTCATATTTTTTGTGCTTTGCTGCTATAGCGAGGATACATAATCTAAACAGGAGCCTAGAGTTACTTTCTAACCCTGTTAGGAGTTCTGTCAGGCTGTCATCTAAGCTGTGGAGCCATTGGTGTTCTATAGCCTGTATGTACAGAGAAGAGTCCCCCCTGTTTGTTCAAATGTATTTATTTATAGTTTGTTTACTTTGGTGTTTTTATGTTTTATGTGTTCTGCCTTATGGACCCCCCCCTGTGAGCGTCTTGAATAAAGTTTGAATGAATTACTGAATGTATTTCTTTGATACTGTGTCCGTGTTATTCTCATGTTTCAAAACACCATTATCTGGACAGTCCTTTCAGAAGCATCATCAGAGCGTCAGAGCCTCCTATGAAAGTCTGACTGGGCAAAAAATAGACCATCTACACTCACAACAACAGACACGATGTGAGCTACATAGCAGATCAGATCATTTTTGGCTAAGATACTTAGAGTAGAGAGAGCGACAACAGGAGGGGGGGGGGGGGGCTAGGGTAGAGCCCTTAGGGGTCAACTAAGTATGGGGTGAGTATAAGTGGTTAAATAATGGTGGTGTTTAAAGAGATGCCTGAAGAAGGTCTTTGACCCGAAACGTCGCTAATAAAAGTTTGTTTTTGCGGACGGTGTGTGGGTCTTTGTGTGCTTTATGTGCATTTTTCTGAAATACATTGAGCCCTGCCCAGTGCCTACGCACCCCCCTCAGAGCATGCAGGTGTGCATAAGACTTTGTTGCCGGTGGTTAAAAAGTGTAAAATAAGTTCCATTATCCTGCAGGACGACGACCACTTTTTGGAGATACGAGGTCTGCACGCGACGGCGACAAAGAGGACGAGAGACGGAAGAGAGAAAATAAAATAAGCAAATTAAAGCATCTTTGAGTGAATCAAAAACAACTCTCTGGATGAAACAAAACGCTGGTATTTCAAATCAGCGACCGTCCAGCCACCGTTCTCCTCTTCCTGCTCCTGGCTGACGTCTAGAAGTAATCGCAGAATGCTTTATTATTAACCTCCACAGCAGATGCAGATGCAGACACACACACACACACACACACACACACACACACACACACACACACACGAGCGCGCGCGGCGCTGCAAATCATCGACATCATAACCTTCTGACTGAACAACATAATTCTGTGTTCTCCGAAGCGTTCAAAAACACCACATTCACAATAGTTGCTGCAGGGCAGAACTATAACTCTTGGCCAGCCGGGGCGCCTGATGGAGGGGAAAGGAACTGGTCTCTATACTGCCTCCCCCTGGCCAGCCGGGGCGCCTGATGGAGGGGAAAGGAACTTGTCTCTATACTGCCTCCCCCTGGCCAGCCGGGGCGCCTGATGGAGGGGAAAGGAACTGGTCTCTATACTGCCTCCCCCTGGCCAGCCGGGGCGCCTGATGGAGGGGAAAGGAACTGGTCTCTATACTGCCTCCCCCTGGCCAGCCGGGGCGCCTGATGGAGGGGAAAGGAACTGGTCTCTATACTGCCTCCCCCTGGCCAGCCGGGGCGCCTGATGGAGGGGAAAGGAACTGGTCTCTATACTGCCTCCCCCTGGCCAGCCGGGGCGCCTGATGGAGGGGAAAGGAACTGATTACAAAATCGTGGGATAAAAAATAACTCTTAAGAGATGCCACTATCATCAGTCTCTCTGGATTACTGCAGACATTACAACAACGTTAGCCTTTTCTGTTTTTTTATCATAGAGTCTGTGGTCTGCAGAAGACAGATACTGTAATCACCAGCGCTATAAAATAATGACAGGATACTATAATACAATTGTCAACGATGACATTAACCCATTCTGACCTGAGATCAGATTCATACGAGGTTTCCACAGTGGACACAGACTGGTCTGATTAACCCATTCTGACCCGAGATCAGATTCTAAAAATGTCAGTCGTTCTTCGAGTTTTCAAAAAAAGCAGACCCTACAAGCTCGTAGCGCGCCACTCGGTGGCGTGCTATGAGCTTGTAGATCTGCTATTTTTAAATAGCTAAAGCATAGCATAATGCTAACAACCAAAATGGGTTCCCGTTCAGAATGGGTTAAAACATGTCTTGCAAGCAAAAAAGGGACAAATTCAGAGGATATGGAGAGTCTGGAACTGTCTTCTATATTACGGTCTATTGATCATAATATGATGCCTTCTGCTGGCTTTATGAGCATTCATGGGACTGTGTGTGAAACCTGTCATGACATGCTAGTCTATATTTTAAGGCTCAGGGGGTTTTATTTTAAAACCCCTTAAAGGAAAAGCATTACAACGTTATTCCCTTGAGGCTTTGACTCTGAAGCCTGCCTTCCTCGTCCCAGGCACGTCTGTCTGGCGTTGCAGACAAGACCCGCCTTTGGAATAACGTGCTGATTGTTTTAACCCATTTTGGTCGGGAACCCCTTCTGGTGTTAGCATTATGCTATGCTTTAGCTATTGAAAAAATGGCAGATCTACAAGCTTGGTGCGGCACTCGGTGCCGCGCTACGAGCTTGTATAGGTCTTGTAAAAAATCATGAAAATGTGGCCCAAATGTTTGAATATATATATATTCTTTCAGAGCGAACGTTTTTAACTCAAATCTTTGCTTCTGAGAGGTTCCTTTCTGGAACAACATGTTTTCAGATGGGGGGCCGATTACGGATAATTTTTGAGGTCCTTAATTGACATGAAAATGTCTGAGCACCACTGATATATAGAAACAGGTTTTTCAAACTGTCATGATTTAGAAGACATTTTTGTAGAATCGATCTCAGGTCTAAATGGGTTAAGAAGGGGGGGGGGGGGTTGCAAGGAAGCAAACCTGTCAGTGACGAAAGGCCCCAAAGGGCCAATAAGAGACGTCTTGCACGTCGGAGGGTCTCGGCCCCTCCTGTTAACGGCTCTCCTTTCTCCCCGTGCAGATTCACTTGCTTCCCCGACAACCCACAGGGTCTCTTCCCTCGTCCGTGTCCAAGACAAACACATAAAGAACATGAGCTGCGGAGATGTGAGACCCCATGCCGGGGCAGCGGAGAGAGAGAGAGAGAGAGGGGCCACGTCTCTCTCATTCTTCATCTGCCAGGGGTCTGGAAGGAAGGGGACTCTACAGTATATATAGCAGCGCTTCTCAACCTTTTCTGGTTCGTGGCAGCGGTGGCCGAACGGTTTGCGGAGCGGTCTTGATATCGGAAGGTCGCTATAGTTCGTATCCCCGGACCGGCACGTTAAAATGACCACCGCTGAAGTGGCCGCTTAATGGACAAGGCATTGAACCTCTCTACCATGAAATGTTCTATGAGCAGGGCCTGGCTGTAAACAAGTTATTGAGCTTAGTCCAGTTACCCTGCAGGGTAAACATAGTACCTTTCCTTTCCTTAGTCCAGTTACCCTGGGTAAACATAGTACCTTTCCTTTCCTTAGTCCAGTTACCCTGCAGGGTAAACATAGTACCTTTCCTTTCCTTAGTCCAGTTACCCTGCAGGGTAAACATGGTACCTTACCTTTCCTTTCCTTACCTATCTGACCTTTAGGCGACTAAAGGTGGCGGTGGCTCAGGGGTTATAGAGTGGCCGGATGGTAACCGCAAAGGTTGCCAGTTCGAACCCTGCATGTGGGCTCCTCCCCCAGAGTTAGTGTCGAAGTGTCCTTTGAGCAAGAAGACACTGAACCCCAGATTGCTCCAGATGTGCTGGTTGGTGCCTTGCACATGGTTTCCGCCGCCATCGGTGTGTGAATGTGTGTGTGAATGAATGGGTGAATGTAATGCACAATCTAGGCGCTATATATAAATGCACCATTTACCATTTTACCATTTAGAATATCATATGGTCACTCCATACAGACTCATCAGACCGACCACCAAGGCATGGGTGTGTGTGTGTGATGACTGACAACTAACAACACCTCCATGCTACTGCTACTCTACGACTACGACTACTATTACAGGGACACCAAATCCAGCTGTTTCCTCTCCTCAGGCATTACAGGGACACCAAATCCAGCTGTTTCCTCTCCTCAGGCATTACAGGGACACCAAATCCAGCTGTTTCCTCTCCTCAGGCAGCTGATGTTCTGAAACTGTATGTAAACCATCATCACATTTAAATGACGGAACGTTAGCTCTGAATATATTCACATCGCCGCTGTGTGGCAGCGTGCTATGAAGTGCAGGTACATATGGATGGCTGCATGTACACATTTATAACCCTATGAAGTGCAGGTACATATGGATGGCTGCATGTACACATTTATATAACCCTATGAAGTGCAGGTACATCATGGCTGCATGTACACATTTATATAACCCTATGAAGTGCAGGTACATCATGGCTGCATGTACACATTTATATAACCCTATGAAGTGCAGGTACATCATGGCTGCATGTACACATTTATAACCCTATGAAGTGCAGGTACATCATGGCTGCATGTACACATTTATAACCCTATGAAGTGCAGGTACATCATGGCTGCATGTACACATTTATATAACCCTATGAAGTGCAGGTACATCATGGCTGCATGTACACATTTATAACCCTATGAAGTGCAGGTACATCATGGCTGCATGTACACATTTATAACCCTATGAAGTGCAGGTACACAGGGGCGGCCTTAGGAATCTGGAGGCTCGGGCCAATAGTTTGACTGTTCAATATCACGCGCAGCCATTACTCTCGACAATTAGCAACAACACCACCTTTCCTCATCCTGTCGTCCCTTCACAATTAAAGTGTCTCCCCTTTACCTCCCAATGCTGCACATTTTACCATGTTATTTACATAAAATAGGTGTAACTTTACTAACTTAACATTGTGGGAGAGAGCAAGGCAGTGAGTGAGCGAGAGAGAGAGATAGAGAGAGAGAGGGCCAAGAGTGGCGGGGGTTGACTGAGGGGACTTCAGTGCACTGTACACTCTTGCTTCGTGTCCCAGGTTAGCTTGGTGTGGAATGTGCTAATTTGTCCCCTATATTCAAAGTCTGATTTCCATTGATTGTTGGCTGTGTTTAGCATGTATATGGCTGTGGAGTTTTGGTACAAAATCAAAACAACTTGTCTAATATTTTGGCATGTTTAAACCTCCAGGAAAATCCGTGTTGAGGTTCTTAATCCACTGTTTTTCATTAAAACGTCTTTGTCCTACTGTCCAGTTGGGATTGTGTTGAACTTCCAGATACTTTTAGAGCTTCAATGCCATGTGCCATGTAATGTTGAACAATCCTTGTAGTTTTTTGCATTGTTAATATTGTATGTGTGTTGTCTCAGCCTTGTAGCTATTGTTTTACTCGTTTCTCCGACATATTGTAAGCCACATTTTTCACATGTGATTAAATAAACAGTTGCTGGTGCTGGCTGTTATCTGTTGTTTAATCTCCAACGTGTGTTTTGTAGTTCTATTTTTAACTATTTGTTTGGGTTTGAAGTATTCTGGTCTCTGGCGTGCTGGTGTGTTGATTCCTTTTAGCTTGCTGTGTACCAGATAGTCTTTAAGATTTTTGTTTTTTCTGTAGGCCGATAATCTTTTTTTTTTCTTTTTTTTTTTTTTAAGTTTTGCTAAAACTGCCATTTTTTGGCAGAAGGAGAAGGAAAAAAACTAACAACAATAGAAGACCAAGTGACGGAACAATTGTCATTGTTTGATGCCTAGCTGAATGGTTAGAGAGCCTGTGAAATGGTAAATGGTGCATTTATATAGCGCCTTTATCCAAAGCGCTTTACATTCACCCATTCACACACACATTCATACACCGATTGCGCCGGAAGCCATGCAAGGTACCAACCAGCACATCGGGGCAATTTGGGGTTCAGTGTCTTGCCCAAGGACACTTCGACATGTAGACAGGAGGAGCCGGGATTCGAACCGCCGACCCATAAATCATTGGACGACCTGCTCTACCTCTTGAGCCACAGTCGCCCTTAAGAGTTTTGTTTTTTCTGTAGGCCGAGTTTCGCGTTATTCTTTTGGCAGAAGGAGAAGGAAAAAAAAACTAACAATAACAATAAAGGACCAAGTCCTTTCAGGACTCCTTGGTCCTTTAAATAAAAAAAAGATCATAGAAATAAATATACAATAAAGAGAGTTCCACCGTGTTCAGTTTGGAACATACAGACACAGGTTCATTGTTTGATGCCTAGCTGAATGGTTAGAGAGCCTGTCTGGAGAGAAGGAGTCTCCTGAGGTTTGAATCTCAGTAAGTGATGCTGAGAGGTGGCTCACCATCAGGTGGGATGAGATGTTGATCCATCATTTCTTGATCTTTCTGCTGTTCCTTCGTCTGGAATGTGGTCTCGGTTGTTGTTGTTGTTGTCGTTGGTTGTCATGGCTGCCAGTTCCCACCTGATGTCGTGTGGGAGTTCTGATTGGTCCAGAGCGTACTGAATAACTTCTAGCTTACATAACGTCTTAAGACAAGGACTCAAGTCTAAGATGAACAGCTCATCAGAGATAGTGTGATCTCTTTTTATTCCTCCAAAGAGGATGATACAATCTCCCACAATGCAACAGCACATACCATACATTGGACATGGTCCTTTCCCCTTGGGCTCAACCTTCTTCCAGGAGAAGGTCTCTGGACTGAATTTCCACACATCATTGGAGGTCTGGTTACCGTTCAAGCCACCAACTATGTACAGCTCTCCATTGTAGGTAAATGCTGAATGACCACAGCGTCCTTCTGGTAGAAGTTGTGCAGAAGGTGTGTCCAGCCAGATGTGTGTCTCTGTGTCAAACACTCTGATGGTGTTGTAGACCCCCTGGGGCCTCAAGCGCCCGAATACAAACATCTTGGTACCAATGATGGTGGCAGAGTGAGCTGATGAAGCAGGAGGTGGAGTTCCTCTGGTGTTAATTAAACTCCAGACCATTGTGCTGGTATCCAACTTGTACATGTCATTAGTGTATCCAGTCAGCTTGGTGTATCCTCCATGGATAAACATGACCTTCTCCAACACGCAGGCTGAGTGGCCCCACCTCCGCTCTGGAACAGTCCCAGAAACCCTGGGTTGGGACCATCTGTGGGCGTCGACATCAAATGCATAAAGCACATTGCAGTAAGGCTCCCCTCCCCAGATGTAGACTGTATCTTCAACCAACACAGCTGTGTGGCCGTAGCGCTCAGATGGAACCTCAAGGTGACCGTCTCCTCTTCCTGGTTCCACTGGAGGTAACTTCTTCCAGCATAAAGACACTGTGTTGAAGACATGGACATCCATCTGTTCCTTGTTGTTGATGGTCATTCCATAACCGTAGCCTCCAAAGGAATACAGATTGTTCCTCACTGCTACAGCACCATGATAGGCTCGCTTTGGTCCTCCTGCTTTGGAAACAGTCCAAGACAACATCACTCTGTCTGTCTGTCTGTCTGTCTGTCTGTCTGTCTGTCTGTCTGTCTGTCTGTCTGTCTGTCTGTCTGTCTCTCTGTCTCTCTGTCTCTCTATCTCGCTCTCTTCTCTCTCTCGACGTCTACAGTCATTTTCAACACGGTGCATCATCTTATATCTTCTGGTGTGAAATCACACGAGACACAAACTGTTGCCATGCACGCCTTAACGACGCCAATTAGTGCAGCTGTTCTTCATCTGCACCCTTTGAACTCTATTGCTATATTTATTACTTCATTGCGGCTACCTTGGGGTCTATGGATCTATGGATCTATGGATCTATGGGTCTATGGGTCTTCCACACGTATAGCATATTATAGTATATATGTATAGTTTATAATATAGTTTCATTATATAGATATTCCACTGTTACGTTCTTAGCTTACGCATGTTTCATGATAAATGCTTTTTATGTGATGCATTCCGATGCTTTTTTGTTCTTGCTTAATGTAAGTCACTCTGGATTAAGAGCGTCTGCTAAATGCCTAAATTGTAAATTGCTACAGCGTTCCTAACGCTGAGCTGTGTTGTATTTGAGGCTGTGTTTGTGTGTGTGTGTGTGTGTGTGTGTGTGTGCGCGTGCGTGCGTGCGCACGTGCGCGGAATGTGCTCAAGCTGACTGGCTGAGCACGGAATGTGATGTACAGTGCCGCTCACGTCACGCGGGTGTGATATTCTTCTCCATATCGCTGTGTGAGAGACAGTCCACTGAGCAACTCAAAGTGAGGCTGAAGGACAAGCATTTTGCATTCTGGCTCTTTGAGGGGAGCTAGCGCCCCCTATGGCCAGCTTGGTGTGTTTGTGCGTTCTCAGGGGCGGCCTTAGGAATCTGGAGGCCTGTTTCAAGACCAAATATGAGGCCCCCACATACCTATGACATCATTATTTTGTTGAGGCCCCCCCTGAGGGTGGAGGCCCATTTCAATTGAAACTGGTGAAACATACTTAAGGCCTCCTATGCAGGTACATATGGATGCATGTATGTACACATTTCTAACCCTATGAAGTGCAGGTACTGTACATACAGTATGCCTGCATGTACACATTTCCACTCTTTCCATAAGGAACACGAGGCTTTGCGGGTTGCAGGAAGCACTCTCACTTAAGACTTCCACCCAGCTGAGCCTTGTTCAGAGGAGACAGGAATAGCACAGTGTGAGAGAGAGAGAGAGAGAGAGAGAGAGAGAGAGAGAGAGAGAGAGAGAGAGAGAGAGAGAGAGAGAGAGAGAGAGAGAGAGAGAGAGAGAGAGAGGGAGAGAGAGAGAGAGAGAGAGAGAGAGAGAGAGAGAGAGAGAGAGGAGAGGGGAGAGGGAGAGGGATGGGAGGGGATGAAGTATATGAGAGAGAGAGAGAGAGAGAGAGAGAGAGAGAGGGAGAGGGAGAGGGATGGGAGGGATGAAGTATATGAGAGAGAGAGAGAGAGAGAGAGAGAGAGAGAGAGAGAGAGAGAGAGAGAGAGAGAGAGAGAGAGAGAGAGAGAGAGAGAGAGAGGGAGAGGGAGAGGGATGGGAGGGATGAAGTATATGAGAGAGAGAGAGAGAGAGAGAGAGAGAGAGAGAGAGAGAGAGAGAGAGAGGAGAGAGAGAGAGAGAGAGAGCGAGAGAGGAGAGAGAGAGAGAGAGAGAGAGAGAGCTAGAGAGAGAGGAGAGAGGGAGGGGGAGAGAGGGAGGGAGAGAGAGAGAGAGAGAGAGAGAGAGAGAGAGAGAGAGAGCGAAATGTGTGTACATGCAGCCAATCTTGAAAAAAATACATTCATAATACAAATGCATTTACAGTAAGACATTAAAAATACAGAGAAATAAAAAAACACCAACAAGACATCCCCTTAAATGATGTCAGTTAATTAAAATAAATTTAAAATTGGGGTAATTGATCAGGTGTCTTTTTAAGGAGCCTCTTAAAACTAGCCTTACTGGGTGCAGCCTTACCGTTATTATAGTTATTATAGGTATAACGTGTTCCACATATACTGAATAGCCTCTGAACATTACAGATCTGCATATTACCGCATTTGTTCTGGGTTTTTCTTTGACCATCTAGGCCTCTAGTCTATAGCCTGCCTGGTGTAGCATGACAACTATGACGATCCCTCACATATTATTGGATCTGTGTGAATTCTGAGGCAGCTGGCTGGCTGACCTGCAGGGAGGATTAGGAGGACGGTCAGTAAATCACAGGCTGTGGAGCCGTGCTGAAAGCCCCGGGATAAAGAGTATGGACAACAAACCTCCTTTTCCTCAGGCTCAGGCTCTACCGCTCTACGCTCTACCCCCCCCCCCCCCCCCCCGCCACACGCACACACACACACACAAGGAAGGCATGGAGAGAGTGTGAGGCCCACCCATTTAATCTAAATCCAGCCATCCATAATGTGTCTTTGTGCAGGTGAGGAGGCCAAGGAATTGTTCGTACATTCGTTTTCCTAACCTAAATCTGGGGCGGGAACCCCTTTTGGTGTTTCAAGCATTGTGTTATACTTTAACTGTTTTGCAAAATAGCAGATCTACAAGCTCTTAGCAGCGGCACCGAGTGCCACACTATACGAGCTTGTATAGATCTGCTATTTTTGAAAAATCGTGAAAAAAATCTTTGAATATAATATTCTTTCACAGCGAACGTTTTTAAGTCAAATCTTTGCTTCTTGGGGTCCCTGGAGGGTCCCTGGGGGGGTCCCTGAACAACATATTTTCAGATGGGGGGTCGGCGGCCAGAAATACTTTTTTAAAATATTTTTGGGTCCTTGACATGAAATATTGAGCACCACTGATACAGAAACATGGTATTTTAGAAGACATTTTTAACAATTTCGACGTCAGGCCAAAATGGGTTAAAAGGAGAAACCTCGGGAGTGGTCGGTGGCTCACCTGAGCATGTGGGCGGCACTGAAGACCACGTCGAACTCCCCGCCGTCCAGGTGCGCCGCCTTCTCCGCCATCTCTGCCGCTTCCCGCGGCCGCGACTCCTCCAGCAGGAACTGACCTGGAAGAGAAACCACATCACTGTCAGTGATCACTATAAGAGGAACTGACCTGGGCGGGCCGAGGGGAGAGAAACCACATCACTGTCAGTGATCACTAAGACGAACTGACCTGGGGAGAAACCACATCACTGTCAGTGATCACTGGAGCATTAGTCCAACGTGCATTTACTCAAGTACTGTATGTACAATGTTTGAGATACTTTAATTTACTTTAATTTAATTTTACATTTCTCGATACTTTATACTTCTAGACGTCTACATTATTGTACTTTTTCTCTCCACTACACTACTACACTACAATACAATTATTTTACATCTTTAGTTACTAGTTACTTTGCAGATTTCTATTATAATGAGAAAACCTACATTAACCATATAGTATATAACCATATTGTATATTTAGGCTTTTTGACGACAATACTTTTCCATACAAGACTTTTACACTAACAGATTATTTCTACCTTGTGGCATCACTACTTTTATTTAATTAAAAAAACGAATCTGAGGCCTGGGCCGTGGCTCAGCGGTACTGTCTGTCACTCTATAAGAAATATAAAATAAAGGCGAAAGGAGGAGAGGAGAGGAGAGGAGAGGGGAGGGGAGGGGAGGGGAGGGGAGGGGAGAGGAGAGGAAGGAGAGGAGAGGAGAGGAGAGGAGAGCAGAGGAGAGGTACAGGGCCTGTAGTGGTTCTGTTGTCTTTGGCCCAGACGGTCGTACAGCCTGGTCTGTCCTCACAGTGACTCAGTGTAAACCCTAGATATGAGCGCTGAGCTCCATCCATCCACTCCTTGACCATCACTCAACCCCCCATTTGTTCAAATTAGTTCATCTTGATAGGAATGTTTCTTTTATGGAGAGAATATGACGTTTTGGAATGTCTGAGTGAGAGAGGGGAGGAGGGCGTGGCTGGGGCTGTCATGGGTCGGACCTCTGTGTGTGTAGAGACCCTCCGCTAATGAGATGGGGTTACGGCGCCCTGACAGGCGGGCCCTGAACCCTGCATGGGCAGAACCTCTCGGAAAAAAGGCCCGGTTTTTAGAAGGGAATTAACACCGTGTTGATCTTGGTTAGCCTCACCACTGTACCAGGCTCCCCAAACCAGCGAGCGAGACGAAGCATATTTTCCTTAATAACTGTGGATGAAATGGAAGCTGTGACTGCAGGCCTTTAGACCAGGCAGAGAGACTTCAGACTGCAGCCTCTCTGCACGCAGCGCTGACTGACTGCAGCCTCTCTGCAGCTGACTGCAGCCTCTCTGCACGCAGCGCTGACCGACTGACTGCAGCCTCTCTGCAGCTGACTGCAGCCTCTCTGCACGCAGCGCTGACTGACTGACTGCAGCCTCTCTGCACGCAGCGCTGACTGACTGACTGCAGCTCCACGTTGTTCCAGGTTATTGGGCCGAGACCACCGACCGCAGATATACAGTCTGAAACCATCTAACTCAACGCATACACATTTTAATGGGATTGAATCTGACACATAGAAAAGTGCTCGGGGATCGTAAAGCAAAAATTAATTCCCAGACATTGATATTGCTGAAAAAAAATGTTGGTTCCATTTATTTTACTGCTAATATTTCCACTTGGATGAATTGCTGAACTGGCGGGAATGATGGACTTACAGTAGATGGTTATTCATCTCAACTGCTCCATTATTGATTGCATGCACAGTGTGAAAAGAGGAGTTAACAGGCAATTATGGGCACTGTATTTTGCCCGTAAATCTCAAGTTCAGCAGCATATACAGTTAATATACGGTAATATTTGTTTACCGGAGTTTGTTGGAAAGTTTAACGGGAGTTTCCTGTAATATATACACATTCGTATTCCATGTTTTTTGCGTAGTGATGTCAATGTTACAGTAGGCCCATTTATGTATATCCTGCACGAATGCAAAAAAATATTATACAATTACTAAACCCACTAATCAACACTTACCGTAATGCATGTAACAATTCCCTTTCGTTGGATCTAGTCGGATGGCTTTCAGGAAGTATTTCTCTGCTTCCGCCTTCTGCCCCTGAAGAGAGACGAGAGAATCAGACATTTAGTCATGACTGTTCCAACAGGTTCTACAGAATTATTCTGCCCCTGAAGAGAGACGAGAATCAGACGTTTAGTCATGACTGTTCCAACAGGTTCTACAGAATTATTCTGCCCCTGAAGAGAGAGACGAGAGAATCAGACATTTAGTCATGACTGTTCCAACAGGTTCTACAGCATTATTCTGCCCCTGAAGAGAGAGACGAGAGAATCAGACATTTAGTCATGACTGTTCCAACAGGTTCTACAGAATTATTCTGCCCCTGAAGAGAGACGAGAGAATCAGACATTTAGTCATGACTGTTCCAACAGGTTCTACAGAATTATTCTGCCCCTGAAGAGAGACGAGAATCAGACATTTAGTCATGACTGTTCCAACAGGTTCTACAGAATTATTCTGCCCCTGAAGAGAGAGACGAGAGAATCAGACATTTAGTCATGACTGTTCCAACAGGTTCTACAGAATTATTCTGCCCCTGAAGAGAGAGACGAGAGAATCAGACATTTAGTCATGACTGTTCCAACAGGTTCTACAGAATTATTCTGCCCCTGAAGAGAGAGACGAGAGAATCAGACATTTAGTCATGACTGTTCCAACAGGTTCTACAGAATTATTCTGCCCCTGAAGAGAGACGAGAATCAGACGTTTAGTCATGACTGTTCCAACAGGTTCTACAGAATTATTCTGCCCCTGAAGAGAGAGACGAGAGAATCAGACATTTAGTCATGACTGTTCCAACAGGTTCTACAGAATTATTCTGCCCCTGAAGAGAGAGACGAGAGAATCAGACATTTAGTCATGACTGTTCCAACAGGTTCTACAGAATTATTCTGCCCCTGAAGAGAGAGACGAGAGAATCAGACATTTAGTCATGACTGTTCCAACAGGTTCTACAGAATTATTCTGCCCCTGAAGAGAGAGACGAGAGAATCAGACATTTAGTCATGACTGTTCCAACAGGTTCTACAGAATTATTCTGCCCCTGAAGAGAGAGACGAGAGAATCAGACATTTAGTCATGACTGTTCCAACAGGTTCTACAGAATTATTCTGCCCCTGAAGAGAGACGAGAATCAGAAGTTTAGTCATGACTGTTCCAACAGGTTCTACAGAATTATTCTGCCCCTGAAGAGAGAGACGAGAGAATCAGACATTTAGTCATGACTGTTCCAACAGGTTCTACAGAATTATTCTGCCCCTGAAGAGAGACGAGAATCAGACATTTAGTCATGACTGTTCCAACAGGTTCTACAGAATTATTCTGCCCCTGAAGAGAGAGACGAGAGAATCAGACATTTAGTCATGACTGTTCCAACAGGTTCTACAGAATTATTCTGCCCCTGAAGAGAGAGACGAGAGAATCAGACATTTAGTCATGACTGTTCCAACAGGTTCTACAGAATTATTCTGCCCCTGAAGAGAGAGACGAGAGAATCAGACATTTAGTCATGACTGTTCCAACAGGTTCTACAGAATTATTCTGCCCCTGAAGAGAGACGAGAGAATCAGACATTTAGTCATAACTGTTCCAACAGGTTCTACAGAATTATTCTGCCCCTGAAGAGAGAGACGAGAGAATCAGACATTTAGTCATGACTGTTCCAACAGGTTCTACAGAATTATTCTGCCCCTGAAGAGAGAGACGAGAGAATCAGACATTTAGTCATGACTGTTCCAACAGGTTCTACAGAATTATTCTGCCCCTGAAGAGAGAGACGAGAGAATCAGACATTTAGTCATGACTGTTCCTACAGGTTCTACAGAATTATTCTGCCCCTGAAGAGAGAGACGAGAATCAGACGTTTAGTCATGACTGTTCCAACAGGTTCTACAGAATTATTCTGCCCCTGAAGAGAGACGAGAATCAGACACTTAGTCATGACTGTTCCAACAGGTTCTACAGAATTATTCTGCCCCTGAAGAGAGACGAGAATCTGACATTTAGTCATGACTGTTCCAACAGGTTCTACAGAATTATTCTGCCCCTGAAGAGAGACGAGAGAATCAGACACTTAGTCATGACTGTTCCAACAGGTTCTACAGAATTATTCTGCCCCTGAAGAGAGAGACGAGAATCTGACATTTAGTCATGACTGTTCCAACAGGTTCTACAGAATTATTCTGCCCCTGAAGAGAGAGACGAGAATCAGACATTTAGTCATGACTGTTCCAACAGGTTCTACAGAATTATTCTGCCCCTGAAGAGAGACGAGAGAATCAGACACTTAGTCATGACTGTTCCAACAGGTTCTACAGAATTATTCTGCCCCTGAAGAGAGAGACGAGAGAATCAGACATTTAGTCATGACTGTTCCAACAGGTTCTACAGAATTATTCTGCCCCTGAAGAGAGACGAGAATCAGACATTTAGTCATGACTGTTCCAACAGGTTCTACAGAATTATTCTGCCCCTGAAGAGAGAGACGAGAGAATCAGACATTTAGTCATGACTGTTCCAACAGGTTCTACAGAATTATTCTGCCCCTGAAGAGAGAGACGAGAGAATCAGACATTTAGTCATGACTGTTCCAACAGGTTCTACAGAATTATTCTGCCCCTGAAGAGAGACGAGAATCAGACGTTTAGTCATGACTGTTCCAACAGGTTCTACAGAATTATTCTGCCCCTGAAGAGAGAGACGAGAGAATCAGACATTTAGTCATGACTGTTCCAACAGGTTCTACATAATTATTCTGCCCCTGAAGAGAGAGACGAGAGAATCAGACATTTAGTCATGACTGTTCCAACAGGTTCTACAGAATTATTCTGCCCCTGAAGAGAGAGACGAGAGAATCAGACATTTAGTCATGACTGTTCCAACAGGTTCTACAGAATTATTCTGCCCCTGAAGAGAGAGACGAGAGAATCAGACATTTAGTCATGACTGTTCCAACAGGTTCTACAGAATTATTCTGCCCCTGAAGAGAGAGACGAGAGAATCAGACATTTAGTCATGACTGTTCCAACAGGTTCTACAGAATTATTCTGCCCCTGAAGAGAGAGACGAGAGAATCAGACATTGTTCAAATGGTAAATGGTGCATTTATATTATAGCGCCTTTAGCCAAGGCGCTTTACATAGATGTGCATTACATTCACCCATTCACACACATCCATTCACACACCTTTACATAGATTGTGCATTACATTCACCCATTCACACACACATTCATACACCTGTACATAGATTGTGCATTACATTCACCCATTCACACACACATTCATACACCTGTACATAGATTGTGCATTACATTCACCCATTCACACACACATTCATACACCTGTACATAGATTGTGCATTATATTCACCCATTCACACACCTTTACATAGATTGTGCTTTACATTCACCCATTCACACACACATTCATACACACACCGATGGCAGCGGAAACCATGCAAGGTACCAACCAGCACATCAGGAGGCAATTAGGGGTTCAGTGTCTTTGCCCAAGGACACTTCGACATGTAGAGGAGGAGGAGGAGGAGCCGGGATTCAAACCGCCGACCCATGGATCATTGGAGGACCTGCTCTACCCCTTGAGCCACAGTCGCCCCATTTTGTCATGACTGTTCCAATAGGTTCTACAGAATTCTCACCACACGAAACATATCCCATTTAACTCACACATAAAGATGTCCTCCAAGCCACACAGACCCTATATAATGTTATAATGTTAAATTATAATCCATTAAACCACAGAACATCAGACACTGGGTGTTATTCCTTCAACTTCACGTGTCTTTTCCTGTCAAAGTGTAAAATGGTACATGCTGGTCAAGGCTGACTAGCCCATTCTGAACGGGAACCCCTTTTGGTGTTTTTTTTTAAGCATTATGTTATGCTTTAGCTATTGGAAAATAGCAGATCTACAAGCTCATAGCGCGGCACCGAGTGCCGCGCTACGAGCTTGTAGGTCTGCAATTTTCTTTTAAAAATCGTGAAAACGTGCCGCAAATCTTTGAATATATATATTCTTTCAGAGCCAACGTTTTTAACTCAAATCTTTGCTACAACATATTTTCAGATGGGGGTGGGTCGACGGCAAATTACATACATTTTTGGGGGTGCTTGACATGAAAATGTTTGAGAACTGACATAGAAACAGAAAACTGTCAGGATTTTAAAAAGACATTTTGTCGAACCGTCCTCGGGTGGAAATGGGCTAGACAGGACAGACAAGCACTCATTCATTACAACTACAGTTTATATGTGTAGAAATAACAGCCCTACAGAGGAGCAGCACCACAGAGTCTAGAAGACCCTACAGTGGAGCTGCACCACAGACCCTATACAGTGGAGGAACAGCACCACAGGGCTGTGTGTGTGGCCCGACCGCTAAGGGGGGAAAAGGAGAGAAGTCATGGAATGGAACTGGAGAGGAAAAAAGGTCAAAGAACAGATAGAGAACAGATGAGAGGGAGAATAAGGCCAGAGAGAATGAAATCTCCATAAACATTATTGTTTATATTATATTATTATATTATATTGTCATTGGAAGAAGTGATGCGTGACGCGTGCAACTGCAGCAGATTGCCCTGAATATATATATTTTTAAATCAATTTAGTGATGCATTTTTATTTATTTATATATATATATTTTTTTTTATCCCACAATTTTGTAACCCATTTTTCACCCCTGTGTCAATCATCTACTGTGATCCTGGGCTCTAGTACACACCCTCCGCCAACCTGGGGAGAGCAACGGACTTAACTCATGCTTCCTTCATGCTTGAGTGTCCAAGTTGCTCCTTTACACCTGACAGGGGGGGAGTTTCCCTGGTTGGACGTATAGCGCGTGGAAGGAACACGTTATTCCAACCAGTTCCTTTCCCCTCCATCAGGCGCCCCGGCTGGCCAGGGGGAGGCAGTTTATTTTATTTCAATTCAGGCTTGAAATTAAAGTATATTCTTCTATTCCCCGGAGAAGTAAAACCTGCCTTGATATTAATGCATTTACTTCATATTTAGGAGAAGTAAAACCTGCCTTGATATTAATGCATTTACTCCATATTTAGGAGAAGTAAAACCTGCCTTGATATTAATGCATTTACTTCATATTTAGGAGAAGTAAAACCTGCCTTGATATTAATGCATTTACTCCATATTTACATGATATTAATGCATTTACTCCATATTTAGGAGAAGTAAAACCTGCCTTGATATTAATGCATTTACTCCATATTTAGGAGAAGTAAACCTGCCTTGATATTAATGCATTTACTTCATATTTACATGATATTAATGCATTTACTTCATATTTAGGAGAAGTAAAACCTGCCTTTGATATTAATGCATTTACTCCATATTTAGGAGAAGTAAAACCTGCCTTTGATATTAATGCATTTACTTCATATTTAGGAGAAGTAAAACCTGCCTTGATATTAATGCATTTACTCCATATTTAGGAGAAGTAAAACCTGCCTTGATATTAATGCATTTACTCCATATTTACATGATATTAATGCATTTACTTCATATTTAGGAGAAGTAAAACCTGCCTTGATATTAATGCATTTACTTCATATTTAGGAGAAGTAAAACCTGCCTTGATATTAATGCATTTACTCCATATTTAGGAGAAGTAAAACCTGCCTTGATATTAATGCATTTACTCCATATTTAGGAGAAGTAAAACCTGCCTTGATATTAATGCATTTACTTCATATTTACATGATATTAATGCATTTACTTCATATTTAGGAGAAGTAAAACCTGCCTTGATATTAATGCATTTACTCCATATTTAGGAGAAGTAAAACCTGCCTTGATATTAATGCATTTACTTCATATTTACATGATATTAATGCATTTACTTCATATTTAGGAGAAGTAAAACCTGCCTTGATATTAATGCATTTACTCCATATTTAGAAGTAAAACCTGCCTTGATATTAATGCATTTACTCCATATTTAGGAGAAGTAAAACCTGCCTTGATATTAATGCATTTACTTCATATTTACATGATATTAATGCATTTACTTCATATTTAGGAGAAGTAAAACCTGCCTTGATATTAATGCATTTACTCCATATTTAGGAGAAGTAAAACCTGCCTTGATATTAATGCATTTACTTCATATTTACATGATATTAATGCATTTACTCCATATTTAGGAGAAGTAAAACCTGCCTTGATATTAATGCATTTACTTCATATTTACATGATATTAATGCATTTACTTCATATTTACATGATATTAATGCATTTACTCCATATTTAGGAGAAGTAAAAACCTGCCTTGATATTAATGCATTTACTTCATATTTACTGTACACGGCACTTTCAGTTTTGAACTCTTCTTCCCTCCCGCTAATACTTTAGACGAGTTTGATTTGATTTGATTTATTTTAGAAAATAAATCATAACACATCATTATAATCAGCGATTCAAGGATTTCAGAGTAAATTAAGTCCAGAGACTTATTTCCACTGAGGTCCTCTCACACAGAAACGGAACAATACTTTAAAATACATATACTGTTAAGAAGAGTGATGCAGTAGAATGGATCACGCACGTGACACTTCTATAACATTTCTATTCAACTCCTTTCTGCTCCATGCTGGGTCACATCATGCTACTCACCTCCTTGTATAGCAATCAATGCCCATAGATAAAATGTACACATTTTAAGCATGTGTTTCACCTCCTCCCTCTCACGTCCCATCCTAATACCTCCTCCTCCTCCTCCTCCTCCTCCTCCTCCTCCTCTCCTCCCCCCCTCCTCCACCTCCTCCTCCTCCTCCTCCTCCTCCTCCTCCTCCTCCTCCTCCCTCTGAATTCCCACCCCGTCTCCTCCACTGTGAAAGACGAGGATTCCAACCCCTCTCTCTCTCTCTCTCTCTCTCTCTGTGGGGGTGTCACTGGGTTCAGATCCCAGTAGGAGACGTTTGGGGCTGAGGGTGGAACGATGATAATATTATGCTTGACGGTTTAGATTGAGATATAGGAGGGAGGGGAGAGAGGGGGGGGGGGGGGGGGGTACACTGGAGCCGAGCGGTCGGAGTGAGGTCGGCGGGAGAACGGAGGGGCGGCGAGATGGTTTACCTGATGCTGCTGAGGAGGGGAGAACAAACGTTTCTTTGAGGAGTGCGATGAAACAGGGGGTGGGGGGTGAGGGGGAGAGTGAATCTCAGGTTATGTGCAGAGATTAGCATCGCGGTAAGTTACCCTCTCCTCTCCCATGTGGCGTGGACCCCAGCGCACCTCCGCCGACCCACCGTGGGGGGTACGGGATGTGCCGGGCGGGCTCTCCCGCTCATCTCTGACCCGAGGGGTCGGAGATGGACGCTGAACAGCGGCAGTGATGCGCCTGTTATTGCATTCCGTCATTCACATGTCATCTCCTGAGGCTAACGAGACACAGGCCTCGCGTTCAGACAGTGATCACCACGACCACCACCACCGCCACCACCGCACCAGTGGTGGTTCCGTCGACTAAAACTAAGACGGAAAATGTCGACTACCTTTTTCCACTGACGAAAACTAAATGGAAACTAAATGAAAACTAAGCTATGATGACTAAAACTAAATGGAAACTAAATGAAAACTAAGCTATGATGACTAAAACTAAATGGCCTGCCTGCCTGCCTCTATTTTGTGCATGTCATAATTATAAGAAAAACACGTTCAAAGATTGCAGCTCTATACAAGCTCACAGCAGCACGATACGATGTGATGCATTCTGAGCTCCTAAATCTTTTAGAAATAGCCGCAGGGCTTAAGTGGTTTAAACTCAGTTTGCTATAAGGACCCCAGGGGGTCCACGGCGGTTTAAACTCAGTTTGCTAAGGACCCCAGGGGGTCCCCAGGGACCCTACTTGTAGAACCACTGTGTACGATCAACGTGGATTTACCCAAACGTTACAGAAACGTTTTCACATCATCATGGAGTACTTTATGTTCGCTACCATAACACAGAGCCTATACCCTATACACATTCTCAATGGCTATTCTCTGACGTGTCATAATTCACATCATCAATCCACTCACAACTCACACTCATTCCAAAATGCACCAATAATGCTTTTGGCTGAAGTTTAATAGAGTCAATATTCATGGTGTTATTATTATAAATCCAGCTGCTCTGCAAATGTAAACCTCCGCTCCGTCCGCGAGGTAGAGAGTGTGAAAACACATGGAGACGATGCCTTTCAGGTTGGAACTATATATATTACTGCCTCTAAACACATGGAGACGATGCCTTTCAGGTTGGAACTATATATATTACTGCCTCTAAACACATGGAGACGATGCCTTTCAGGTTGGAACTATATATATTACTGCCTCTAAACACATGGAGACGATGCCTTTCAGGTTGGAACTATATATATTACTGCCTCTTGGACACCTTCAGCTCGCATGCATTTAATCCATTTTTAACCTGAGGAGGATTCTACAAATGTCTTCTAAATCCTAAATCCAGTTTTCTGAAAAACGCTGTGTTTCTACGTCAGTCGTTCTCAAACATTTCCATGTCAAAGGACCCCCAAAGATTTATGAAATTGGCCACCGACCCCCATCTGGAAATATGTTGTTCAGGCAAAGATTTGAGTTAAAAAACGTTTGCTCTGAAATAATATATCAAAGATTTGTGCCGCATTTTCACGATTTTTCATAAATAGCAGATCTACAAGCTCGTAGCGCGGCACCGAGTGCCGTGCTACGAGCTTGTAGATCTGCTATTTTTCAATAGCTAAAGTATAACATAATGCTTAAAACACCAAAAGGGGTTCCCTTACCGCGCCAGAATGGATTAACACGGCTTGATTTTCCTTTGCATCAAAAGGCATATCCCACACTCAGATGTTTACATTAGAAAATTGTCAGGCCACATTGAAGCGAGACATTTGAAAATGAATGTGCCTGCTGAAGTTTATGCACTCATTAATGCTGATTGTGATATGATTGGGTTATTGAAACCCTGTGTGCTTCAAAGAGTGAGATATTTGAGTTCACTACTGTTTCATACTTTGAAGCATTACCGTATTTAACACAATCATTCCCGGGATTCCTTCAAAATAGGAGGTCTGGGGTGCCGGAAACCGTCTTAAACCCTCTAGACGGGACGTGAGTTGGCTCTGTACTTTTTTTTTTACCATCTATAGCCTACACACACAAAAGCCGATCTACAACTATGATGCGTCGCAACATACAGGCAGCGTTGTGAGCTCATATAGTTCGGCTATTTTCGGGATAATGTTTCCGCCAGAATATGGACGCTATGGGTATGAAACTAACTTCCTTCTGCAGCATCCTACTATAGCCATTATTACAACCCTGTCACTGTTCTGCAGCATCCTACTATAGCCATTATTACAACCCTGTCACTGTTCTGCAGCATCCTACTATAGCCATTATTACAACCCTGTCACTGTTCTGCAGCATCCTACTATAGCCATTATTACAACCCTGTCACTGTTCTGCAGCATCCTACTATAGCCATTATTACAACCCTGTCACTGTTCTGCAGCATCCTACTATAGCCATTATTACAACCCTGTCACTCCATAGAAATGATGCAGAGCAACAGTGTTGTGCAACCCTATAAGATCAAGTTGCTGCAACTTACAGAAGGATCGTAGATTTACATCCCCACAAAACAGGCGCTCAGAAACAGGCGCTCCTTGAGACAAAACATCTCAAGGAAGCGAGCTATAAGTGAGGACATACCGTTTTGACCCCTAGAACTTAGGGCTATGAGGTCACAGACTCGCTGACACATTTCCCCCCCTAAACCCTCCAACTCTCTCCAGTCATAACACCACCGAGGATAAAGAGTCTTTATGCCTGTGGAGGTATAAACTCTCCGACAGGGTTATCCTCTGGGATACAGGGTCTAAATAGGGCCTCCTCTATCCATCACGCTGTGGGATATATCCAGAGGGATTCACCCCAGGAATAAGGTTCAAACTGCAAGCCTTTTTCTCTCCCCAAGAATCAATAACATCAACTTAAGTGAAATGAGTTTTCCGTCAGGGTCCAGTGAGCTCTTATCCTATCCCATTTTGGCCGGGAAAGGGAACCCCCTTTTGGTGTTTTAAACATAATTTTGCTATTGAAAAATAGCAGATCTACAAGCTCGTAGCAGCGCGCCACTGAGTGGCGCGCTGCTATGAGCTTGTAGGTCTGCTATTTTTTTTATTTTTTTTAAGTCGTAAAAAATGTGGCGCAAATATTTTGAATACATTATTCTTTCAAAGTGAATGTTTTTAACTCGGTCTAAATGGGCTATTCATTACATCACGTCAGAGAGCTTTCTCTGTAGCACCACATTACAAACACCCCACAGTAGCTTTATTGCTGAACAGAACTTAATTTCACAGAATCTCTCCAGAGTCCAGCGGTTCTTTTGTTCAGAGAACAATCCGTGTCACCATAAGGGACTTGTATGTGTTGTGTGTGTGTGTGTGTGTGTGTGTGTGTGTGTGTGTGTGTGTGTGTGTGTGTGTGTGTGTGTGTGTGTGTGCTTGCATCTCTCTTGATGGAGAAATCAATCTAACATTGTTCTCTGGCCTATGAAGACAATTATATAGACACAAATGAAATATAACACATTCTGAACGGGAACCCCTTTTGGTGTTTAAAAGCATTATGTCATGCTTTTTTAGCTATTGAAAAATAGCAGATGTACAAGCTCATAGCTACGAGCTTGTAGGTCTGCTATTTTTGAACAGTCGTGAAAATGTGGCGCAAATCTTTGAATATAAATTTCAGAGCGAACATTTTTAACTAAAACATTTGCTTCTGGGGGGGGGGGGGGTCCCTGGAACTACATATTTTGAGATGGGGGTCCGTGTGGCCCAATAGAGGCCGGGGGCCCCAATTCTGGGGGTCCTTGACATGAAAAAGGTTGAGCACCATGCACTGACATAGAAACATAGATTTTTACAGAAAACTATTATGATTTAGAAGCCTATTTTTTTAATCGACATCAGTTCAAAATGGGTTAAAGACATCCACCAAAACACACACTGAAGGTATAGAGGCATAATAGAGTTACAAAGAAAACATAGACTGTCTTTCCTCTAAACCAGTGAGTAGGACATGAAAGACTCTTAACATTCCCGACCCAATCTGCCGCGCTAATACAAAACAAAAAAAAAACCTCAAGCTTTTCATCAAAATGACCAATCATCAACTTTTAACTTTTAACCCATTTTGGACTGAGGTCGATTTTCATGTCAAGGACCCCAGAATTATCTCTATTGGGCCACGGACCCCCATCTCAAAACATCTAGTTCCAGGGACCCCACAGAAGCAAATATTTTAGTTAAAAATGTTCGCTCTGAAATAATATATATTCAAAGATTTGTGCACATTTTCACGATTTTTAGCAGACCTACAAGCTCGTAGCGCGCCACTACGAGCTTGTAGATCTGATATTTTTCAATAGCTATAACGTACAACAGAATGCTTAAAACACCAAAAGGGGTTCCCGACCAAAATGGGTTAAGTTTAAGTCGTATCCTTTCAATTTACCGTCCGCTGTAAAGTGCGGGCATCAATTATGATGCCCCGCCGAGCGGTGATTTAGGAGAAACCCCTTCAAATGAAAAAGGACTTGAAACGGACTCCGTTGCGGTAACGGCAACGAGGAGTGGCGTGCAGAGGAAGGATCTGGTCGTTTCCCTGAGTTCCTCCGTCCATCCTGGGCCTTTGAACATGTTTATGTTTCGACATAAAGTAGGAGGGAGGGAGGGAGAGAGAGAGAGAGAGAGAGAGAGAGAGAGAGAGACTCCATTCTCCTGACCTTCTGACCCAACCCTCCTCTCTCACAAGTGGCACTCCGTTTGCGACTAAATTGTCATGTCATGTGAACGCAGGGAATCATAGCTTCAAATTGACATATTGGTTGTTCAGTTTGACCCACCAGTTTTGGAGATATGGCTTTTAGAGTAATATAATGTCTTTGCAGAGAAACAGTGAGTTGAGAAAACAGGCTTGAAAAAGGTTCACTTCTGTGGTCTCTAACATTACACCTATAGCTACATGTCTAAGCATTTATTTCATATTTACATGTCTTCTGTGGTCTCTAACATTACACCTATAGCTACATGTCTAAGCATTTATTTCATATTTACATGTCTTCTGTGGTCTCTAACATTACACCTATAGCTACATGTTTATGCATTTATTTCATATGTACATGTCTTCTGTGGTCTCTAACATTACACCTATAGCTACATGTTTAAGCATTTATTTCATATTTACATGTCTTCTGTGGTCTCTAACATTACACCTATAGCTACATGATTAAGCATTTATTTCATATTTACATGTCTTCTGTGGTCTCTAACATTACACCTATAGCTACATGTTTAAGCATTTATTTCATATTTACATGTCTTCTGTGGTCTCTAACATTACACCTATAGCTACATGTTTAAGCATTTATTTCATATGTACATGTCTTCTGTGGACTCTAACATTACACCTAGCTACATGTTTAAGCATTTATTTAATATTTACATGTCTTCTGTGGTCTCTAACATTACACCTAGCTACATCTTTAAGCATTTATTTCATATTTACATGTCCATTTCAGCTCTGACACTTATTTCAGACATGCTCTAGTATGTGAAGAGTCTGCTGTGATATTAACTCATTTTGAAAAAAATAGAAAATAAAATTCTCCTCTGATGAAAAGCTGATGCGCGATGGCAGGCTCTCAAAAAAAGAACAGGAACGATTTCAAAATCATGACCAACATTGTCGGTGTGATTCATGTCCTAGAGTTCCCCTCAGAACCCCGAGGGGAACGCGCCTGGTGCAGAAGGTCAGAAAGGTCAAGGCCAGCATCGGTTAAACAAACACAGCTGACCGTACCTCTATGGTGACGGCATAGCGGTTTCCTAAAACGTATATACAGTACTTCGAGGGTCCCCGGGGGGGGGGGGTCAGCCAGGCAGGCGTTTATGTTTTCTTTTTGCGGCTTTCGCCTTTATTTTATATATTTTTTTAAAGGAGGGACAGACAGTAGGCTGACAGGAAGGATGGGGGAGAGAGAGAGATGGGGGGGGGGGGGGGGGGAGACATGCAGTAAAGGCCGTCGGGATCGGGAGTCGAACCCGCGGCACACTGACTGCCACACTGGACTACCATGAGCCAAG